>NW_017732139.1:272599-366205 GCF_001890085.2 Hipposideros armiger | reverse complement strand
AAAAAAAAAAAAAGAAACCAGAGGACAAAAATGTTTAAATTATTTAAATAAGTTCAAAGAGCTATGGCAATTTGTAAACCACCACCGCCATCACAACAACAAACAGATACCTAGGGATTTAGCAGAATTTAGAAAAGAGCCAGAAAATAGTATCTAAATAGAGAAAACAACATGAACATTTTCAGAAAGAAAACACTATAGCTTTGTGGTTTTTTGGAAGATGGTCAAGGAAAATCTGAGGATCTGAATATTTGGGTTGGCTCAGACCATTGCTTAGGGCCAGTACTGTATGGACCAGACCTTTACTCTCAGCAACAGGATAACTCCAGCTGGATTGACTAACGTGGGAGATGTACATAGTTGCACAAACATGTGCAGGTTCATCAAATCCCTAGTTTTGAATCATATCACGATATTCCTCTTTGTCCTGTGAATTATTCAGGAATATTTGGTTGCGACTTGAGAGCTCCTATAATCCATTATAAATACTACATGCAAAACTAAGATGTCTTCCTTTTTATTTTCCACACTGCTGATTTATGTTTACTAATCTATTCACTGGACAGATGTGCCATTGGTTTCTGAATAATTACTTTTGGAGAAAAAAAACATTGTTTACAGAAACGTATGAAAAATATTTTCTGTCTTTTAATTAATAGCAATTTACATCAGAAGTTAAAATTCAAAGTTCAGAGTTCCCTAACTTCTTCACTTCTGTTTTCCTTCCATTACTTACAGAATTGTGACCTCTCCTTCTTTTGCTGGTGATGGTATTTAGATTTTAGAATGCACAAGAGGGTATTGTAATTCTCTGCAGGCATTGCATCTCCAGCTATTGATATGTGTGTCATTTCACAAGACTCTCAGGCACCAGCGTGCTGCAATCTAGAAGCAGATTATGAAGACCTAAAACAACCTCCCCTTCTGATTAATAAAATGAGTAAATCCTTTAAATCTGTTTATTTTGTGTCAGAGGTAGCCTGTATAGTTGAACATATATATTATACTTTGAAAATCAACAAAATACTTTATTGATTCCAGTAGCACTAGGAATGGTGAATTCATGTATAGAATATTAAATTGAAGGGGGAAAAAAAGCAAGTATCTGAGTATAAACATTGAAAAATGGCTCAAAATGAAGAAAACAGAAGTGGGGGTGCATAAAACAGACACTTGAGAAATTTTTCAAGCATGATTCTTTGTCTTCTTGAACTCCGATTTAAAGGTTGCCTAGCAACAGTGGCAGTAACAGCTGGGACACCCTTGATCTTGTTGTGTAAACTATTAAAAATAGGTGATGGAAAATGGCACCATGGAAACAATGACTATACTGAAGCAGGTGTCTGTAATACTGCTTCTTAGATTAATGTTGGAAATGTAAATTACAAAATAATAATAATAAAATAACTATATCTTTCATTTTTTGGACTTCGGTAACAGATATTTTTCTTCATTTTAATGTTTTCCTTGTGATTTCCTAATCATGTTGGTTTAATAAATTGTTCATATCTTAGTTGATTACTTGATATGTTGATTTCTAAATTCATTTAATGAATTGATTTCTAAATGCATTTTTAAAACAATTTTATTTTTTGATAACCAAGTTCTCATTGAATCCACTTAAACATGAATCAATACACAGTGCTATATAATTGTCATTGTGTTTGTATTTTTTCAGGTTTCTCACTAACATTAATTTTCAAAGACTGATCATCTTATACTTATTTATTTTAGATTAATAGGAATCACCCTTGAATAGTCCCTGGATCTTGTTTTATCATGAAATGCTTTAATAATATAAAAATATACTCAGATTATTTCTCATGGACTTACTGTCTCATGTTTATAAAGCCAACAGTAAACAGTGCTTCTGTTCTTACTTTCAGATAGCTTTGGAAGATGCCATACTTGATGACCTAGAGGGGTCAGGTAAACATCAGTGTTGGTCAGAGTGGAAGGGGCACATTTTCAAGATTATCACCTAAAGCAAGCTTTTCTTGCCCTTCAAGTGAATTTGTTTTTGTAGATATTCAATTGAAGCACCATTAAAAGAGAATAAATGTTAAGATATTTTATATTTAGAGCATTTAAATAAATTTTTTAATAACCGGGAGGGTCAATAAGGCCATTTCTACTCTTATTTCATAATTGGGAAACTGAAGGCCAGAAGGGTACTAATTACTCTTAACTAAGGGCAGAGATTATAATTTGTAAGGTAACATATCTAATTAGTGATAAAGCTGAGATTTGAACCAGAATTCTTTCCATTGTATTATTATGCAATACTTAGCCTATTATAACAAAGATTTTTGGAATCTTGGAATATTTGATTGCTATTAAATAATACTTGTGACAATAAGTTTCACAAGAATTTCTGCTCATTTTAGTTTTGCAAACTCATGCATGAAATCATTTTCTTCATAAAACTTGTAGAAACAAATATAAGCCATAAAAATAAAGAATATTAAGAAAACCGTATTCTTGTTCAAACACAAGAGAATCCATTGGCACTAAATTAAAAAAGGAACATAAAGCAGCGAGTGTTCCTGAGCGCTCCAATCTTCTGAACGCCACATTTGGAATGTGCTGGAAGCTTGGATTCTGCAGAGCAATGGAAAAAATGGTTCTTCTATATGATATGGCTGTTTGGAGCCTGGCTCAGCGTTGGAAATCAAAGCACACAGTGGGGCTCTTTTCACAAGAAAAGAAGCAGAAACCACTGCCTGTGACTAGGTTTACATTATTCACATTGGGTAGCCACTAAAAAAAGAATAGACACAAACATTTCAACAAAACTAGATGAAGTATTAATATATAAAATTCTATAGTTTCCATCAAGTGCAATTAAAAAATTACAAATTGAAATATAGTGTATCAAAATTATATTTTTTTCAGCATAAAGCACAAGGAATATGGAAATAATATAATATAATACATAATATAAATATATTTCAAACCTTGTGTAGAAAAAATGATCAAACATTACTGAAGACCAATTAAAAAGTCATAAATAAATGGAGAGAAAATATGATTTTTACATAAAGTAAGACTAAGTATTATAAAGATACCAATTCTCCCTCAAAAAATAGCCATAAATGAAATGGAATTCCATTAACCTCTCAATAGGATTTTTCCTGGGACTTGGCAAGCTGACACTACTAAATCATAGAGACTAGTAAATGATCACTAACTGCCAAGATAATTTTGCAAAAAGGACCAGTATGGTTAATGGCCCTACGTTACCCAGTGTCAGGGGAATTCTGGTTTGGCTCTTTTATCATAAGAAGTGCACTATCAGAAAAGTTATTTGATCAGATACATTTCTCAAATTAATTGATTTGAAAAATATTCACTGAACTCATAATTACATTTTAAATTATTCATTGAAGTTGTCAGGGGAGGTAAATTTAACTACTCAGAAACCAGGTTGGCTTGGCAGAATTTAAGATAGTTGTTCATTCTCCTGCGGCTTATTCTTATCACATTAAAAAATTTTTTTTCAATAACTTTTTTTCTAGGACGAATTTAAAACTTTGTATTATTTTGATGAGAAAATTTATGCGGTAACAATAATCCATCCCTCCTGAATTGTTTTGGAAAATGTTTGAGTATTATTCTGCCCTAATTGTGCAGGTGTTTCAGAAGAAACACTTTTGTTCTGTGTTACTATTTTCAAAGGTAGCAATCCTGTTTGCTTGTGTAATTTTAACGAGCATTTGCAACTGTTGCTTCTGTACTTCTCACATAGGCAGAATTCTATTGTTTCAGTCACGTCAGGAAATCAGGCTTGAGTCCTTTCTGATTAACCCTCTATGAATCTGTGATCCATTTGATATTTTAAAATGTATTAATGAACTAATTATTTAATTCACCTGAGCTAAATTTCTTTCTCTTCTAAAAGAGTAATCTCTATAGGACCATGTTTCAAAATGCAAAACCTCTAATGATAGTAACAAATAAAGGAAAGGAGTTGCATTCCTCAGTATCAAGGGGGTGTTTAAAAAAAATCAGTGGTTATCCATACATCCAAGTTAACTGTTTCTTAGGTTTTAAATACTATCAAATTGCCTAGTTAAATGTTCAAACAAAAATTCAAAGTTTTCTAGGAATATTTTAGTTGCTCTGTAAGAGAAGTGACTTTGTTCACAGTTGATGTACAATAGAAATCTGCTTTTGAGGGTGAAGCAGGATTTGGGATTGGATTCGGGACCCAAATTAGTTTGCTTTAAATCCTGGATCCATCTCTTCTTAGCTATGACGTTGTGATGTTGGGCAAGTTTCCATTCTTCAATTTTCTTATTGGTAATAGGGATTATAACAATAGTTAACTGCTTCACATGGTTCTTATGCGGGTAAAATGAGTTAATGTCCATGAGCCTCCTAGGAGTATCTGACACAGCCAGCACTGTCTGGGTGTCAGCTGCCATGAGCTGGTTGACAGAGCTGATGATCTTTGCTCAAGCTCCAGGCATTCCCTGTGGAAATGCTTGAGATTTTTAGGATAAACATATGAAGCCTAATAAAACAAAATTAGAACTTCCCTGTGGTCCAAACTCCAAATATTTATTTTATTAAAAGAGGGGGCTAATCTAGATACAAAATATAAGAATAAATTTAATCATGACAAAGAAACCATTTTAAATGTAGCTTTTTACCAATTTGCCTAAAAGTCTATTGTTAATTTATATCTATTTTATTTATTTAATTTATATCAATTGCATTGTTGAAGGGTCAACCATATGTATTTGTAAAAGGTATACTACAGGGAAAATGTCATTTTTATATCTGATTTTTAAATAAAATTTTATTTCAAAATGCTATGATCTGAATGTTTGAGCACCCCCAAAATTCACATGTTGAAACCTAATACCCAAAGTGATAGTATTAGGAGAGGGCTATTGGAAGGTGATTAGGGCTCTGCCCTCATGAAAGGAATTTATGCCCTTATAAGAGACCAGAGAAAGATTCTTTGCCCTTTTGGTCACGTTGAGGTTACAGCTTGAAGACAGCCATTTGTGAACTGGGAAGCAGGTACTCACCAGTCACACAGTGTGACCATGTGGACACTCTGATTGGACTTCCTGGCTTCCACAGCTATGAGAAATTCCTGTTTCTACAAGTGACCAGTCTGTGGTATTTTACTATAGCAGCCCAAAGAGACTAGGAAAAGAATGATTTTAGATTTAGAGAACAATTGTGTAGGTCGTCAGAGTTTTCATATCTCCTTCACCCAATTTCCCTAATATGAATTTCTTATTTAACAATGATATATTTGTTGAAATAAGAAAGTAACATTGGTGCATTACTATTAACTAAACTACAGACTTGACTCAAATCTTACCAGCTTTTCTTTACCTGTCCTGTTTCTGTTCCAAGATCCAAGCCAGGATATCACATTGCACTTAGTCACCATTTATCCTCAGTCTTCTCTGATATGTGACAGTTTCTCAGGGTTTTTGTTTGTTTTTTTACAACTTTGACAGTTTTGAAGAGTACTGGTCAGGTATTCTGTAGAATGTCCCAGTTAGAGAGTTAGAGATGATTTTTGTCTGACGGTATCATCAATTCTTTTTATTTTTTGTCTTGTCTCCTTTGATTGTCTTTCTTGTGTCTTAATAATAAACTATTATTAACACATATTACATTTGCAATCATAATCTTGGCCAGACATCTTATACCACGTCACACTCTCCTAGCTGATCCTTGTTCTCTGACTATTCCGTGGCATCCAGCTGCAATAAGTGACAGCCTCACAGCACCTCAACTTGACCTTGCTTTCTTTCTTAGGGCTTCTGTACTTCTGTGCATGGGGAGCCTGCTAACCCTGTATAACACATGCACAACCTCACCCACATTTAGCCATTAAGGTACAGAATACAATGGGTATAAAAGTCCCGTCTTCCATGTTTCAGACAGAAACTCCGCAAGTATATTCTGTGTGATTGCTCCATTCTGTTCTGTTCCACTTCACTCCATTCCATTGTGTTCTAGTGTATTCTATTCTAATGTTTTCTCTGCAGAGTCTTTAGAGGGATCAAGTCCCAGTGGATCAGAGTGGTAACAAGTTCAAAAATTACTCTTGGATTGGCTTTTCTTCCTTCTCTGTCATGCTTCTTAGTTCTCTGACCTCAGTTACTTTGTTACAGGCCTTTTGGGAGGGGGGATTGGTGGAGGGGGGGAGGTTAGGTGGTAATCCTAGTTCAGACACAGTAAAACAGAATAATTATTAAATTGTGTGTGAGTTCATCAAACATTATGTGTAATATCCTTGGCCAGCACTCATGTTATTTAGTCTAACATTTACTGCATCTTCTTTGTAGACATAGGAGGATAGAGATTGAAACAAGGGGGAAAAAATCTGATGCCTTTTCAGTTTACTCCTTTAAAGACCTACTTAGGGAAAGCAAAAAGATTAGAAATTTTGCCATTGAAATTAATTAAGCACAATGAAGTCTCTCGAGCCCATAAAATTAGATAAAGTAAAACGAGAAGAAAAAAAATCTCAGTAGACATATTTATCTAAATTTCAGGCTCTAAAATTAATCCACAAGGACAGGAAAATTGTAGATTAGGAAGATAAAAATTGGTCTTTATTCTTTATTGTGTTTTGTATTTGCACCAAGAGTCTGTTGGAGGAAATAGAGTCATAACAAATTATTCTGTCAAATACCGGCATCGTTGTCTTTTGCAACTGGAAGAACTCAGCAATAGCACAAATAGGGATGGATATATATATATATATATATATATATATATATATATATACACACACACACACACACACACACAGACAGACACACACACACACAGACACACACACACACACACACACACACACACACACACATGAATGAGCTTAGGTAAGTGAAATAAACAATTGTGAAGTACTTCCTTTTCCTATGTGAGAGAAAATAACAAATGAAGGGTAGGATTTTCTCCGTTATCATGGACTATAACTCCCAATGCTCATTCATTTACGAAAACATCTCTCGTACCTATACAAGGCACTGCACTAAATAGATCCTGGGTAGAGAAGGATGAACAAAACACACATGGTCACTGAGATAACGAGCCTACAATTCCTAGGGAAAGGGTATACTAAACAATTGAGGACTCAAATAAGCAACACTTAACAAAATGTATTAGATGGATTAAGAAAAACATTACAGTACTATAAAAGAAAAATCTGCATGGATTTATATTTCAGTTAGATAGTCAGGGAAGACACCTCTTGGGAGTTAAGATTCAAGCTGACAACTGAAGAATGGTTGACTATTTCAATGAGAAGAAAGACAAGGAATTCTGAAATGAAGGGAAATTTGAGGAGAAGAGAAGTTGCAGAACATTTTTGTAATGAGTGGTTACAAGAAATATTGTATAATTGCTGGAAACTGTTGAGACTGTTAGAGATTACTGAGATTCTGGATGTTTGATTGATAATAAATTTTGATCCATTCGATAAAATGAGGTGATGAATTTTCAGTGAAGAAAAAATAGCAAATACTAGAAGTGTAACTACGCCTTTAAATCTAACGATTGGAAAAAAGTGAGTTTACACAAAAGATACTGGAGTTATTTTGCTTAAGGAAAAAGCAAACTTTATAATAAGATTTATAATATCAATTAATTTTTCTTCTGTAGAAGCTCCACTACAGTTCAGTAGCTTATTGAATATGTGTAATATATGTATGATATTCAGCAAAAATAAGTGTAAAATGTAGGTATTTCAAAATATATAATTTTTCTTTAATGTATGGCTTTCAGAAAGTGAAGCACTCAGAATATTTATCCCATGATTCATATTTCTATCAAGAGTATTTCTGTATTCCCCCACTAAGGCACATGATTTATCTGAGAAAGAGGTGTTTTATTTCCATCAACACTAGATATCCATTTGATAACGGCTTCTGTAAGTTTCATAATCAATTATTTTAAATCATATTTATCTATAACTTGGCTTGTTAATTTTGTAGCTTTGTTAATTTTGTAGCTTTGTTAATTTTGTTATTTGTTCTACAAAGTAAGCTCCAAAATTATGTTATTTTTGTTCACTGCATTTAAACAGTGTATTTAATAGGCCTTTATAAATATTTGTTGAATACATGAATGAAAACTTCTTTTAAAATTTTCACATTGATTTAACAACAGATTTTCACAAAACAGAAGTAGATAAAATGCACATGTTAACTTCAAAATAAGTTCAATTTCAGAATTCTGTGGGGAAAAGACTACCTTTGATTTGAGGAAAGGTGGTTCAATTCCTGCTACACAGTAAAAACTAAAGTTTGAGGACCAATGACCCACTTAATGTCATTCAGCTTGAAGTAGTAAGGTTAGGAGTAGACGTGTAGTATTCTGTGATAGAGTCATTTCTATTATATGATCCATCATCATTCTGTGAATTGAGTTTATGTGGATACCTATGCACACTGTTATAAGAAAACTCCTGATTGTTTTCATCAAGTAGATTCAAGGCTAGTTAATCCATTTTTTTTTCCTTTACTCTGCCTGTACCAAATCATGAGGTTGCTGCATATTTGAGTTATAATTATTATAATTATTCTTCTACCCTAAACTATTTTCACTGTTCCCTTGATGATGGTTGCTTAATTAACATGATGAGGCTTGTCTAATAAACCCCTCCTCTTGACATTAGAGTTAGATTCTCATTGGGGGACAGTGTGCTATAGTGGTTAAAATTGCAGGCTTTGGCACCAGGCTGCAAGGATCCCATCCGTGGCCGCATCATTTCCTGGTCATGTAACCTTCAGCAAGGTTGAGCCTCAGGTCTTCACAGGTAAAAGGATGATAATAAAAGTGTATAATTCCTACAGTTGTTGTGAGGGCCAATAAGATAATTCATGTTAAGAACTAGAATTTCTGATATATGATAATAATCACATGTAATGATAATAATTTAATTGTTCAGATTCCCTGATCTTCCTACAAGGTTAAATACACTGCACTATAAATGTTATATAGTTGTCTTTTATAACACTTGTGCATTTCACATTTAGTTGTAGAATTTTTGTTAAATTTTGGACACTCCTAATACTATAATCTCCATGAGAGCACTGTGTCTTTTTGTTTTTGTTTTTTACCCTCATCATTGCATTCATGATAGCCAGCACCAATGCCAATGCAGAGTACATACTCATTATATAAGTGCTGAATAAATGAAAGAATGAATGGGTAGATGAATGAAAGAAAGAATGAATGAATGAATGAATGAATTTACACATGAGTAACATCATGTTATTGTACTGTCTTCCCCAGTCCATCTTAAAGAAACCAACTTGTGGTATGCAAAGCGCCAGTTACTTCCATTCCCCTTTCTGGTCTCACACTATTTCCTTTGTTTTGACTTGATTGCATTAAAATTCAATTAAAAAATAAAAATATCAATATTTTGATATAACTGAATTACAAATATGCACAAATAATTCAAATTCCCTTTAAAATCCAAATGCAAGTGACATTTGATAAAAAATGTATGCAATGAAAGTAATAAAAACTATTCTTGATTCTATTATTATAAAAACAATGAGCCTTGGTGCTACTGAATCTGTTCCTCAAGAAACGATTCCTAGGAAGTCAAGA
Source organism: Hipposideros armiger (assembly GCF_001890085.2). NCBI lineage: Eukaryota > Metazoa > Chordata > Mammalia > Chiroptera > Hipposideridae > Hipposideros > Hipposideros armiger. The sequence continues at coordinate 356,605 of NW_017732139.1, read as the reverse complement.
GAAAGTGTTCTCAGGGTATGTACATTTAATTGTAGATCAGAGCTTAATTTTCAGACTTGAAGACAAGCAAATATACATTTCTTTATTTATAGCTGAATGCAATTCCTTAGGTCAAGTCACATTTCAATCAATTTTTAACAGACTTTTCAAAATAATTCTGTGTTTCTCAGAAGGTAGTCCTTATAGGCATGTCTTATTTTGAAAATCTAAAAATGAAATAATGTAGCTTATCATTAGGTGTTAATTGCTTTTTCTAATTAAACAACAGTAAATGTGTTTCCTTTTAACTGAAAAAAATACATGCTCTGTATTTAAACTTAACTGCCCATATAACCTTAAATAGACTTAAAGTAAAAGTAAAAAAATGTTTAATAATTTCCTTGAGGTATTTTAAAAATTAGTATTTAAAACCCTGAAAGGATTATATATATATTAAACATATATATATATATATATATATATATATATATATATATATATGTTTGTGGTTTTTTTTAATATTTTTCAATAGAGAATTCGCACATCAGAAGCTTCAGTAAATTTTGGTTGGAAAAGAAGAAAGTATTTTGATTCCAAAATTGTCCCCAGCTATTTATAGTTCTTATTATAAAAGGAACTATCCTTTTGATTTAGTCAATTAAAAAGCATTAAAATAATAAATTACAGAAGTCAACCAGTAAAATAAATAACCTATGAACCAGTTAGATGGTTGCCATTTTTTTTGTTGAGATCCAGAATGCTGTCGAAACAGGCTCAATAACTCTGTCCTAACTGATTGCAAAGAGAATTAGACAATAGAGAGACTTTAAAATACTATCAACATTTTTCTCCAAATAAAATTTTCCAAGGCACTTTGGTTTTACTCAAAGTTTTTCAAAATTCTAAGGGGGCATATACTACCAATTTTATCCAAATTGGGAATGAAGTTATTCCAGATTACAGTAAATAATATAGCATTGCGTATTCTTTTTATGTAGCCAACATAGCTATTAAAAACCAAAAAAGATAGAGTGAGTAAAAATGTTTAGATATTTCTAGACCAATTATACCTTATTAATTCAAATGAGAAAAGCATAAATTAAAATTGGAAAACTAAATTCAATTGTTTCCTAAAGGAATTATTAATCAATATCTTTAAATTTGAGTAGCAAAGATCTTTTCTGTGTCCAGTGCATTTCCAATATTGTATACATGACTGTATCTTATTTGTGTTTTTGACTTATTCTTAATATATGACACATTATGGATTTTTCAAAACTTATTTAAATATTCTTCCTTTGAATGGCATCTTGTTATTTTATAATAGATGGATATTCCTTTCATATGTTTATCAGCTAACATGCCTGTGTGTGCAAATAAGGAATAAAAACAGCACATTATGGACATTTATTATCTCATATAATTGGAAGCTCAAATATGCAGATTAATTGAATGATACAATTAATACTCCAACTTCATTTTTCTGATTTTTTTATGGCCTGCCCTCCTCGTTGGTAGGCTGGCTTTCGTCATGGTACCAGGATTCCTGACAGCATCTGGAACAAGATACATTGTCATTTATGTCCAACAGGGCATCACCTTCAAGAATTCCCACCTGTAGACTAAAATATTTCCCCTTCAATGAGGATGGCGTCAGCTTCCCCTAATTCACAACTCTCACACAGAAGAACACATATGTGATTCTCAGGAATGGTGGCTGAGTGAAGTTCAGAGTAGCAAGTCACATAAGCCAGAACAGCAGCAGCAGCAGCAGCCACGATGGCCACGACCACATCACTCTCATCATCATCATCATCATCATGAAACGATTTAGTTAAGCAGAAGGTATAGTGCTCAGTGCTGTGCTAGCATTATTCCTTTAGAAATTAGTGTACAATATTGAAACTAGAGTTTAACATTGTTCTACAAGTATAAAGTAATATAATAAAATGTAAAATAAAAATTAGTTCAATTGTTTGGAAATGAAAGCGACCCATGGAATTCGGAATATTCTGTTCAATGACCTTCCTCCAGTCTCCACGCTTTCACTGGAGGGAATACTGTACAAGGAGGGGCAATACTGCCCCTGCTCCCAGATCCTTCCTCTGTCCTGGAAGCTGACACGGAGGAACTGCAAGCAGACACTCAGTGCCCTCAGGGCCCCTGTTAACGTCACCCTTCCCAACACTTCATATATCCATTGGTCAAATTGGAGATAGTCCACTGAATTCAATGAGCTCCCATATTTTACAGTCTGTCTTTTCAGACTGAGAAATAAAAATGGCCCTTCACGTTAGAAGCACTGCTTTGGAAGAAGCCACATCTCAGAAACCAACACTCATATGGACACATAATTACAAAAAAAAGACGTGGGGCATAACTTCAGCCAGCAAGTGTCATAGTGAATCCCATAATTCTAAACATTCATTCTCCTGAATAACTTGGATAAGGCTCCAGGGAGAGGCTTCTTCATATTTCTTGGCCTATGTCTTAAAAACAAATTGCAACTTCATCTAAATGCTATGGGGTTTTGTGGATGGTGCCTCTGGGAATCTTGAATACAGATGCTGACATGAAGTGCAGGGAGAATCTGAACAGCAGAAATGCTTATGTAAGAAAAAAGATTAACTTTGAAACCCTCTACTCAGCAAGAACGCAACAGATTCTTGCGTAAGGAAGCATCATTTCCAAGTAGTGCTAAACATCCATTTTCCTATTCTAGTTCCAGTTATGGTGATAAAGGGAGTCAAAAATTAGCAAATAATTTGCAAATTAGTAAACAATTTCCAAAATTCATAGATAAGAATTATTTCACAATATTATTTCATATGACACATAAGATTTATACATGGAGTGTACATGAAACACCTACAAAGCATGCTTTCTATTCTGTGTATTGGCAACCATATTGTCATCACCTGCTAGCAATATTTTTGCAAAACATTTCAATACATTTGAAATAAAACATCCTTAAACTAAAAAAAATCTTATCATTAAATGATTTTGATTTATAATTTTGATTCCTTATTTTTCTTTAATCTTTTGACTATTTTAGAAAAAGCCTATTTGAAGATACATGAAATATGTTTTTAAAGGTTTACATTATCACAGTTTACATTTTTTTGAAACTATTATCTTAGTCTGCTGAGACAGCTATAACAAAATACCATCGACTGGGTGGCTGAAACAACAGAAATTTATTATCATAGCTTTGGAGGTTGGAAGTTCAAGATTAAGAAGCCAACATAAGGGTGGCCAGTTAGCACGGTTAGTTAGAGCTCAGTGCTCATAACACAAAGATTGCCACTTTGATCCCCACATGGGCCACTGAGATGCACCCTTTACAATTAGATTGAAACAACTACTTGACTTGAAGCTGATGGGTGCTGGAAAAACACACTGTTCCCCAATTAAAAAAAACAACAAAAAGATGCCAGCATAGTCAGGTTCTGGTGAGATCTCTTTATCTGGCTTGTAGACAACCCACCTTATAGTTGTGTCCTTACCTGGTCTTGTTTAGTGAATTCTCATGGAGGGAGACAGAAATCTCATTTCCCTTCTACTAATAAGACCACCAATCATATCAGATTATGACACCAACTTTCTGATATCATTCAACCTTAATAACCTCCTAAAACTCCTATCTCTGGATACAGTCATTGGAGGTGAGAGGGCTTCAACATATGAATTATGGGGTGGGAGCATAATCTAGTCAGTAGCAAATATTGTTTTAATCACTTTTGTTAGTAGTCACAGAGCGTTTGTGAAAACCTTGATTAGAATAGCATAAGTAATGGTTTGCTGGAATGAGGAAAATAAATTTAATGAAATAAATGTATAACAATGCAAGAATAATGGATATCTTCATTTTATTACTCATGCAAATGTATCTGTTCCATCAACAGAACACATACACAGGGAATAATTATGTTCCATCATCTTTGATATTTTAAAACATTTTATCATAATGAAAATGTATTTGTAAAGATAAGATGATAGAATACAATTTATTAGTAGGTTAGTTGTGAGCTTGATTTAAACATAAAGCATGCTTAGACATATGATATGAAACCTTCCAACGGCAGTCTTTTCCTGTGAATTATAATTAGGAGTGGCCCTGATTGTACTATGTCTTTAGCTGAAACTGGACTAACCCATGAGGATGCTCCTTCCTCTGCAATACTTCCGGGATATTTTTCTTCCACACCTCAAATACCATGGCTTCTGAAACAGGATAATTGTGCTTTTTACTATTTCTATTGCTACTTTAGAGTTATTCCTTTCTCCTCCACACTTCCCTCTAACAAATGAACAAAAGCAAAAAACCCAATGACAAAATACAAATACTTTATCACCTCAAGTTATTCAACTATAGTTTTATTATTTTCTTTTGTAATTCTATATAACACACCTAGTTCACTCTCTGTCTTTAAAAATTTTAGAAAGTAGTTTATTTCTCCCCATCACTACTTGTCACAGTCTTAGGAATTTAACATTGATGTAAAAGATCCTATTTATAGCTTGACTTCCCCACCTCAAATTATCTTGTTTTCCTATCTCTGTCAGGACTCCAAGGGTCAAATCCTAGAACTGCAATCCTTTCACAGTCTTACATGTAGGGCTTGACCACACGTCTTAAAATGGCAACCTGTTTCTTCCATTATCCATGCTTGTGGGGATTCTGATTGCCTGCTTTAATAGCATTTTATTTTTATTCTCATCAACTGATAGTCTTATTTCTCACCTCCATCCCATTGCCTTTTACTATGTTTTAGCAAAAACCAGCACTTTATATATGCCATCCATTGCTTACACCTCCTTCTTCTTGTCACATATACCCTGTAAATATGCTATTTATTTATTTATATTAGTTTCAGGTGTACAAAGCAACATAATAGTTAGACATGTACACCCCTCACAAAGTGATACCCCCCCCACACACACACATGCAAGCTACTACCAAATTGAACTCTGCACACACACCAGCAGCCAAGAAGCTGAGCATGGCTCAAGAAAGTCACAACACTTTGTTGATTTGTTTCAAGTTAAATTACGACCACAAGCAGTAAGCAGGTTCTCAGTGCTCACAAAACACGGTGGTTCACTTGTTAACCAATGGTTGGCAACGCACCAGCCATTGCCACTGATGCGTTTTTGTTTTTCTCAAACTGCAGCTCCATGTCTCCTTATGAGCATCAACTGATGATCTTTGTTCTTATTTCACTGATGGGAAACTCTTCTACATTCTACATTCTTCTCCCACTCACTCTCACACTTCACCATATCAACAAATATCCATCTATATTCATCCACAGTTCTTACCCTTTAGTTTTCTTTTTTCAAGTGAATTAAGGTAAACTCTTCCATTTTATACACATGATTCTTTCCTGCTTACTCATTTCTGAAATTATTTATTCTTTCTCACAAACCCAAAATTTTTACTCTCTACTAAATTATTTCTATTACTATAGAAAACAAGTATATCTCATCTTAAAATAAATATGTCCTTGGGCTCACATCTCCATCCTCTGACCACTCCATTTTTCTGTTTCATATTACAGCAAAACTTTTTGAAACTACTTATCATGTTTTCAGTCTCCACTTTGATATTTTCAGCATCTCTTGAACTTACATCATTAAGTCTTTTATCTTAACACTTCATTGACTTTGCTTTTCTCAAATCTTAGTCCACATCTTACTGGCACTACCAACACACTGGACAAAGTTTATCCTTCACTTCTCCTTGAAGTACATCCTTCACTTGGCCTTCACACCAGCACTCTTTCTATTAAAAACCATTCAATGTCTCCATTCAATTTAGAAAACAATCTAAAGTCTTTATAATGCTTATAGTACCTGTAAGATTTAATCACAGGGCCGGCCAAGTGGCTCAGTTGGTTAAGAGCTCGCTCAAGAGTGCAAGCTCTGAGCAACAGCGGTTCGATTCCCAGCCCAAGCTGAGCAGCAGAATGGCTCAGCTAAAAAAAAAAAAAAAAAAAAAAAAAAAAGGAAGATTTAACCATTCTATTAATACCCTGACCTCATAGCTGTTCTGTTCTCCCCAGGGTTCATACTGTCCTATATGCTCTGTCTAGCCTCCTTCATATTTCTAGAATACACCTACTAGCTGGATACATTTTCAGTCATTCACTTACTGTTCACTTTGCATGGGAAACATAGCTAAGTGAAGTCTGTACTACCTATATCATCACTTCCTTCAGTTCCAATAAATTCTTACCTTATTAGAAAGGTTTTTTTCTGATAAACCTATCAAAAAGCATTTCTGACTGGTCATTCTGTCTACATACCCTGCTATACTTTTATTTTCTCCCTGGAATGGACACTCCTTGACATGTCACGTTGTTTTTTTTATTTTTTTATGTCTCTATTCTATGTCATCTTACTGTAATTTATGTTCTAAGATATCAATACATTTTTGATTAAATGATTGAGCAAATACATGGTTTACATGAACATATACTTATATAGCCAGCAATCATTAACTTAGAATTTAACACGTTAAAATCCAATTGAAAAAAAATCAGCCAAGATGTAGGGGGATTACCAGGATGTTATGCAGAGGATGACAAGTAAATCTAACTGTTCCACAGATGTTTGAGATGACTGTACTGAAGGGGATGGGAATAAACAAACAAACAAAAAACCAAAACCACAAAAAGAAGCTTACCTGTGTAACTTTGGAAAATGGTGTTTTGACTGGAAACCTTCAAGTTAAAAAAAAAAAGGCTCTACACATTAAACTGTACTTATGTAAATTTATATTTTATGGAAGTATGGGTTAGCAGTTCTGAAACCATTGTACATGCATATTAGAGTTGAACAAATAAGTGAATGCATAATGGATGTTGGGAGCCCGGTTTCTCACTTTTCAGAAAGCAAAATTACAAATATAGGGCAAAAAGGGAAGCTAGAATGAATATCGTGGTACTCGATTAGAGTCAGGACCAATTCATGAATTTATATTTAGCTTAGTATGCATATATAGATGGATAGACACTGAAACAATTATAGATATGTGCATGCATCGATTAGTACACATAACCTTTGACTACTGATAAGTCCTAGGGGCAATGCCAACCCAGTAGCAACAAGCACACCAGTGCCCGGATTTTGGTTTCTCTATTACATTCTCCAGTAAAAGGAACTAGAGCACATTCTAGGAGTGGACCAGGGAAAATGGAAGATGAACCTTCAGGATCCTATAGCACCAGAGAGTAACAGAGTGTTCAAACAATAGCAACAACAATGTGGATGTAGATAATGACAAAGGAGGCAACATAAAAGTGTTCCCAGTGACCAAGCTGTGAAAAAAATTGAGCAAAAAAATATGCTTATTGGATTATAACCCAATGTATAAAATAAATATGTGATATGTAAAACAAATACTGATATAAATATGTGATTGAATAAATAAATAAGTGTGGGAGAAGACAAAAATCTTTCTCAGGAAATAATTCCAATCATATATCTAGAGATTCCCCCGGCAGGAGGCAGAGCTTAATTAATTCCCAAGGTGTGTGTGTGTCGGGGGGAGGTGGTAAAGGTACTGACTCACTTCGAAAGAACATAGAAAGGTAAAAACAGTAGCTTCATTCATGGTAGAGAAATCTGTGAAATACTACCTTACCCAAGTGATGAAGTTTAATATCACCAGTGATACCAAGTGGGTGTCATGTAACCCCACAGATGATGTAATGAGCAGCACACATCACCTGTGTGCCATTCTTTCCAAACCCATAATTCCAGTGTAATCAAAAGGAAAAACATTAGACAAACTCAAATTGAGAAACAGCCTGCTAAAAACCTGACTAACACTCCTCAACACTGTCAAGGTTATAAAAAACAAGGAAAACCCAAGGTACCAACACAGACCAGAGGAGACAAAGGAGTCACTACAGCTACATGCAGTGTGGTGACCTGGGTCGGATCATGGAGCACAGAGAAGAAATTACTGGAAAACTAGCTATATACAAATAAAGCCAATTTTATGTACAGTAATATACCAATGTTGGTTTCATAATTTCGTAACTTTGACAAATGTGCCATGATAATATAAAATATTAACAATAAGAGAAAGTTAATGAAGAGTATATGCAGCTGTCTGCACTACCTTTGCTACTTTTGTGTATATAACAGAATCATTTGAAAATATAAAGATGATTAAAATAATTTAGTGAAAGTGAGATAAAATTATTCAAATCAATGATCAAATTTAGGGATTAGAAAAAATATCAGCAAATTAAATAAATATTCTTATTCTGGTATTATTCAAATAAATGAAACATTAGATTACTCTGTACAAAAACACCCACATACATATTTATAAAATGTCAACACTTCCCTTTCCTTTTTGCAAATCTGGGAAGATTCTGGTCTATGCTGCTTACAAAAATTCTGGTCTATGCTACTTACAACGAATTCCTTCAAACTATGTAAAAACTATGTAATTTCTTCTCAATTTCTCCTCAATTTCTCTGTAAACTTAAAACTGCTCAAAACATAAAGGTTAATAATTTAAAATAAAACTCCAAAAATCATTCCAAAAATGTCAGTAAGTTAAACCACAAAATAAGGTTGCAGAATCTTTTCAGGAGGCTAATTATTTTCACCCATACTTTGTTCCTGAGAACTATTTCTCAAAGTTACCTAATCATGAATATCACCTGGTATACTTGATAAAATATTGGCTATCCATCTGATGTCTGCCAAATCAGAATCTATTTTGCAGAAACCTAGAGGTCCATAACTTTATTAGGTGTTTAAACATGATGATTATTGGAAAAATTTTGGAAATTGATGGGAGGAAAATTTCCAAGAGCTCTAAATGAATAACTGCTATGCTCTTCCTAAAAAAGTTGCTTTTCTTAAAGATCAAAAAAATCAGAATAACTAAATTAAATGTGTGTGTGTGTACATAAATATGAAAATTTCCTATATAAAGACATTTAAGAGTATTAGAAACTTTAGCTGGGGCTGCTATTCACCAAAATTTTCTGGTTTTTTTTCTTTCTATGCATGTGATAAGATAATACATTCCTAATGCTTTTAAAGTAGGTATGGTCCTGTGACCTTTCTTTAGCTAAGGAGTTAGCAGTGGCAGGGATGTTTCCATGCTGTGTAAGAACTTTGAAAGCCAGTGGGAAATATGCCATTTAATCTTTATACTACTTTGGAAATTTAATCAGTTGTGTACAAGGTTGAGCTGAGTAGGCATAATAAGCAGCTAGCCCTCCCATATGTAGCAGGAATGGAAAATAAACTTTATTATGTGAAGCCATTATTATTTGGAGTTGATTACTGCAGCCTAACCTTGGCGAAGGTGATTGATTTAGAATTTGGTACCCAGAGTGAGATGATTTCAAAACAAGAAAAAACACAAAACAAGAACAGAAACAAACACTGAAAGATACAGTAGCATTGGCTTAACCAACGAGTGAGTGAATGGCGAAGCATCTGTTACAGGAGTCTGAATACACAGTGATCAGTATTCTTCAGTGGCCAAAACATTTGGTAAAACCATAGCTTATGATCACTTGAAAGGCTGTTCATGAACATATTTCATTTGAATTCCTTGAGTAAAAGTGTGGAAAATAAAGTTATTAGCAAGGATTTGTTGGTATTTCCTGAATAATCATAAGATAGATGATTTCAAGAAAGACCGGGCCAGTTCACTAGCAGTTATAAAGAGTGACAGAGAGATACACAATTCCAGGAAATTTTAGGATTACGTAAGGCTACTGCATCTCAATCCCAAACAGTAAAGTATAAAATTTATAAATGTTTTGAGGGCCAAAGACATTTTAAAGCCACTGAATGGATGAAGTTGGTGCCAGTAATTTCTTTCCTTTAGATTCTTGGCTCTGGAAAAAAGATCTTAAAAGTGTTGCTCTCCCATGAAAGACTCCCACAATTATATTGAGATAGGTATAGAGCCAGAAAGTAAGTAATGTAGCAATTATGAAAATTAAACCTAGAAAGAAATTATGTGTATAGTTATTGTCCCATGATCTGGAATCAATAAATACAACTCTCAGTAGTTTTTTGTTTGTTTGTTTTAATTGGGGAATCGGGGAAGGGGAACAGACAAGTTGCTGTCCTTTTTTGTTCTTCAGTCTAGTTGTGGAAGATGTCACTTCACTGGCCCGTGTTGGTATTATCATTAAACTCTTCCCGGATGAGGCAGATCAGTTGCCGGCCTCTGGAAGGCTGCTCATGGTGGCTCTTGGCAGCTCACGCCAGCTGTCAGGTACTCACGCTGGCTGCCGGCCATTCACGGTAGCTCAAGGCAGCTCACTGCAACAGAGGCTGCAGCCTACGCTGTAGCAGGCGACTTACTGCAGCCCAGCTCCAGGTCGAGCTGCTGTTCACCATCTTAGCTGTAGAGGGTGCAGCATTACCGGCCCTTATGTGGGATCTGAACCAGTGCCCTGCTGCTCAGAGCTAGCATCCCAAGCCAACTCTACCAACATGCCACTCAGCCAGCCCCTCTCAGTAGTTTTTAAGAAGGTTGTATGTCAAAGAAACTATACCCATGAAGAAGCCTTTAACTCTTTTAGACTTACAAACACCCTTGGGATCCCAACTTTATAGGTGGAAATAGGCTTAAAATGTTGCTCAGTTACCAAAAAAATATTTATTCTCCAGTGTCTGCTTTAGATATGTTCAATGTAAAAAAAAAAAAAAAACATGAATAAAGGAATCTTCCAGAGAATAAAATAATAGCCTGAGAGAAAATTCAACTACAGAATCCCTTCCAAAAAAAAAATTTTTGCACCAGTATCAAGGAATGTTCTCCACATTTAGGATAGAGGATTTCTCAAAAATTTCCCAGAAGGTTCAGAATTGTTACATATCAGTCTACTGTCTACTGTGTTTGTGGGTTTTTTGTTGTTGTTGTTCTTTTTTTTTTTTTAAAGACAGAAGACTTTTGTGAAAATTCAGTTATCTTTATTTATTTACTTGCTTACTAGTTTATTTATTTTAGTTGATTGAGATCATCTTTGTTTCAGTTCATAAAGAGAATGCTTATTTATTTTTTTCTTTAGATTTATTTAATCAAGAGGGATCACTGCCACAAATCACCCAGGATTAATAGATTCTGACTTGGTTCTAGGAGCGAACAGAACTTGAGGTTTACATAGTTTGGGAAGATATGAATAATTTCATCAGAGGAGCAGAAGTGCCGTGAATACTTGGACACCGAAATGCAGACCCTGCTCATTATTGCTGTTTACCAAATACTTCTAGTTCTCCCACTGTCGAGCATATGCTGGGATTATATTTCCCTGCCTGGCTGAAACTCTATGTGTTTGCATATCTTAGTTTGATAAATACAAGGTGAGTAAAAGTGATATATTTCACTTCTTGTTGGAAACCTTAAAAGCTGGTGTGCACCATATTCCCTGTATCTTGACCCAACATTGTAGATGCATGTGGAAGGTGGAGACTCCACGAGTGTCCATTCCAGAGTGACTGGAATTAGCAGAGTTTCTTTTTAATCCTTATTGGACACAGCACAAACAAGAACTTTTGTTTTGTTAAACCACTGAGATCCTGGGGCTGTTTCTTACTGCGGCACAACTTAGCCCATCCTGATCGATTACTACTAGATTAATTTGTCAAGAAAGGCTCAATGGTGGGTCTTTTCAATATTAATTCTCTGAGTTCATCTAATGTTTTATATGCAGATCGCTTTTTATCCTAAAGAAAGAATGAGGATTGGAGAAAGCAATATGTGACAAATTAATAATTCAAGAAAACATATCACTGACAGTTAAATATTAATCAGGGCCGGCTGAGTGGCACGTTGGTTAAGAGCTGGCTTTGGATGCCAGAGGTCCCTGGTTTGGATCCCACATATGAGGGCCAGTGACACTGCCCTCTATAGCTAAGATGCTGAACAACAGCTCAACCTGGAGCTGGGCTGCCCTGAGTCTCTGGCGACGGCGTAGGCTGGAGCCCCTGCTGCAGTGGGTTGCCATGGGCTACTGTGTATAGCCAGCATCCAGCGAGGGTGGCCAGCAGCTACTGTGAGCAGCCGTCCAGAAGCTGGCAACTGATCTGCCTCACCCAGGAAGAGCGCAATGATGGTGCCAACTTGGGCCAGTGAAGCAACGTCCTCCACAACTAGACTGAAGAACAAAAGGACAGCAACTTGTCTGTTCCCCTTCCCCCAATTCCTCAGTGCTGTTCCCATCCCCCAATTCCCAATAAAAATCTTAAAAAAAAAATAAATAAATATCAATCAAAGCTAAGATTTAGTTTTGATTGTAATGTAATGGAATTTTAATGCAACAGTCCTAAAAAACACACCTGAATTTGATTTTTAAGTACATTTTTATGAACTGCATATTTACTCTTTTGTTTTTGAGTGTTATACTATTCTACACTATACTATTCTTCTATTGCAATGATTGTAGTGATATATGAGAAAATGCATTCCTCCAACTATTATATTAATTTAGTAGTACTATTCAAAAAAGATGTTCTGTGAGAAATTCAGCTTAAAAAGAAATGAAGTATATGGGGTATTTTTGTGATATACATTTTCTTTCTCTCCCTATGATGAAGAAGCATTTTGTTTATAAATCTAGAAAGATTTGTCTCATTATAAAGCTGCATTCAACATAATCCTCTATGAACATACATACTCATTAGTTCTACCTTTTAACTTTATAGAGTACCCTGAATGACCCAGTTATAATGATGATCAATACATAGCACATCATATTCCTATGTAATACTGTCATATCCATAGGAATTTAGCCTATATGTCTACCAGCCATGCAGCTAATCTGCTATGCTACACTTGAACAAAACATTTAGAAATATTTTCTTTTATATTCTCAGCATTGATGTATGAAATAGCTAAGCATAATTAATGTACCACTTTAAGCAGATCTATATGTGTTAGTTTTGTTATCTTTCATTTTGTTAAAAGTAATTTGGAAGAATTATTAAAACAAAAGAAGGACAGATGAATTCTGGCATTAGAAATAAAACAGGGCTTAACTTTGAGATATTTTAAAAAATAGTGGCTGAATATTTCTTAACACTAAAAGGAAAATATCATTAGTTATAGACATAAGACTGATAAGTTTTAGTCTCTTCTTATGAATATTAAAAATTAAGAAAATAAAATTAAAATTATGATTTATGAAAAGAGGCTAATTGCTGTGTTTATTCACTAGTTCAAGTAAATATTAAACATGGAGGTACTTTAAAATATGTTCTTGGGAAGAACATGTATTTCAGGTTGCATATATATAATATAGATTATATATAAACTATATATAATCTATATAATATACATGTATGTTTGTGTCATTTACATGTATATATGCAAATTCTTAGTGATTTCATATATACATACTAATTACTCCTTTTCTAGTGTTTGGCTTCTTATATTACTAAACATAAACCCTATGTGAGATACACTGTAATTTAAATGTACCAACCAGTAGAAGGAAGGTAAAGAACAAGTCAATGTCATTATAATTAAGAGGCCCTTGAAAAAGAAGAACAAAGTTGGATGTATCATGCTACCCAATATCAAACTATGCTACAAGGCTATAGTAGTCAAAACAGCATGATGCTGCCATAAAAACAGACACATAGATCAAAGGAATAGCCCACAGAACCCCGAAATAATATTACACCTATATGTTCAATTAATCTATGACAAAGGATGCAAGAATATAGACTGCAGTAAAGGTAGTTTATTTAATAAATGGTTTTAGAAAAACTGGACAGATCCATGCAGAAAAATGAAGCTGGACCACCTCTTACATCATATACAAGAATAAACTCAAAATGGATCAAAGACTTAAATGTAAGATGCTAAAACATAAAACTCCCAGAAGAAAACTTAGGCAGTAAACTCTTTGACATTGCTCTCAGTATTATTTCCTCTGATATATCTATCTCCTTGGGCAAGGGAAACAAAAGAAAAAAATAAACAAATGGGACTACATCAAACTAAAAAGTTATTACACAGCAAAGGAAACCATTAGCAAAATTAAAAGACAACCTACTGAATGGAAGAAGATATTTGCTAATGACACATCCAATAAGGGGTTGATATCCCAAATTCATGAAGAACTCATACAACTCAACACCAAAAAACCCAAACAATCCAATTAAAAAATCAGCAGGGGACCTGAGTAGACATTACTCAAAGAGGACATACAGATGGCTGATAGACATATCAAAAGTTACCTAACATCACTAATTATCAGAGAAATGTAAATTAAAACTACAATGAGGTATCACCTCACTCCTGTCAGATTGGCTATCATCAATAAACTTACAATGACAAGTGTTGGCGAGGATGTGGAGAAAAGGGAACTCTCATGCATTATTGGTGGGATTGCAAATTGGTGCAGCCACTATGGAAAACAGTATGGAGGTTTCTCAAAAAAATTAAAAAAAATGAACTACATTAACCCAGCAATTCCACTTGTGGGTATTTATCCAAAGCAATCCAAAACACTAATTTGAAAAGCTAAATGCACCCTTATGTTCACTGCAGCGCTATATACAATAGCCAAGATGTGGAAGCAACCTAAGTGCCCATCAACGACAAGTGGATTAAGAAATGTGGTACATATATACCATGGAATATTACTCTGCCATAAAAAAACGATTACATTTTACCATTTGTGACAACATAGATGGCCCAAGAAGGGATTATGCTAAGTGAAATAAGTCAGACTGACAAAAACAAATACCATATGATCTTACTTATATGTGGACTCTAAAGAATAAATTAAATGAACAAACAAAACAGAAACAGACTCATAGATACAAAGAACAAACTGATGGTTACTAGATAGAGGGGACAGAATAGTTGTGAGGAGTGGCCCTGACTACAATGGAGGAGCTGTGAGGCAAATGCTGAACCTATGGAGCAGGATTACCTTTAGCAGGGCTCTGGTGCCTGCCCACCCTGCACTTTGGGTGTGTCGTCCTTGGAGGCAGTTGGGTCATGCTCCAGCTTACTCCCAAGGTGGCCACCAGGCATGCCAGCCTTGGGGCCTCCTGGGAGGGGACCTGCTGCAGGCCAAGTTTAGCTGAAGTCTGTGCCCTGCCTGGGGCCACCTGGTATGAGCCACAAAGCAATCCATAGATGGTCTCCACCTGCACTGACCTTGGAGTTAACCTTGAGAGGCCAGGCCTCGAATGGAGGCCAGCTGTGTCTAGTGCGGGGCTTGAAGCTGCTCAGCCAGAGGCACGGGACATGCTGAAGCCAGATGCTGCTTGTCTGGGTTTTGTGAAACTTTGAGAGATTTTATGAAAGTCCACAGCATGAGCCAAGATAAGCTGTTTATACAGAAAAGCCACTGGAAGCAGTTTGGGTGTTCCTGAAAGTTGGGTGGGGCAGGGTCTCAGAGAATCACTAGGGCGGGGCATACGAAAGATAATAGCCAATTTGATGGAGACTCAGATATGATGTCTGCCTGTGTCAGCTTGCAGGGAGGGGTAGGGCTCCACAAAGAAGCAGTGGCTTCCACCAGCTCCTCCGTCTGGGAGAAAGCTGCCCCTCCAGCCCTCTCCTTGAAGCCCCACAATTCAGTTCCTCCCCATATGTCTCTTGCATCTTTTGAGCTGCTGCCCCAGCACTGGAGCTGAGAACCAGTGAGGCTGTCAATGGGTAGGTACATTTGTGGGCCCTTTAAGAAGAGCGCCTAGAACTGCAGCCACCCTCCGGTTCACTTAGCCAAAATCTCTTCTGTTTTCCACAGCCAGAAATTATGAGGACTTTTCTCCCCAGCACTAGAACCCTGGGCTGGAGAGCCTGGTATGGGGCTGGGACCCCTCGCTCCTCGGGGGGAGACTTCTACAGCTGAGCTATCCCTTCTGATTTTTATAGTCACACACAGGTGTGAGACCAGCCTCAGCTGTATCTCCGCCCCTCCTACCAGTCTCAAGGTGGCTTCTTCTTAAATCCATAGTTGTAGGGCTTTGGTTCAGCTAGACTTCAGGTGATTGTTGACGGCTGTTTTGTGGCTTAGTTGCAATTGATGTGGTCCTGAGAGGACGTGAGCACAGCATTTACCTACTCCGCCATCTTCATCTTGATGATTCTTTATGCCTCTCTGTTTTCACAGTTATTTACTCTTTTCTTATTTTTGATAACCTTAATGGTTTTGAGGAATACTGGCCAAATGTTTTGTAGAATTCCCCTCAATTTGGATTTCTATGATGTTTTCATTATTTCTAGAGTAGGTTTATGGATTTGGGGGCAGAAGCTGCCGCTCTCACCACAAATCAGTGATACTTGCTACCAATATCATTTATGTATTATGATGTTATGTTTATCTGGGTGAAGTAATATTTATCAGTTTTCTTCATTGTAAGGTGCTGTTTTTGTTTTTGTTGTTTTTTTTGCCTTTTCATAGTCGCGTATAATCTTTGGAAAAAAATCACTATGCACAGCCAACACATAAGGGAGTTATGTTCTACTTTCTTGAGGTAGAGGTTTCTACATAAATTACTAGAATTGCTCTTTGCAGGAGATTTGTCTGTTCTCTCCAATGATGTGTTTATTTAATCTTCTGCTTATATAAGAACTCAAGCTTATTTGTTTCATACTCTAGGATATAACCAATAATATTTTATTTATTTTGTTGCTCAAATCACTATAGATTTGTCCATTGGGAACTATTTAGTTGACTTCTGTGTTCCTTGGACGTATTCCTATCCCTACTGTGTGTGTGTGTGTGTGTGTGTGTGTGTGTGTGTGTGTGTGTGTAACACTCCCCTACTTTCTGGCACTATATACTGCACCAAGCTCATCTTGTATATACCTAACAACCCTCAGCATTATCGAATTCTCCAAAGAGCCCACAATCCATTTTTGGAGAATGGTGTTAGAAACCAAGATCTGGATAGTAGGTGTGCTTGTTGCTACTGTTATTCCTTTTAGGACATCTAAACAGTTGCAGGGCAATGCTTTTCATAAACAAAGATACAAATTTCCTAAATATATTATTAGAATAATATTTTAATAAAATATAGTGATATATAAAAAGAATAATACACCACGATTGAAAATGGAGTCTATTTTAGGAATGCCGGTTTGATTTAACATGGATTGAAAACCATTCACTATAATTAACCTGATTAACTGAAAAAAGGATTGTGATAATATTTGAAAAAAAAAGTTACTGAAAAAACTTTCAACACACTAAAACCAAATGGAAGCAGTCTTAACTGATAAAGAATATTTCTTAAAAGTTATCTCTAATATCATCTTTAATGGTCAAATACTCTATCTCCTGCCCACCATCCAATGTTGGGATCAATATTGAATGTTCACTATATCCTTCTATTTATTATTATACTGTAGGTTAATATCAGTGTAATAAGGCAACAAAGTAAAATAAAACACACACATTTTAACAAGGAAGAAACAAACCTTGTATCATTTATAGATGGTAAAATTTTTGTAGAATATTTAAAAATATACAGACAAAATTGAATTAATAAGTACATTTACAAGATCAACATACATAAATCAGTCTCACTCAACTTATAATCTATTCCAGCCAAAATAAAAACCAGAAACAAAACAAATAGAAAATAAATTTAAGCATAAAATGTCACAATAACATCATAAAACATTATGTTTCTAGGAATAAAGATGCAAAAGTTATAAAGAAGACTGCTCTGAAAGCTATTTAGACATTAATGAGAGATTTTAAAGAACAACAACAAAAAAAACACTAATGAATATGCCATGTTCATTCATTGTAAGTAAGACATAATAATGCAGAGGTGTAATTTCTCTCCAAATAAATGTATATATTTAACATAATCCAGACTAAATTAGCCTCTCTCTCC
Source organism: Hipposideros armiger (assembly GCF_001890085.2). Classification (NCBI taxonomy): domain Eukaryota; kingdom Metazoa; phylum Chordata; class Mammalia; order Chiroptera; family Hipposideridae; genus Hipposideros; species Hipposideros armiger. The sequence continues at coordinate 338,761 of NW_017732139.1, read as the reverse complement.
CTCTCTCTCTCTCTCTCTCCCTCTCTCTCATTTATAAGGAAATATGAAGTCATGAATAAGCATAGCAATTATGAAAAAGAAGAAAAGTAAGTCATGACTTACACTTTCAGACATAAACATATATTATAAAGCTATACTAATTAGGATAGTATGAATGATATGAACTGTAAAATGGAATAGACTTCAGAAATATACCTAAATACATGCAACATCATATTATATAACAGTGAAAATGCAGTGTATCCTTCTTACATTTTACATAAAAATTAATTCCAGATAGATTGCAGATCAAATATAAAACAATAACACTTGGAAGAAACTATAGAAGACTATCTTGGTGAACTTCAGGTAGGTGAACACTTCTTAAATGGGATGTACAAGTGTGGACCAAAAAGAAATATAATTGATAAAATGAACTATATTATACTTGCAAACTTCTGTTCTTCAAAGCCACTATTAAGAAAGTTATACAGCAACCCATGCCGTGAAAGGTGATATTCACAATTTATGCATCTAATAAAGAACTTTTAATTAGAATATATAAAGATCGCCTTCAAATTAACAAGAAAAAGTAATACAACCCATCATTCGTCATCAAGGAAATTCCAATTAAAAGTGTCATGTCACACTTATACACACCCACCAGAATGTCTAAAATGAAACAGATAATGCCAAAGTTGATAAGCAACTAAACTGTCAGAGGCTGCTGGTAAAAATGCATTTTTATAATTCATAAAACCATTAAGCAGCCTTTACAAAAGCCTAACATATGCATATTTGTGACACACTCGGGTATATACCTAAAGAGATGTGGTCACACATGCCTTAGAAGGCATGTATTAAAATGTTTGTTATAGCACTATTCATAATAGTCCAGCATGCCTATCAGCCATGGGCTGGATAAATAAATGTTCACTCCATAGATGATTCAATCATGTACAGAAATAAGAATGCTTGTCTTCCAAGTACACAAAACAACATGAAAGAATCACAAAGTATTGAGCAAAATCATCAGACTAAAGATTGCATTCTGTATGATTCTATTTACATACAATATTTGAACTAGAAAGACAAATTTATGTCTTCAAAGTATGGATAGTGTTTAACTTTGTTGGGGGGCGGAGAGCAGGTAAGCAATGGATGGAAGAGTAAAAACAAGTCATCTGGAAATTTGCTGACATCCTGTTTTTTAATCTGGTTGAACTTAACCCGGTGTGCTGAGTTATACTAGTACATTTATGATATATGAACTTTCAATTGAATGACTTGACAAATTAAGTTATCTCTGTCATAGTACGGTATGTTTTCATTATTGGTTTTGCTCCAATGTTAAATATATGTTAAATAGTTTCTATTACTATTCCTATTGAGGATATCTATATGCATATAGTCTTCTACTATTGTAATATATAGATGGTAGTTGCAGCCTTTGAGTTAGTAGAAATCACCCTGGAAGGGAGCATATTGTAAAAAGAGAAGAAACTCAATAATTGGTCCTTAGAAAATAGTAGGGAGGATGGAATTTAGTTTAGAACTATAGCTAATATTTTTTTAAAGATAGCAACATCAAACCGAGATGAGCCATCTACTAGTAATAAAAAGTTCAATAAGCATATTCCAACAATCGTTGATAAAAGAAAAGTCACTTCTTGATTCTACAACTATCATCTTTAATTATCAATTCAACCTTCTCTATCTGTCATGTCTTAATTCAGAGCTAATCAGGTTTCCTATCTCCCATTTCATTATTTCAGTACATCCTTCCAGAGGATATTTTAAAGCACATGCACGATCAACTCATTTTTTATACTTTAAACTCTTCAAACATTTTACCACTGCTTACAGGACAAAGTTCAATTCTTCTAGTCAGCCCTTGAATTATCCGCATATTTCACCTTCACATAACCATAACCTAATTGCTTATCTTACCTTTCTCTCATATTCAGGTTCCATGATTTTGGCATAAAAAATGCTAAAATTTATAGGAATCATTAATTCAATAAGTTTTTGCCTTCTAATATGAAGCATGCTTTGTCTGGAATGATTTCTTGTCCATTTAGGAATGACTGTTTGTGACAAGTGTTAACTAAAGGCTCACCTCTCTGATGGCGTTTTACTGGACCTTGTATTGTAGCACTACACATTACAGGTAACATGCAAGGCTTATAACTATTTATAGCCCGAATTTTAATACTCCACACTCTTAGCTAATTGAGTATAATGGCCATTTCATTTACTTTGGATACTAAGTTTCCAGCTCCATGTGCAGCACATGGGAATGAAATGGGTTCATATTAATTAGGATAGGTTTGGCTGTGAGGAAGATAAAACTAAAAATTGTGGAATAAACAGAATAGACATTTATTTCTTTTTTACATAAAAATATCTGAGGGTAGGTAATGGGAATTGAATGATGGTTGAGGGTGAGCGTGTCGCTTGACACCTTTAGTTTCATGTTATCCCTGTTACTCCTTTATTACATGTGAGTCCCGTTCACAAAGTCACCCAGGACTGCAGAAAAGGAAGGGGAGAAGGGTCTGACATTTAATTTAAAGTGAAATACCAACAGTCTCATGGAACATTGCTATTAATACCTGATTGGCTAACATTTAGTCACATGGCCTTAACCTATTTGCAGTGGAGGCTGGGAAGGCGTTGCTTATCCTGCTTCCTTCCTGTTCTTCCTCAATAGCCCCTTCCTCCACTTCCTCTTCTCCTCCTTGTAACTATTTACCTCCCCTCCTTTTGCTTCCCCTAGTCCCTCCTGCTGCCTTTTCCCTTTCCCGTGTACTTTCTTTTTACCACACCCCTCCAGCCTACAGAGGCACACTGTCCTGTAAGTCTTCCTTGAGTAGGGAGGCGTAATGATACAGACCAATAAGAAGATACATCTGAGGATATTGAATTTAAGAAGATAAATATTCAAGTTAAACACAATACACATAAACAAATTTTATACTGGTAGAAATATTACTATTTATGATTTATACATGCAGATATATTACTACATAGAGTCAATTACCCTTAAGAATTCAACTCTAATCTTTGTTCTGCCAAAGCTGCGTAAATACATATAAGCATAAAAATTGTTGATCCATGTATATATTTTTTTAATATACAGTAATTTAATGAAATTATAAAGTGGCTTATATTTAATGTTTAGTTCTGTACACATACAATCTTGATCAGATTATTTATTTTTGATTTGCCAATGCTAGTTACATTTCTTAGCTAAATATATGACTAAGATGGAGTAGATTCTTCTTGTAATATTAATATTTCTGATGGCAATTTGGAGCTATTGAATTTGACAGACTTGGGAAGATTTGCCCACGGTCAAAAAGATTCAACCAAAAGTATCCGTTGCCATGGTATTTCACTGTAGGCGATCCTGGTCCGTCCACTGTCTATTTTATTATTATGTGGAAGCAAAGTTACTTTTTAAGAAATGGAAAACATTTGAAAAAACCTTGTCTTTGAAAGAAATGAAAAATAGGCATAAGCAATTGAAATGATTTTTAAAATACTGTAATATTGTATTGAAAAGACCCTTGTGATAATGTCACACACAAACACACACACACACACACATCTAGGAAACAAAAATGATATGTTTGGATTATTTTATTTCACTTTAAATAGTACCCTATGTCCTTTTTACAAACTGAAGTTGCCTTGTTTAATTATACACTATGTGTATATATAAAATCTTGATGGTATTAAACTTCCCATTACATATTACAAGCTAGTGATTCAATGAAAATTTTCAGTAGACTTTATATTGAAATGTATAATTACATGTTATAACCTTGCAGTTTTCAACAAAGAAAATACACCCATGGAATACGCCCATGAAATCTGATCAAGAACTAAAACAGTACCTGCACCCTCCTTGTCACTTCTCCCCACAAAGGGAACTGGCACCTTGCCTTCTAGCAACACTGATTGTTTTTGTTGGGTTTTGGATTTACATTAGTGAGGTTATGAATTGTGTAGTCTGTGTCCAGCTGATTTTCTTCAGTCTTATGTTTGTGGAATAAATTGGTGGTTTATGTATTGCATTCATTAATTTGTTGATTTTCAGGACAACATGATAGTTTATCGATCACAGTTTCTCAACCTTGGCACTATTGATATTTTTGATCAAATATGTAATTCTTTGTTGTGGGGCTGTCCTGTGCATTGAACGATGTTTAACAATATCCCTGGCCTCTTCTTTCTAGATGTCTGTAGCAGTGTCCCCCTCTCCCCAGGTGGTGACAATTGATAGTATCTCCTGACATCATCAAATGTCCCAGGGGGCCAAATTGCTACCAGTTGAGAACAACTGGGATAGATAATACCAAAGTATTTGCCAATAACATATTGATGGACCTGGGTAGTTTCCATTTGGGTTCTTTTATGAATAGTGATGCTCTGAAATTCTTGTACCTTTTGTTACTCACGTATGCATATTGTTGACTATACGAGTATATCTGCATTGAAATTGCTGGATCAGAAGAGACCAGTATGTGCCAAGTAGTTTTTTAGAATGACTATACCAGTTTCTACCCTCACAAAAAGAGTCCTCCCTGCTCCAAATCCTCACTGACACTTGTTCTTTCTTAATTTTTTTCCTGAAATAGATGTTTGTTATGGTTTTAATTTTCATTTCCCTGATAACGCCTAAACTTTAGCAGTTTTTCCATGTTCATTAACTGTTTGGTTATTTTCCTTGTTTTGAAATGTTGACTTAAGCCCCTTGCCTGTCCTGTCTCTTCCGTTACCTATCTTATTATCAATTCATGTCAATGTGTATATATTCTGAATATAAAAAGTTTCACTGGATACATATATAGCAAATATCTTCTCCCCCATGATTTGCCTTTTCATTCCCTTAATAATGTCTTTTGGCTTGGCTTTTTCTACCTCTGGTTCACACCTCCTCTTAGACTGTGTCCTTCCAAGGTCTAGGCTCAGAGCCTATGGTGCCTAACCAGTGAGTTATGAACTAGCTTTGTCTTCCTGGTAACTTAAGCATTGCAGTCAGCTTTTCAGCTGCTTTCTATTATCACTGCTTTGCTTAGGAAGACACTGCCTCATGCTGTAAACTAGAGCAGACTGTTGGGCTCACTTCCCTGGGATTCCCTTATCTCTGGGATCTTAGCCCCTAAAGTTGTTTTGACCTGGCATTTCCAAACTCCCATCCTTCTCTACACACCTAACTTTTTTCCATCTTAACTGCTTTCTGCTAAACTCAGCTTATTACACAGCATGATTTCAATATTATCCCATGCGGAAAGGGGGAAAGTGTGTCATAGAAGTTTATCCCATTTTAGTGATTTTTCCCTTATTATGGGTTCCTATCCCTTCAACTCCTGACTGCTCTCCAATATCATTAAACACCGTTTAAAAATTATTTGGATTTCTAGTTGTACTTACAGGGAATGTTGTTTTTCTACAAGATGAAGTGGAACTCTATCAATGAGTAGTTTCACAAAAGTAAAAGTGTGGATATGAGACAATAATTAATGAAGTTAATAAAAAGCCTACCACTTTTTGTCTGTGTTGGCAACCATAATGTCAGAGAAACAAGCGTTTATGATAATCCTCTATTTAGTGCTCCAAGGTAGATTTTTGGGATTTAGATTTTTACAATGTTTTTATTCTTTTTAGCATTTTTTTGGTGTGCTTTGTTTGTTTTTGTTTGATATTAGCCTTTTTAATGTTTCCAAACTTAGAATTCCTTGCAAACTATCTTCTCTAAAAAAGGTGACATTATATAAAAGTGGCAAATTATACTGTGACAGCTCTAAAGCATATTCCTTTTATACTGGCTTTCAGCAAAGAACTATTTGTTGTCTTTGATATCTGATGTCAATTGTCTGCCACAGATTATGTTTAAATCAAAGTATAAAAATAAGTAGCAAGAAAAGAGAAGATGCATGAATTACCAGCCCTTCAAATTAGTGGCAGAGCTACTGATAGATCATTGTGTGACTAATTACATTCCTGCCTGGGGAAATGCATTGTCCACTGTAGCTTTGAAATTGTATATGTGTCCCTTTTTCTTTGTCTTCTCCTTTCAGCATAGTTCTCTTGTCAGAGAAATAACCTTTAATGAGCTAAAAGTATTCATATCCAATTGGCTAGGTGTACCTTTTGAGAGTTCTCATAATTATTATTGTTACATTACATTTAAAATGAAATATGTTAACATGTTATACTTTTAACCAATGTATATTTGTATCCATTACCTAAAACAAACCTCATAATCATATGTAATATGTGCAGTCATAAAGTCATTATTCATTTCCATTTTATGGATAAGTGTGTCTCAGTTTTAAGTAAGATCAAACAGTTAATACATCCAAAGGTAGCACTTTAAATAAAAGCCTCTGAGTTCTTAGGAGGAAAAAGAAAACTACATGAGAAAAAATATTACATGATCAGTATGTGGTCAGAATACTTATGCACACATTTTTCTTATAGGGTGAAATAAATCACGGATACTTTAAAATGGTTTTCTAAATTGTGTTAGCACACCCAGTGCCCTCTTTTACTCTGTGCATTGGGACACAAAACATGCGAGGCCAAGCTACGCTTTTCCAAGTGAGGCAAATGTTTGCTGTCTGCTATCTGTACTTGTTAGGATGGAAAAGAGTTCTTACAAAATGGAACTAAAAGAAATGCCGAGTTTATGAAAAACACATTTTTTTTCTTATTATGTATTTGTTGCTGACAACATGATGAATTCAAAACAAAAATAAAACCCAGGTAACGCTAAACTCTGACATAAATACTGTTAACCCCCTTGCATAAACTTTCAATTTCCTACCCCACCCAACTTCCTCATTTATTTTAATCCTCTTCAACCCCTTCCCCCTAAAAGGAAAGCATTGCATAATTCTGGATGCTTATGTCTGCCCATGGTAAATTAGATTGAATATTGGTCCAAATTACGATAATCAGACTCCATTGCGAAAGAAAGAAGAAAGAAAGAAAGAAAGAAAGAAAGAAAGAAAGAAAGAAAGAAAGAAAGAAAGAAAAGAAAGAAAGAAAGAAAGAAAGAAAGAAAGAAGAAAGAGAGAAAGAAAGAAAGAAAGAAAGAAAGAAAGAAAGAAAGAAAGAAAGAAAGAAAGAAAAATAAAGGAAACTATGCTGCATAAAATTGTAAAAGCAGGGCTGTGCCAACTTTAACAAAAGGTCCTGCAGCATTCGTGTTGAGGGGGCATCTCTGTCATCTGCATACTGTTCACAAATCAGCACCATTTGCACACCAAGCAAGTAGTCACAAAAATAAACTGGAACACCTTGTACTATTAAAATCCATTCAAAATCCACATTCATTTAAAGCTCTCTGCAATGTTCCTTTATTGCTAAGAATCACAGATAATTCCTTCAAACCCTGGGCCACATGCTCAACTTATAGATACTTTGTCCTGTGACATAGTAGTTGGTTTAGGGAAAGGGAGGTAACCTGGTGATGACAGTTTTAGTGGTTACACAATCCTCATTTGTATTTATGGTTACAGAGAGTTAAGGCTTTCTATTGCAACAATGTAGAGTAAGTCCAAGTTTCCTTGAGAAATTAAGAATAACAGGCTTTAGTAAATTATCATTTTTGACCAATATTTTTTAATCATGTAGGCATGCAGAACTACCTTAAATTTTGAAATCATAAGTGAAGAAATGTCATGACACTAAGATAACAGATGCATAAGTGAATGAGAAAACAAAATCTGAATTTGATGCCAGAAACGCAAGCAAATGTGACCTTAATAGTAGCTGGTACCATAATTAATAACTAAGAAAAGAGGAAAGATATAATTATTTTGTGATTGAAACAAGGTAGCATCTCAATTCTACCTCTGACCTAAAATCTTTTCTGTGGAGCATAAACATGCAGATTTACATGAACACTTTTTCTTTATATATATATTAAGTGGCCCTGATAGCATTTTCTTATAAACTCTAAGTTTAAGTGTTCTAACTTCTGTTTTGTGTTATCTTCATTGCATGTACTAGAATCTACAAGATCCTTTACAGAATTAATAAATATGTCCAAAACATTCATTTATTTATCTTATTTATCGAGTTATTGAAAGATAATTTTGACCATTTCCCTATTCTTGCTTCCAAAATGAGAAAGCATAATTTGATTCTGTTTAGGCTTTAAATAACTGAGAGTAAAAAGAAATAATTTCAAGGCAATGTGTGAAATTATTTGACACTTGAATGGTCCACAAGTGGCAGTGTAATTATCTACGAAAGATCTTTCCTATAGCATGTTAGTTGTAGGTGATCCAAGGGAAATAGAGTTCTATAAAGAATTCATTTCACAAAAAATAAATGCCATTCGATTTAAACTATGTAACTTTATGAAATTATTTAATCAAATAATGACAAATAATTGATGGTAAATACAAAGTCACCAGTCTGTTGGAATAGGCAATAAGACATTTTTGTTCTTTGATACTTCCACTCATTTCACCTGTATTTTCTTAGCCTATAAAAGCATATCAACAGCTAAAATATAAGGTTATTTCTCTTTTCTATTCTAGTTGAGAACCTTATTAATGACCTCAGTCCAAATATGTATTTATAATAAATACATAAATAGATAGATGGTAGATATATAGGTAGGTGGGTAGAAGGATGTATAGATGTATGGAGAATACTTGGCTAAACAAATAGAACTGTTTGTTATATCTGAACCAAAAAAAAAGAAAGAAAAATTATGGTTAAACATTACTACATCTTTTTGATACTCAGGATTTAGTTTTTGGAACATGGCTTTGTAGGATATAAATTTCCCTTTAAATTGGCTTTCACTTCAATGAATAGAGTAAAAAAGATGATACAGGTATTGTCAACATATTTGATGTGACTTCTGCAGTTCAAAATAGCAAGTTATGCTGATTAAGATAAAGGTTATGTACCATTTATGTATAAAGATAAATACACCTAACTTATTTTTATAGAGAGAAAAAATAACATAATAATATCCATCATTCTAAAGAGCTTACATTTTTTATATTCATGTATGATAGAGCTTCAATAACTTTTTATTTCTAAAACTGGAAATAGCTTTTTTCTTTTAATTCTTTTTATTATGAAATACACATTTTTTATAATTAGTTTCTGCTGTACAACACAGTGCAATAGTTATACTTTTTACCCCTCAAAGTGACAACCCCCTCCCCCAATCTGCCGCCCCACTTCCCCCCCAACATTATAAATATCTATTACAATTCCCTTGACTCCACTCCCACACTGTACTCCACGTCCCATGACTATATATATATATATATATATATATATATATATATATATTCACTTATAGTTGACATACAATATTATACAACGTCAGCTTCAGGTGTACAGTGCAGTGATCAAGCCTCTTCCCCATCCATGATGCGGTCTCCCTAGCAAGACGTGACCACCTGACACCCCACAGAATATTTACAACATTATTAATTATAATGAATGAGGAAAGTAAACAGAAGTGGTCTCAGAGATATAGAGGAACAACTGATAGCTTTTAGTTGGGAGGGGGTGGGGATGAGGGAGAAGGGGAAGGGGTTAGACAGCATAAATATGTAACTACAATATTGCCACAGGGACATGAAAGACAGTTTGTGGAAATAGCTTTTAAAGAAGAAAATTTACTACCCTTAAAATGTTTTAAATGATAACTTAGTATACTATTATGCAACTCTTAAACACGTTGATTATGCAGATTATGTAAAGATATGGAAACGTTAATGAAATTATGTTAAGTGAAATAAAAATATACACATTGTGTTTGCACACTCCATGCTAATTCCAGCCTCTAGCTTTGGCTTTTAATTTCATTACACTTGGAATCCTGCAACTGACACTGCATTTAGCCTAGATAATTCCCACTCCCACTTGAAAACTCATTTCAGGAATCAATCACTATTCTTGAAATATTTACCCATTTTGTGCTACTCTAATACCTAGTGAAGAATTTGTTATTATACTAATAGTCACAATGCATAGCATGTATCTGTGTAAAGTCTTCCTGTCTGTAGAATATTCCCTTCCTAAAGGCTATAATTTTGCCTCTTTCAGATTTGAAAGCCCAGTAGATAATACAATGCTTTACATGGTGCTGAGCACCATGAAAATTAATCCATTAAGTAAAACACAGCCTTGCCAGGTTGCCTTCTGCAATCAAGCACCAAGCTTCTGGCCAGCAAGGGTAGTGGAGCTATTGCACTTGTGAGTGGACACCTAGAAAAAAACCTCTAGAAAAGATACAAATGATCACCCTCTCCCTGTACCCTCATCTCTCTGCTCATTCCTCGAGTAATTTTGGAAAGCTTTATAGTTAGCTAAATGCAGTGTATCACAGCATTGTGACTGTGTGTGTGTGTGTGTGTGTGTGTGTGTGTGTGTGTGTGTGTGTGTGTGTGTTCTGGCCCAGAAACTAAGATAAGAATAGAAACCAATGAATAGACAATATTTTAAAAGATACTTAAACAGATTAATGAATTGATAAACATATATCCACACAGACATTTTAAAAATAAGTGTTCATAAAATACTTATTTATAATAAACAAATATTAGAAATAACCCAAAGAATTATTAATAGAAGAATGGGTAAACAAATTGTGTTATATTCACAAAATAGCATCCTACTCACCAGGAAAAGGAATGGACTACAAATACATAAAACAACATGGATAAATCCCCAAAACTAATTTAGAATGCTGAGCAAAAGAAACTGACACAGATGGGTACATCCCATATGATATAGTTACACAAAAGTCTAGACAGAAAATCATCTGCAATGATATAAGTCAAAATATTGAAAGCCTCTCCAGTCTGAGACAGGGATTGCCTGTGAAAGGGAGTAAGTAGTAAATTTTCTGAGGTAATGAAAATATTCTGTATTTTGAGAGGGTTGTAGGTTGTTACATAGGTACATACATTTGTCATAACTCATCGATTTTCTGTAACTTTAATATCTGTGTAATTCATTATATGTAAATTAAACATCTATTCAAAAATTTTAAATTAAATGTAAGCGTACTTAATATGTGGAACTTGAGAAGCTTATTCTAAAATGTATATGGAAATGCAAACATACAGAATAGCCAAAGCAATCATAAAGAATAATTATTCAGGACTTATACATGAAATTTTTAAGAAGTACTATAAAGATACAGTGAACAAGACAGTGTGGTATTGGGGTAAGAACTTACAAATAGATCAATGAACTATAATAGACGGTTGAGAAAAACTCACACAAACAGGATGAATAGATATTTGAACAAAGGCCCCAATGTGAATTTAAAGGGGAAAAGGACATGTTGTATTGCCAATAAATCACACAGAATCACCTGCATATCTATTAGAAATAAATATGAGCCTCAAGCCCTATATCTCTTCACACACAGAAAATAATTCAAATCTGAACACAAGAACAAGACAGAGAAACAGTATAGAATACTTTTATATTCTTAATATTAGAACAAATATTCTTTTTTTTAAGATTTTTATTGGGGAACTGGGGGATGAGAACAGAGCTGGGGAATTGGGGGAAGGGGAACACACAAGTTGCTGTCGTTTTGTTCTTCAGTCTAGTTGTGGAGGATGTTGCTTCACCGGCCCAAGTTGGCACCATCATTGCACTCTTCCCAGGAGAGGCAGATCAGTCGCCGGCTTCTGGACGGCCGCTCACGCTGGCTGCTGGCTACACACGGTAGCTTAGGGCAGCCCACTGCAGCAGGGGCTGCAGCCTAGCCATCACCAGCTACTCACAGCAGCCCAGCTCCAGGTTGAGCTGTTGTTCAGCATCTTAGCTGTAGAGGGCAGTGTCACTGGCCCTCATATGTGGGATCCGAACCAGGGCCCTCTGACTTCCCAAGCCAGCTCTTAACCAATGCACCACTCGGCTGGCCCAAGAACAAATATTCTTAATAACTTGGAATAGGCAAGGCTTCTTATACAAAACAAATGATTGCTCATAAAAGAGAAAGTGTGAAATCAAGGTTCATAAGCATTAAAACGTTCTGCTCTCGAAGGACACCGTGAGGAAAATGAGAAGGGCATTGGGAGGAAATGTTCATACTGTGTAGCTCTGACAGAGTATCATTTATGTACAATACAGGAAGTCTTGTTACAACTGAATAATGAAACTAAAACAACCCAGTAACAACAGGGAAATAGACATGAACAGATACCTCACAGAAGAAGATCAAAGAATGTCCATTGAGCAAACGCTAAGGTACTGAACATCAGTAGTCCTCAGCGAAACTTCGATTAGATACCATTTCTCCTAGGATGGCCAAAGTGAAAAGGCTAATCATATGTTCAGGAGGGTGTTAAGCTACTGAAATTTTCACAAATTGCTGTAAAATTTGTGAGTGTGGAGAACTATTTGGAGGTTTTATATACAGGTAAACAGATAGATACCTGCCATATGACCTAGCAATTCTGCAACCATCTTTTTAACTAAGAGAAAGAGAAGATACAGTTCTCTTATTCATTCATAACAGCCAAACACAGAAAAAGATCAAATGTCCAAAAACATGAAAATGGGTAAATACAATGTGATATAAAATGTATACTTTTCTGCTGTAAAATGGGATATTGTATTGATGCTTGTATTAATGCAGAAGGATCTCAAAAATATTAAGATGAAAAATAGAAGCAGGCACAACAGAGTTTGGTAGTCTACATATTATAACCAAGAAGAGGCAAAACTAATCCATGATAGTAAATATCAAAATTCTAGTCTCTCCTGATAATGGTGGAAATTGACAGGGAAGAAGCAAAAGGAAACGTCCTGTGGCCAAAGAAAAATTTTGGATTTGAATGGTGCTCATTCAGGTGTACACACATTTGAAAACTTAATAGACAGTATACTACAGTCTGACATCTTATTCTGTATAAATTACACCTCAACAAAATTTTGCATACTGATTACACATTTTTAATATTTTTCCTCTGCGGAGTATGTTTAAAATCATTTACTATTGGGTTGTCAGAAAAGTCATGATGCATTTTTGCAACGAAAAACATAGATAAAATACATCATGATTTTTTCTACAACCCAATATTTTTTTCTATTACTTAAAAAAACGGTAGTCATGCTGAGCATTTGTTTCAATTGAAAAGATAAGTTAATTTTTCTTTTTTTCCTGTCATTGTCCACCTTGTTCCTGTTAGATGTCACCTTTATTTTAAAAGAAATAATGATGTTAGTTGATATAAATTGATGCTACTATTTCAGAAAACGAATTATAACTACAGTAGTCAATGCATGGTTAATTTTTTTCTCTGTGCTCTTGTTTTGTGGGTTCTCTCTCCCTTTGGTTAAGTACGATTTTTACCATTTAAGTGCCACACTGTCTGCAATGTCCAAACAGAGTGAACTTGACTTATTTCTTTACCTGCTTTTACGATGACTTTGATTTTGGAGAAACTAATATTTCACTAAACCAAACAGAACCCAATGACATGGAATTTTTTGCAAGTTAATTATGTGAGGACTCTGCAAAAGAGTTAAAAGCTGCTGAAAGAAAATATGAAAAGAACTACACTATTCATAAACCTTGGGTCAGCACTGGCATGAGGCAAATTTTGGAAACTGAAAGTTTTACTTAGAGGTCTGAATGATTGACAAGTGGTATACGTTATGGAGTAAATACACATCATCTGAGATGTATAAAAGACTTAGATTTAGCCCTATTTTTTGGTCATTTATGATGTGACCTCCCTACATTTCAGATATTTTTACTATACATTAAATCTTGTAATATTCCAGTTTGATAATGGTGAATATTAAATGCAATACTGAATGTAAGTGAGTTGGCATGTAGAGAATCTATATAAATATTAATTCCTTTTCTTCTACCAGGGTAAGACAGTCAGGAGTTAATGGGAAGACAACTTGTAGAGGCACAGGGTATGAATCTGATAGGCAGGATTGTTGAATATAAATCTGTTTACTTAATTTAGCCTGGAGTTGAAAATGACAGTAATATAATCAGATGGGGTGTTCAGGAGATAACTCTACAAAATCTTTGGCCTAAGGTTTTCCCTCCATCTCTGGTTTCTGACTTTCCAAATAACACTGAAGCTTTATTTTAGTATAAATTTAGACTAGGGAAAATATAAACTATAAAATATTCAATCGGTTATTTGAAGTGTTTGAAATAAGTGCCAGTGTTTCTGCAGTAAATTATGGCTTTCAAAATAAGCAGGGGTTTAAAAATAAAGAATTTTACACCAGAACTTCCAAGCAAGTCTCTGTGATCCACAAAGCTTTTCACTGCAGAATTACTTCTGGCCGCATTTGCCAACACCATTTTCTCCTCCCTCTGTCCATGCCAAACTCTTCCTTTTGGTTCTTAGATAGCTTTCCACATTAGAGAAATTTTCTTACTTCCTTCATAAAAATGCATTCCCAGAAAAATGGAAATCATAGGACATAGAAATAAGTGAGCTTACTAAAGTTCACTGCAGTAATTTAAGTTGACACATCTGTCACTTTTTGGGGAAGGAATTGGAAAACTTCCAGTTTCCATGCAGGGCAAAAGTTGAAACTGGTTATAGAAATGCCAAGGAATGGGGGCTGTTTAAGCAAATATCTATAGCAGTGCATTAGTGGCATATTTTCCCCCCAGTCCATCATAGACTGAAGAATTTGTAAAACTGAACAGAAATTAATTACCAAAAAAGATCACACATTTAAATATAATGGCAATGTCAAAATGCTCTAAACATTTCCAAATGCTTATACCCAATTGCTGTATTTAATCTGGGGTAGAATAATAACAAACAGTTCAGTGGTTGACATTGGTTCATGGACCACAGTTTGAGTAGCATTGGTCTATGATTCATATTCATTGTAATGAATGGTGAGTGGGTAAAACAGTTCTTAAAAAAAAAAAAAGAATCAGCAAACACACACACACAAAGCCTGATTTGTAGTGTTTGCCAATTTTTATGATAAACTTCCTTCATGGCTGATTTGTAGCTACCAATACAATGTCACTGAATGCACATTTGGGAAGAAAAGTGCAGAATCCGCTCTTCAACCTCTGGATGACTTGGCTGGTTTAATACTAATTCAAGTAGTGGTCATCAGAACTTTTATGGCCCATCTGTTATGTTAGGGAGAAATGTGGCTGGCAGTTGAATTTTGGGGAGTAAGTTCCCAAGGTACACATACTTTTGCTAGGGAATGTGTTTGTTCTTAATAAATTCCCTCACTAAGCAAGTTACTCTGTGCTGTATGCCTAGGGAGAGAGAGACAGAGAAGAAAAACCACCAACCTCATCTGGATGGGGGAAGGGTCAGGGCGTTCAGGAAACTTTGTAATGTTAGAAGAGAGCTAGGGTTATTCATTAGAGAATTTGGGTCAGAACCACAGAGTTTTGTATGTGCCAGTAGCATGCTACTCTCCTCACATACACAATCTTATTTACTCCTGTCTTAAAACGTGAGTTAAATATTGTTGTCTGCATTTTGCAGTAGGTAATCCAAAACTAAGAGGACTTGCATAATTTTCTCATGATCTCAAGCCAGATCATGATAAAGCTAAGATTTGAAAGTACCCTATCTGACTCCAAAGCCCAACATTTTCACCTGTATTACACTTAGCTCTTAGACTGTCACCAACAAAGGGAGAGAAGTTGAAAGGAGGATCTTTGCTTTGAAAGTGTTTTTAGTTCTCAAAGTTCAGTGAAGATTCTTCAGGGGCCTCATGGAAACCCAGCAAAGGTCTCATATTGCAATTCATGAAAGTCCAGGTTAAGTCTCTTGTTGATTAACTTGGCTCTTATTTAAACTTTTATGCTTTATTCTCCCATTAGTAAAATGGAGGCAATAAATAAACAATACTAAATGGCTGTTTAAGGTTTAAATGGGATAGTAATTGTATACAGTGCAGGATAAATGGTAATTAGTTAACAAATATTATATTTGTAATTACTTCATCATTACAATAATTATCAGCTTAGGAATTGGGCTATCTTGAGCCTATAGGTAAAGATCAGTGGATTTAAGTACAAGGTACTGAGATACCACAAGTAGAGAAACAAAACATCCAGTGGTTGATGTATTCTTCCAGTTTTTTTAACTCACATGGGCCTAGACCATCTAAATTGTGTTCAGATCAATACATACAATACATACATACGACATGTATAATATGATAAATACAATACAAAAGAAAGTAGCTGTAATATTTTTGGTCATTCAGTGTTGCTTCGTATTGTATGTTGTTCATAAGCAATTTTTTTTCTTAACTAAAAATAAAGACATATGGAACTATCATACTGGTTTATTTAAATGTTTTATTATATAAGTAACACATGTGATATTATTAAGGTATTCATATCCAATATTAGTGAAACAATTCAGATAATGTTAAAATGATGTATGAAATGTCAAGATCTTAGAGCTACAAAAATATAACTGTTCTAAAAGAATAACTAGTTTTCTGTTTTTAAGTTGCTGACCTGTGATAATGTTAAGGAGCAAGAAAAAACTCATACATTATAGAAGTTCCAGTCCATCCACCAGCCTCGTTACTAATATTCTAGCTGAAATCAGCCCTAAAACCTATGTTAAAACACAATAGTGTCACTTAACTTCAACTTCTCATCTTTAGCACCTTCCCCCCACACACACACACACCAAACTTCTCTCTTTCACGTGCCAGCTGCTCTCCTGACAAAAGTATGCCACACTGAGAGAAGTTTGATTTTGGAAAATGATTCTCTAAGAGCTTTTACTTTCATATAATTAGCAAATATTGGGTTATGTCTTTCTTGGTATAACTAGATACTTTAATTTTTGTTCCCTCTGTCAGTTCAGTTCATAAAAGAGTCAAAATCTACAAAACCCTCCATAATCATCACTTGGTTTTTGTTTTGTTTTGTTTTGTGTTTGTGGCTTACTTCAAAACATCCTCCTCATCATCATAAAACAAAACAAAGACTCATCTTTAGATGTGTACATCAGGGAAACAAAGTTATGATAACTTCAGGTACCATATTTTTTCTTAGAAACAATTCTTTTGATTAAGAAAAAAATAATTCTTAATAGATTGTCTTTTGTAGGGAAACCAGGGCTCAGAGGGCTGGGCTGGGGGATGGGCTATGTCCACACAGGGCAGTTTTCCTATGTAGAGGGATTTAGTAAACGTATGGGAACCTGGCAGGGTGAGAGTCTGTAGAACAGTTATTCTGATTTCTCTCTTTTCCACGTTGAGATTTCCTAACGGTGTCTCCCACTGGTTGAAACCAGCTTAATGTCAGAGAACAAAGGGGCCTTCCCGGCAGTCCATACACAGCGGACTCCAGGATACAGAGCCGGGTGACAAAAGATGAAGAGCAGATGAAGCAGGACAAATAGAAACAACTGCACACATTGAGGGTTAAAGCTCCCCTGAGAGATGAATAGGAATGTATAGGTTGGGCCAAGTAGTCCAGAAAATGGTAAAAAGAAGATTAAAATGAAAGGTCTTTCTGAGGAACATATCCAGAGGCTTTTGGGAGCTGCTGAAAAATTTGGCCAATCAAAGAATACCCAACAGTAGAGTGGCCACAAACGCCTTGTATAAAAATAACGGATGTGTGATGCTCCCTTTCGCATTGTCAACCTAGTTATTCTGTTACCTGCCCTCACTACCAATGCCAAATCACTACACATACCTTCAGTGAAAGTCTAGCACATAGACTTTTATTTTTAAAAGATTCCAATATAGAGCAACTTGAAAGAGAGAAAGGAAGGCATTGGATGGTCAGAAGATGCCTCCCCTCAAAAAAAAAAAATCAGTGAACATAGGATCCTCCTAGAGCTAGTCCACACGCTGTTCCTTGAAACAGCACATTTCTTCAGGCATTCCCCAAAAAATAGGAGATTACTGGGTCATCCTAAAATTTCATCTGACTATCAGATGACCAAGGAATCCAGTTGACATCTAAGGTGCACGTGGCCTGGGAAAATACACAGTGTTATTTTGAGGTCAACTCCACATTCAGATGACTGAAACACTATAATTTTTAATATAAAAGAGAAACTATAAGTAGGAGTTTGTAAGAGAAAATGTGATAATGTGTTTTCTAATAATTTTCTAATCATAAAAACCCTGTTGAACTCTAAGGATAAGTAAACCATCATATACATTTGGGCTGAGAAAAGAAAATTTACCTTTGGCATTTCCCTTTTGTTTCAATATGCAGGGAAATGTAGTTTCATGTAAGAAAATTTTACCCCCATAAGCTATTTTTCCAGAGCTTGTAATATTGCTAACCCTATTCAATATATATATATATATATTGAATATATATATATATATATATATATATATATAGTTAGTTAGTAAATTACCTGTGGGTTTTTTTCAAGAGCATACACATATGCATTCAATTTTGCTATGCAGCTGATGATAAATGACATAATCATAAGGTTATTGCATTTTTATTAGCTCTTCAGTAGAGAATAAGAAAGTTTCTAACATAAGATACATAAAATACCAACCTCTACTTTTTAACACTTGGCTTATGTACCAGGTGTAATAAAAATCTGTGTCCTGTGCTGCCTATTATGAGTTTGATGTTTTTAGTAGATTTAACATAAATAAATGAAGATAATATCAATATAATGCCAGCAGACTCCATAATTCACTCAGAATACACACCACGTTAATGATCATTTCACACAGGTGCAGAGTAATCAAATATAGAGATACACTCAATAGATTGGCAAAATGTGGCTGTTTCTAAAATTGCAGAATTTATTTGATGAAATAGTATCTCTTCTCTTGAGAATTTATTAGCATAAAGTGATATTCAGAAAGTTTTATATCTAAATCATCACACCAATGCTACATAATCCAAGTCAATTTTCAGAGGAAAAAAAAATGTTTTCAAAATCACTGATTACCAAGAGAGTTTATGGAATTTTAGATAAGTAGTCGCATTTTAATGTTTTATTTTATTAAGTAGCAAAAAGCTTTTCAAATACTAAAAATGTCTTTCTTTTTTGGCTATTCTATGAATACAAGTGTATTCTTAATCTGGTTTAAAAAATTAAGTCAAGCTGGCATCATTTACTGACTAAAATAGTTATATAAAATAATTCAAATGATGACACCTTTATTTAGAAAGCATGATTTACACTCCAGGGTGCTAGATTTGAACATTTCTGAACTATATGTAGATTCCCAATTTTTTGGGGGGTTGTTTATTTCTGATTTGATTCTATTTTCATTGCATAATATTTTGTATCTTTTTAATCCTTTGAAATATATTGAGTCTGTTAAGAAGTAGAAGAAGTGGGGGAGGAGCAGGAGCAGGAGGAGGGAGAAGAGAAGGAAAGTATGGGGAGGAACCAGAGGAAAAAAAATAGGAGAAAAGTAAGACGATGACCTTTATGGAATAACAGAAGAAGAGTTATGTAACTCAACTAAAATGATTTAAACGGAACTACTCTTTAAAACAGTGAGGATGAAGATATAACTTGTAATTGCTGAAAGAAAAACCCAGAGAGATTTTTACATAACCTTTCTTAAAATAAAGTATATGGAAGTTTATGGTAGCATAATGTTTTTTCTAATTTTGTAATCAATGTGACTTAATATCTAAACCTTCTTAACTATAGAAAGTTGGAGTTGGGCAAACTACATCTTGATACAATTTAACCTCCACTGTGACCCCTTTTCCCTTTTGTAACGTATTGCCTTTATTCTGTTTCTTTTGAAGCTCTAAGTCAGGAGCTGAGCATTTGTAATGGATTAGCAACAGCAAGTTCATAAAGTTAGAGCAAAAGAACCGTTCAAAATTTATTTACAACTGCTTCACTGATGTTTCTGGCACTGTGAAACCTTGGTAGGTGAGAAAATATTTCTATCTTCTGTGGTCTCTGTCAACAATAGGAATAATTAATGTAATTATTAAGACTGTATTTGCTTGAGATGCTTGCTAAATTTGCCATTAGAAAATATTTTGGTAATTGTTTTTATTTGGTCAAATTTAAAAGGGAAGTATTTCATGCATATAGAAGTATTTCACCAGTCAACTTTATAAGTGGAATAGTAAAAGGCCACACTCTATTAGATAAAAGTCCATAGTTGATAAATAATTTACAATAAGATCAACATTTCCCCCTATATAAAATAATAGCTATAAAATAAAAAAATAATAAAATTATGTTATGTTAACAGATATTTGAGAACTTTCTGCTCACCAATTTTTGGATTTTTTTCAAATCTGTGAATTCTCTAAGCAACTTAATTCCTATAAATCAATGTTGCTCTAATACATAATCAGCTTCCTTAACATATTTCCATCTGACTTCTCCAATCAAGGAAACACCTACTTATAACTGGGTCAGACATACAATCGGCTCTGACCAATAGCAGCTGCCTTAAACATCACTGTGAAAAAGTAAGGTAACAGCTACTCTTGTGAACAAGAAGCGCCCCTCCCCACACCGATGCATACATTCATTAACATTTTATTGTTCTCTACTAGTATTATTCAAAAAGCTTGTACACCCATTTAGAAATAGTTTCCAAGTATAAGGGAAATAATTGAATGCATACTCCTTGGAACATTTTCAATGTCTGTTGGAAAGTTTCAGCTATGTTAATATCAACATAATATAGAAGGAAAACCAGCAATAGATTCTATTACCCCATGTTTTCTATTTGAGGAATGTGGCTGATAATCACTTACTGCTTTACTCTGCAGGAAATTGACTTAAAAGTGTTTTTTAAGTGCTTAAAGAAGGAAAGTACTAAATAATTACAGGTTTCATTAGTTAAAATATGTAAAGGCAAATCTTTAGCATTCCAAAACCGTCAGCTCTCAACTAACTTAAATTTTTGATTGGGCTTGGAGAGCAATTAGGTTGAACTATTCCTTACTGGCTTAAATTTACATGTTAAATTGCATTAAGATCTCTTTTATGTCAAGGGACATTTGTGAGAGAGGCAATACTTCCATGAGGATAATATAAACTTTTAGACAGGTTAATGTGAAAAATAAATACGATTGTAGAAGAGTAACTTCAAGCTACTCAACACTATTTTATGGAACAACCCAAACTTGAAGTATAGAAAAACGTGCTGAAGTCTAAGAAGGCCAGGACTCCCCGCTTTGGGGATAATATTGCTCTCTTCTTTCAAATTCCCATTACAATGTAAGTTTTTCTGTGATGATGCAATAACTAGAATTTAACAACCAGGGACCAAGATATTTAACATTTTTATGCTTAGCAACAATTTTGGTATGTAGTATACTACTATTTTAAAAATTAATTTTGAAATAGAATATTCACCAAGAGGCTTGTCACATACATACACATACATGCACACACATGCACACACATATCCATACGATGCCTACATATCATATGGAAGTATTTGGTAGTTAAAAATCAAATTAAGAAACTGTTAATCAAATGTTTGAACTCCATGTCTTAGAAAAATCCCTCTTGAAGATCGAAAGGGTGAGGTTTGCATTTAGGTTTCTCATACTCCTTTGAATTCCATGTCAGATAGTTTGTTCAGAGCCGACACCGGTCCTTGTCCTGCTTCAGTTCTTGCCCCGTTTCAGGCTTCCTGAATTTATCTCCCGTACCTCTGAATTTGCACTTTGGAATACTTCCTTTCTCTTCATGAAGTACTCTTTAACATTTTTTAACACAAGCATCTTGGTGATAAGCTATCCCTATTGTTGTCTAAAAGTTATTTCATTTATATTTTGTAGGTTAGCTTGACTGTATATATAATTCCACATTAGCAGCTCCTCTCTGTGAGCGCTATACAATATGCCATTCTCTTCTGATCGCCATCATTTCTTTTGAGAAGTTATCTGAAATCTAATTGTTCTTTCTTTGAAAGTAAATTGTCTTTTTCAGGGGTAGGAGGTATTGACATCCTTTTAGACATTTGATTATGTTTCGTTTTCAGCAGCATGTGTCATCAGGACCTTACATTATGATCAGTGCGGTAAGCTTAGCATTCATCTTGTTTTAAGGTTTATAATTTCTTGACTCTGTGGCCTGATTTTTCTCATCATTTTTGAAAAAAGAAATCCCATTCGTCATTCCTTCCATTTTTGCTGAGACCTCATTCTACTTCTTTAGCGCTTCAGAATTCCACTAAGGCTTTAATTAGACCTTTTACTTTATCTCCTAACTGTCACATATTTTCTTCTATATTTTCAATTGCTTTATATTCTTCTTTCTTATTCTGGATAGTTTTCTGACCTCTCAGTTCACTGTCTTTCAAATCATCTCTCTCAAATCTGATGTTAAATGTATACATTGATTTCTTAATTTCATAAATCATTTTTTCTAGGTAGAAGCTATCACTGTGGATGTTGATTTTGTTGTTGAAAAATCATTTTTTGTGTTCAACTAAAAATCTCCTAATCTTTGAGAGTAATAAGCATGGTTAAGTTATATGTCTGTTTTTCTCTTGGTTTTAATTAACATTGTTTTTAATATCTTCTCCTGTGCCTGACTTTTTAAATTGTGTGCTGGATATTAAAAAGAAATTGATGCAATAACTTGAAGATCAAAGACATTTAGTCTTTGTTCAGAAAGAAGTTATCTACAACTATTTATGTATCTATCTACTTACATTTTTTTTTAACCGTGTCAGGGGACATGCACCTTTAGCTATTCAAGTTCACTCTAACACAATTACAGCCATTAAGATGACTTGAAAGTGAGCCAGGCTCACGCAAGGAATAGGTTATATCTGGTTTACCCTTAATCCTTGGTGTATTCCTTTGGAAATTCCAAACAAAAATATAAGATTTTTATCAGAGGTCACTCTCCTTGGCTGACACTGATCTAAAATTTAGTTCCCCTAATGCCACGAGGTTGTCCAAATCTCTGCATGGTTTTTCAGCCTTTGATTTGTCTTTTTGTAATTGACAGAAACATCTCTCCGTAGCAGTGTGAAATACACATTTCTGTCACAAAGGAGATATTCTCTGTGTACTTTACAATATAGTAGCCTCTAATCTCATGTGACTTTGAACACTTGAAAGGACACTAATGCATCTGGGGAACTGGCTTGTTGCTTTCCTTTCATTTTCATTAATTAAAACTTAAATACTCAACATGATGCTAGTGGTTACTCTTATGGGGCAGTGCCATTTTAGGTGAAAGTATTCCTAAATGCCAAGGTCATAATTCTGAGTTTTCTTCTTCTTGGAAATCTTGCCTTCATAATTTTTTACTGCCTTAATATGAAAGGGTAAGAGATAAAGTCTGAGAAAAAAACAGAGGGAATATATTTATGATATTAGAATAGGCAAAAATCTACAATGAGATAAAGACAGCCTATTCAATAAATAGTGTTGGAAAACTGGACCAATCCATGCAAAAAAATGAAACTAGGCCTTACATCATGTATAAGAATAAACTCAAAATGGATTAAAGACTTAAATATAAGGCCCGAAACAATAAAACTCCTAGAAGAAAACATAGGCAGTAAACTCTTTGACATTGCTCTTAGTAATATTTTTGTTGATATGTCTCCTTGGACAAAAGAACAAGAGAAAAAATAAACAAATGGTATTACATCAAACTAAAATGCTTTTGCACAGCAAAGGAAACCATCAACAAAATTAAAAGGCAACCTACTGAATGGGAGAAGATATTCACCAACGATACATCCAGTAAGGAGCTAATATCCAGAATTTATAAAGAATTTATACAACTCAACACCAAAAAAACAAACAATCCCATTAAAAAATGAATAGACATTTCTCCAGAGGACACACAGATGGCCAATAGACATATGAAGATGCTCAATGTTATTAATCATCAGAGAAATACAAAGTAAAACAACAATGAGATATCACTTCACACCTGTCAGGATGGCTTTCATAAATACATCAACAAACAATAAGTGCTGGCAAGAATGTGGAGAAAAGGGAACCCTCATGCACTGTTGGTGGGATTGTAGCAACCCAAGTACCCATCAACAGACAATCAGATAAAGAAATGTGATACTTATATACAATGGATTATTACTCTGCTATAAAAAAGAATGAAATCTTACCATTTGCAACAACATGGATGGCCTAGAGGGTATTATGCTAAGTGAAATAAGTCAGGCTGAGAAAGACAAATACCATATGATCTCACTTATATGTGAAATCCAAAGAACCATGTAAATGAACAAACAAAACAGAAACAGATTCATAGATACAGAGAACACACTAATGGTTGCCAGATGTTGGGTGTGGTGTCCTGGTGAAAAAAGGAAAAGGAGTAACACATACAATTGGTAGTTACAAAATAGTCATGGGGATGTAAACTACTGCATAGGGAATATTGTGAGTAATATTGTTATATCTATATATATAGTGCCAGGCAGGTCCTAGACTTATTGGGGAGATCACTTTGTAAATTACATAAATGTCTAAACACTACGTTGCACACCTGAAACTAATAGAAAATAATACTGAATATCAACTTTAACTGAAAAAAAAATTAGTCCTAAGGGGGGGAAAAATGCTGCTTTATAAGATCCAAACCAAAGGTCACCTTCTATGAGAGGACTCTTAGGCTCCCTCAGGCCAAATTCCTTGCATCCTCCCCAATAGTAATATATTTTTACCATGGCAGAGCTTTTCAGAGTACGTTTTTTTTCTTTTTTAGCAGACCTTGATATGTGTGCACCTTCTGTTAATAATCTAGTCCATAGCTGTCCAATAGAACTTCCTGAAATCATAGTGCTGTATCTATGCCACAGTATGGGGGCCACTAGCCACACAGTGCTGTTGAGGGGCTAAACTGTAGCCATGTACAGTTCATTTTTGTTTCATTTTTGCTTTTTAACTCTTTACCTTTTCCTTGTGGAACTCCTAAAATAGGTGGTTAAAAATTTAGTGAAGTGTTCTGCTCATATAATTTATGTTGAATCCCTTGTTCCTTTCTTGTTTTCAAATGAAGAGGAAGAATACATTTTAATTTTTATTATTATTTAGTGGAAAACATTGGTTCATATTTACATAACATGTTACTTTTACTGTGAAACAAAGACATGTAATATGATTTTTACTACCTACTATGGATTCTTCAGAAATTCAAAATTAATTATGGCTCTCGAAAAACATATTTTTAAATTGAGGAACATAATCTTGATACTTAAGTGTAAACATTTTAATTTTGGGGGTTTAAATACCCTTTCCTTTTCCCAGATATGAAACATTGTCACACAAAAGATCATTTTAGTAGACCCACAGCAAAATTTAGAAGGTAGAGAAATCTTTCAAATGTACTTAAGAATGCATTATTAGGCATTTTTTAAGACCCCAAAGGAATCATGGCACAAAAACATTGATTGTAATTTATTATTAATAACATGGAAAACATAGATTAGTTCATATTTTATCGAAAGCCAGGCAGGCATTTTAGAAATATACCACACATATTATGTCATCTGGAATAAAATGTGTGCACACACACAGAAAAACACATGCATACAGGAACACATGTACATCAATGTACATACACCTTATACACATACAGAAATACTCATATATTGAGTGGCAGCAGTAGTGCACAAGGTTGTTAAAACCTTGTAACCTGAAGCTTGGACCCCTGAGACTGACTCGACCACTCGCCTGAAAAGTTGGATCACAATTTTTATTTCATGGGTCATGTATATAAATATTAAATGAGTTACTCCTTATAAATTTCTAGAGCAATGGTTGACAAACCAGTAAGTGTTGCTAATTTTTGTATTTAGTGTTAGCTAATAGGTATATTTAGTTTTAAAAGCAGATACAGATAATTGTGCCAATTCATTTAAAAGATGGATTTGCATAGGTAGATAAAAAACATTAGGTATCTGACATACATACTTTTAAATGTTCAGCAATTTTGCCAAACCATATAACCACTTAGTTGGAAATTAGGCAATATAATTTTTCTCCTATTACATTACACATGTGACATACCATATTATGTTATTTAGAAGGTAAGCATGATAAACATCAATTAAAACATGGATAATGGTATTGGAAGGTAAACATTTTATGTGATACTAAGATGGATAAACTAAATTGTGTTTCTTTTTCCCCAATACTGTCTTACCAGTTGAGGGAAAGAAAGCACTGCCTAAGTTTCATCTATAGAGCATGATGGTATGGGGACTTGAGTGCAGGTTGTGGAAACAGATGTGGAAAGCAGTAGAGAGAAGGTATATTTTGGAGAGAATATATTCTGAGCCAACAGAACCCACTTATATATTGAACATGAGATGTGAGGGGAATAAAAAATGATGCCCAAATGAGGAATAATAGATTTTTGGCTTGACGGAATTGTAGAATATTGGTATTATATATTGAGATAAGGAAGACTAGGGCAGAAAGAAATGCAAGGAAAATGAAAGAATAAACTCATAAATCCAGCAAATACCCTCATAATTAATAGGAATAAGGAAATTATTTTATGGTTTATTTTAAAACTTAGTAAATTATTAAACCAGAATCTATTATTACATAGCAGAATAATACATAGACCATTCATGTGGGATTTATCTAAAGTTCTAAAACTAAAGATAATCACTGCTAAGCCCCTTCACATTCTAATGACATTACAGAAGAGTTGCTAAGCATTCTTCAGAGCTCAGCAATGGATCACCATGGAAGTCCTTTGATTTACTTCTTCATTTAATCACAATAAACATTAGTTGCAGAGAGAATTAGTTTATGCTATCAATTGTTAATTTATTGCAGTTGTATTGTGGCATTTCTTCTCCCACAGTTCTGGCCTACCAGTTAAGGGAAACAAGGCTCTGCGTAAGTATCATCTGCAGAGCATGATGGTATGGAGACATATGGTAGATTAACATTTCATTCTCCAGTTGGCTGCTTAGTGAGCTGTAGAATCACAAATATCCACCCTGGTGGAGCAGAGCAGAGTGTAGTAAGACAGGTCTTCAGATGGTTTGGCATGTGTCACCTGTAATTTGAGAAATAATAGCAAATGGCATTGTCTTATTGCTGGGAGAGAATTCTAAAGGCAGGGGTAGGAGAGGGGTGTGGGGGGAGGGGAAGAGCAGTGCAGTCAAAGCACCAATAACAATGGAAAGAACAATATACAGGCATGCAGATGGACAAGAGAAAAAACTACAACATAAGGATACAGTAAGACGAAAAGTCAAACGATGCAAATATATAGTATAAAGTACAGCATGAAAATACCAACCAAGCAAACTCTTGTTGCTATAGTATTAAAAGCAGATGCAGTTGATATTTAGGCGAGTAGAAGTATAAAGAAATAACACATAAATAGAAACTTTGAATTTATCATTAAGGTAATGATTATGAATTAAATTCTAATAAAGTTAAAACTGTTTAGAGTTTATAGTTTTTAAATGTTAGTAAAGAAAATAACTGAAAATAAATGATCCAAGCATCCATCTCAATAACTTATATAAGAAAGATAAAAAAATAAACTCAAAAATTAGTCAATAATAATGTATTATACACTTAAAAATTGATTCAGAGAGTAGATCTCTGTTAAATGTTCTAACACAATAAAATAATTTAAAAAACTGATAATTGAAAACCTGTCCTTAAAAATAGTAAATCTCCAATCAAAAAATTCATTATCATATATACTGAAATCTATTTTCAATTGCAAATTTGCACACTCTTCTAAATAATTGAAAAACAGGAAACACTGAACAATTCATTTTAAAAGGCCATCATAATGTTGATACTACAACCTAATCAGATCATTAAGAAAAAGGAAAAGTACATGCTAATCTCACTTACGGGAACAAGGTAATACCCTAAAAAGTTGCAATCCCCGTTGGTTAAAGTTGCATTTATAGTTTATTTAAAATGTATATATACAACATGACAAAGTTGAGTTTATTCTGAGTAGGTAGGATTGGTAAATATATTTTAAAAGTATGATTGGCCACAGTAACATAATAAAAAAGAAAAATCAATGTCCTCAGTAGCATAAAAATCATTTGATGAAATTCAAAATCCATTAAGAAAATTCACTAGCAAGTTAAACATAGTCAGGATCATCATTATTGTGATAAAAACTGCCATGAAAAAATCTGTACAGAATATCACACTAAATGCTGAAATGTTGAAATCATTCTTTTTGAAATCAGGAAAAAGTCAAAGACTACTAGCACCACTTCTATTAATATTGTGCAAATGCAACATAGTAAGAAAAAGAAATGGAAGGTAGTAAGATTAGAAATGAAGCAAAATAATGCCTCATTTTCTGAAAAAATATAATTGGTTAAATAGGAAATCCCAAATAACCTGGAAATATCATTAGAATTAATAAAGCATTTTAGTAGTGTTGTTGCATTTGAGGTCAATATTTTTAAAGATCACATTTCAAAATCATCAATAAAAGAGCAGAAAAAGAATTTTTTATGATACCATCTGCAATAGCACAGAAAGTATCATTTTCTATGAACTAGTCTAATGAACATTGTGCAAAACTTCTTTAAAGAAAACTATAAAATATTGTTGACAGAAATTAAAGAAGTCATAAATAATTGAGCTATGCTATGTTATGGATTGAGAGAAGCAAAGGTGCAAAATTTCTCCAATTTGATCTCCAGTTTCAGTGCTATCCATAACAAAATCCCAATCTATTTTTTATCATTGCTTTTGTTGCTTGCTCAAGATAATTGTAAGATATAATAGATCAAGAACAGCTAACGCAAACTTTAAGGTAAATCACTGAAGTTGGTGGACTTGCTCTACCAGATATCAAGGTTTATTTTAAATCTACAATAAATAAGATAATGTAGAGTTGTCAAAATATAGAAAGGTGACAAAATAAAATAGAAAGCCCAGAAAATGACTCATATGTACTTGAAATTTAATAAAAAGTGAAAATACAGAAGAAATAATGGCCTTTCCCATAAATGGTGCTGATGTGTTTATATTTTCATACATAAAGAAGTGAAGCTTGACTTCTACTTCAAACCATATGCAAACATGTATTCCAGTTGGATTACAGAATTTAATATGAAAGGGTAAGAGATAAAGTCTGAGAAAACAACCAGAGGGAATATATTTATGATATTAGAATAGGTAAAGTTTTCTTAAATAGGACATAAGCAGGATTAAACATAAAGAAAGAGATAATATTAACTGACGTGAAATTAAGAGTGTCTCTTCACTAGAAAAGAAAGAAAAGGAAAACAGAGAGAGAAAAAATAATTCCAACGTTTTACAAAACAAAGGATTTTTATGAAAGACACAGAATTATGTAAAGACAAAGAATTTGTCTCCAGAGTATTTGTTTAATTCCTTCGAATCAATAGAAAAGGCAACACAAGAGAAGAATAGAGAAGTTATTTGAATAATCATTTCATAAAATAGAATATCCAAGTAGCCCATTGCACATGAAAAATTGCTAATCCTCCCTAATTATTAGGGAAGCAAATTAATATCACAAAAACTACATTAGATATTTTTCACTAATGTTTAAAAATTGCTGAAAATTCAAATATGGCAAGGATATGAGGGAATGAAAACTCAAAATAAAATTGATAAAATAACTTTGACAAATTTCTTTTTTTTTCTTTTTTTCCTTTCAATTAAACTTTATTGGGGTGAGAATTGTTAGTAAAGTTACATAGGTTTCAGATGTACAATTCTGTAATTTCTTGGAAGTCTGAACTGATGCTAAGCATAAGCATAAGGTTCTAGCAATTGCCATCCATAGGAGGAGACCTAAGCAAAATGCAAATTTACATGAATCAAAAAAATACCTACAAGAATATTCCCAGCAATGCAATTTTTAAGTACCCCAAAGTGGAAAAAATTGTCAAGTGAGCATGAATAGATAAGTCATTTATATTTATGCAACAGAATACTATGGAGCAGAGGTCACCAAACATTTTCTGCAAAGGGTCAAAGAGAAAATGTTTCAGGCTTTTTGAGATATGTTTCTAATTTAACTACTCAACTCTGCTTTTATAGCATGAGAGCAGTTACAGACAATACATGAATAAATGGTTAGGTCTGTGTTCCATTAGAATTTTATTTTCAAAAACAGGAAGGCCAGAATTGGCCTGAAGTGAGTAATTTACCGATCCCTACTACAGAGAAAAAGAAAAAAAAACGAAAACAAACAAACAAAAAACTACAGCTAAACAAAACTACACTGATGAGTTCTCACACAAGTATGTTGAACAGAAGAAGCCAGACATTAAAAGAAAAAGTTATAATTCTAATAAAAGGAGCTAAAGTACCTTGGAAACATGACTTATTCTAGATCTGGAGGAGGGATATGCAGGATGAGCCTGAGCATCTTGCAGGGTGAGGAAGTAATCAAGTGCTCAAAAAACTAAACTCCATCAACAAAGATGATGGAAGGGTCTGTCACAAGGATACAGAAACCAAACAAACAAGTTCCCAGTGACCAACACTGGAAATATTTCAACAACAAAATAAATAGCAGACTATTGGATCATAACCCAAAGTATAAAATAAATATCCATGAGTCCATACTGATGTAAATAAAGGCTTGACTAAATAAATAAATGGGGGATAAAGCCAAACCCTCGTGCAGAAGAATTCCAAATAATTTACGTAGATATTCTGCCATCAGTGAGATAACTCCTTACTCCTTAAATGAAGGCTGCACATAATGACATCCTTCCAAAGAATACATTCCGGAAATGGGATTAGAAAAAAAAAAAAGAGTAATTTTTCAACGGAGAAACCTGACACATTAGCTACTCAGCCTGGTGACTGAGACGAGTCACACTTGGATGAGTGGTAGGCAGACACTGTTTTGCTAGTGCTGTAACACTGTGAATACTGGACTCAGGAACTTACATCAGGAGAAAATTGAGAGAACGTAAATCTTAAATGTTTGGAGTCTTCATCTTGGAGTGGAGTTGAAAATGCTTTATAGCCCAAGTGGCCATTTCCTGCTTTTCATGAGCAGTTGCTCACATGTAATGGGGTGAAAGGTGTATAGGGATTGGCTGTCTTCAAAACTAGGTTGAAAAAGCTGGTTTAGGGGTGGGTCCACCTTGCAAATGTTATATTTAACATTCGGGCTCTATGCATCTGGTGCAGGAACTAAGGTGTATACCCTTGATATGACGCGATGTGAATGCGTTTCACCCCTGTGATCTTCCTTTTCAGTCTAATAATGAGAAAAACATCAGACAAACTCCCACTGACGAACATTCTACAAAATCCCTACCTACCAGTACTCCTCAAATCCATCAAGGTTATCAAAAACAAGTCAAGTATGAGACATGAATTACAGTACAAATGAGCTTAAGAAGACATGATTACAAAATTAATGTGTTATCTTGATGGTATCCAGTTACAAAAAAAGAAGGGGCATTAGGTAAAAACTAAAGAAATACAAGTATGAACTTTAACAATTATGTACTAATATTGACTCACTAGTTATAATAGATGTATCATTTAATGAAAAATCTAAAGAACCTGAGAAACTGGGTACAGGGTACACAGGAACTATCTATGATTTTTCTGTAAATCTAAAGTTATTGTATAACAACGGTTTACTAAAATATGTAATTTATGATTCCATTTATATAAACTTTTTAAAAAGCGGTCAAAACCAAACTATAGTGTTTAGACATACATGCTTGAATGGTAAAATATAAAGGAAAGCAAGGGAGTTATTTTTCTTGTAGTCGGGTTAATAATTGCCTTGTGAAAAGGAAGGAGACAGCAGTTGGGAGATGGAATAAAGTGGACTTTATAGTTGCTGGCAATGTTCTATCTTTTGACAAGGGTGCTGGTAACAAAGAATTTTCTTGTTGTAAATCATAGAGCTGCATATTTTTGCATACTTTTCTATATTTGCTCTAAACATTTTTTTCTTCCTTCCTCCCTCCCTCCCTTCTTTCATTTGTTCGTTCCTTTCTTACTTCTTTCCTTTCTTCCTCCCTTCTTTCCTTCTTTTCTATCTAAGATCTATCTATCTATCTATCTATCTATCTATCTATCTATCTATCTATCTATCTATCTATCTATCTATCATCTCTATCTATCAGCTATCTGGAGAGATGTCAGTATGATAGAATGAGGGAATTCCAGAAAGGAGCTGCTAGGGGAATACCATGGAAGGAATTCGTTGAGCCAGAGATTGCATCACCAACATCAGAGAACTCTGCAAGGAAGTGTCCTTCCAGAGGTCATCCAAAGTCATTCTGTCTTATGATTAATGAGAACTAAAATGTGAATTTCGACCACATAGAGAACATTGAACAAGATTATAAAAATATCATCTATGTAGACTGCTTTTCCTTTATCTCTTCCTGTACTCAGTCCTGATCATGGAGGAACAGGCCATAGGAGGAAAAGAAAAGAAAAAAATAGAAAAAGCAGATTGAAATAACAGACTGTATCTCCTTTCCCAGTGAGGTTTCCAACCACGAATTAGCCTGTTTCTGGGGAAAGGCAGAATATTAAAATTGAATGTAAGATTGGTGTATTCATATTAGGCCACATAAGGCTTGTTTTAGGACCCAAATTCCATGAGATCTTTACCTAATATTGGCAAGATTTTGAGAAGAGAAAACTCCAAAGCATGTTTAGTTAGATAAAATTAAAGCCTTATTAAATTCACCCCATTATAAATTTCATTGCAATATAAATCTTAAACATAGAGTTTAACTTAAAATACAGAAACATGCACACATATGTCTATTTTTAAAGGTAAAAACGCTTAAATTTCTGTGTCCTTTCTTGCATAAACCACATCCATGACAAAGTATTTATTTTTTCTATATCTGGTTTCATTGAAATCAGAAAAAAATTTATAAATACTAGCAATTACATCTTAGTACAAAATCCTTCTAGATGTTTGCCATTTTGTTCCTTCCAAGCATTTTCAGCTTAATAATTCATATCATTAGATAAGTTGTTTTAAGTAACTCATATTCATCAAACCTTTCCAAAGCTTTAAGGTCAGCTTTCATTAAATGATAGCTTTTCTGTATTAATATTTATTATTTTTTAACAATGTGTATAATACTTAAATCTCAAATCTGTTTGAGAACAAATATCAAGGACACTTGACAAGCTTTCAGTTAACTAGTGCGGAAGAAGTGTTCTGGGCACCTGTTAGCATGTGTTATGGAGTTAATGAACACTAAACATGTTAGCGTGCATTGGTATGTGTTGCATGTGTTATGGAGCTAATGAACACTAAACAAATGTAACTTATCACTTAAGAAGAAATCATTTAAAAGTTCTCTGCTACCTGAAGTTAGAGTTACCTATGGGCTTTTCAGTGATGATGTCATGGGTACTGTTTATATGTCTCTGGTGCTCTGGAGGGAGGTCTCAGGCTACATGTCATAGGTGATGCTGGAATATAGAGAGATTAAGCTATGAGAATGGATGAGGTTACCCAGGAAGAGAAAATTAAAAAAACAAAAAAAACAAAAAAACAAAGCTCAAGGCCGTGCTCTGAAGAAGTGAGAAATGAAAGTCAGCAAAGAGGACACAGAACCAGGAAAGTTAAAAGAGCAGACTGAGGTAGGAAAAAAAATCCAGGATAATTTGATATCAGCTAAACTCAGAGAGATGGTGTTGAAAAGGAGGTCCATGAATGCCAACTGTGACGCATGCTCTTGAGATTTCCAATATGATGAAAACTGAAGTGACCATTGAATTTAGCAACTTGGTGCCCTTTGACGATGGGGAACAGGTCATGTTCAGTGCCCTTGTAAAGATGGGAGACAGATGACAAGAGTTTGGGAAGGAACTAAGAGGGAAGAAAGTAGAGATAGTATAATCTATGTACCCAAGCCACTGTAATGTGAAGAGAATGAGAGAATGGCTAGAGGAGAAGGAGACACTGAGAGATGTTTGAATACATACATACTTTTCGGGTAGCGAAACAGTAGGAGAGGCCAAGTTGAAAATGCCCAAAAGAGGAAAGGGTAATCAAAAACAAAATGTCCTATGTGGAATATAAGTTGGAGTATTAGCTTTTAGAAAGACATTTAGTTCATAATAGAAAGAAGTAAATGGGAGAATGAGCATACTTCCAAATAGTGTAGTAAAGTTTGTAGAGATAATTTCTACAAATCCTTAAGTAATAGTTTCTATTTTTTCCATAAAATATGATACAGCGTCATTAGCTAAAAGTGATTATATTGGTCTTGGTAGTGGGAACCTAAGGTATATGAGGAGTTTGATAATAGATGAGAAAGAATCAATAAAACTGCATTTTTTTTAAAAAAGAAATTGTAAATAAGCTTCAAGGGAGATATTTTCAAGCATGTAATGTTTAATATCTGTTGGAAGTTTGATATTATATATTTAGAATGAAGCCAGTCAAAATTTCAATGTAACATGGTTATTTTTTTCCTGTAAAGTTTAGCCATTCAGGTGCAAACAAAGAGAAAACAAATATTTGGTTTCAAACAGAATATGGCTTTTGTGAAGATGTAAATTTGTGGGTATATATAAGGGAGAGATTATGGTGATGGACCATGGATTCTAACTTGTACTAAGGCAGCTGAATGCATTAATGAATTGTAAAATTATGGCAGAGGTACTGTATTGGAGTTAATATTAAATGTTAAACAGTAATATAGTTTTAGACAATCTTAACTACTCCATACATGGGGATCTAGGCTCACCATGTTGACTTTTTCAGGACATCAGGAAGACAACAGTTTGTTATTACAATATCTTCCCTTCTATTTAGATGGGTGCCAAAATATACATTGACCAAAATACTTAAACGGGTATATCCATATAACCCCATGGTAGATGTTTGTCCATAGAGATGAGATTGTAGATTAAAGAAACATGTCCACCACTGCCTCGTGTTTGCAAGTAAAACATGAATGTGGAGGTGCTTAAAATTGAAACCAGAAGTCAGGGCATGTTGCAGAGAATAACAGTCAGCTGGGGTCAAGAGAAAGATTCTACAGAACACTTAGAAACTTAAATGTTGCTGTTATAGTCCTAGTTTTAAAGATGAGCTTTTCGGTGAAAGTTAGATTGATATTCAAAAGTCATAGTTTGCTAAAATAAAGTTTGGTTTGGAACAGCCCTTCTCCATTTGTCCGTCTTCTTTCTCCCTAAGACGTTGCTTGTGGCCTAATTGTTGCTCCTTTTGCTTCAAACTGTGTGTTCCCATTTATTTTATGTAGGCAGCTCTCAGCTACATGCAAAATGGCATCAAATTTCATGAGTCTCTAAAAAGGAGTCTCTTACATTCAGATTGTGGGAACTAAATAAAAGCTTTTGTTTATTGCTTGCTTAGCCTCCCTCCACACCACAATTTTTACAAATAATTAGGTTTTTTTAAAGCTATTATTCATATATATTCAAGCTCAGTTAGTTCTAGGGCCCAACTAAAATATTGTTTTGGAGCTGGGACAGCATTTACAACAGAACCTGCTTTCATGTAGGAAGACCGATCATCCTAGTATTCTAATACTATTAATTAAAATGCTATCAGATCTGTAACATTGGAAGGAGACAAATTGAAGGACATTTTTTAAACAGTTCCCTAGATGAAGTCTGTTGTTGGCTCAGTCTTCATAAAACCAATCACATGATACATTTTTTAGAGAACGCAGTTCCAGGCATATGGATTTGGTACATATGTCATCCTACAAAATTACTGTCAAAATGCAAGATGAGAATTACAAGAAAAATGCACCAAAATAATTTCAGAAAACCAGTTATCTCTCCCAAGATCCCAGGCAGTCACTGTGGCTCTTCCTGGCAGCATAAAGCAAGGGGAGCCAGCTAATGAGGCAAGTCATCCGTTATCATCGCGGTGCTTAGCCTGATTTAGTTATCTGAATCAAAATGACAGATTCAGGAGGAAGGCTCCTGGGAACTTGACTGAAAATGTTATGTTGATGTAACCAAGCATCGATCAGTCTGGTGGAGTGCTTCTTAGTCTCCATGCCAACAATAAAAAGAAACAAAGAATAGCAGGTTAGAGATCATGCTTTAGGAAAACAGATATTGGGCAAGATATTTTCTTTCTAAACAGTCTGAGTTAAACATTGAAATAAGCTTCATGCCCTGACCAACCTACGGCTTCTCAACATATAAGAGGTTTTATAAAGTAATTTCAGCTTGTCAGAAACAATTTTCCTCTTTCCCTTTAGGATTACTTATAACTTTAGCTTTTGCAACTATAACCCGTGTTATTGGCAGCCTATTAACTTTATTCCAGTGTGAAAACTGCGAGATTTAACTCTTTCTGTCCTTTCCTAATCCTCCACTGTTCTCAAAGCCAGCAGTAGACAGCTGGCTTTAACGTACATTTGACATGCGAGGCATGAATTTAAGAGGCTTGATAAAAGAGGTACTAAAAATAAGAAAAAGATCCAAATTACCTGTGGGGAATACATGCTGTTGACAAATAGCTCTGTCTGCTAGCCCTCAGTTTGAGAAAGATTTTTGATATTTTTGATCAGTGGGCTAGACAGATTTTTCTTGTTGTGGGCAAACTATCAACATTCAGAAAATAGCAGAAAGGGCACATTAAAAGCCACATATGATGAAGGAAAGATTGCTCGTCTAAAGATAGAATAGCTCATTGCACAATCCTCATTCAGTCAAAGATATCAGAGCTGCAGATCATTTATAAAAGAGGGGTTTTTGGACATATGCTCATGTTATCATTCTAAGGCATGAACAGAACCGAGAAGAGAGGATCCCACACACATTTGATGTGCCTGGTTTATCTTATGCTAAAGAGTGCAAATGTATGAACCGTCTTTAACTACTCCCCTGGAGTCATTTAAGTTGATTTGGGCATCACATTAGGGTTTAACAATTTTCTAAACCGATCCAATTTAATGCTTTTTAAAGACATAGCTCTCTTGGTCTTTCAAGCAGCCTCACTACATCTCCAAAACAAAGTGCCCAGCTGTATAAATGAATGAAATAAGGAGCTGTAGGAAGCCAAAATCCTAATTTTAACCACATGCTGGAAAAAATGGAGAATTTATCTGTTTCAGCCAAGTTTTTTCTTCTCTCTTAAATGGGAACGCTGCCTTTATTGGCGACTTTTCCCTGGACTGTTGACTCAGTGTTTAATCTAGGCTGAGCATAGGTACGAGGGTAAGCAAGGAGTCCTGCACCTATTGCCACATCTTCTCAGGAGTATCTGTAAGCACTCACATTCACAGTGGATACCTGTGGACCCTGACTTCCCCATGGCTAGTCATAATGCAGGGGTCTTCCAGCCATCCTCTGAAAAACCCTAAAAATATTCAGGCTTTGAAAACCCCTAAAAATATTCAGGCTTTGGAGCTAATTCCAGGGCAGTGAGAGT
Source organism: Hipposideros armiger (assembly GCF_001890085.2). NCBI lineage: Eukaryota > Metazoa > Chordata > Mammalia > Chiroptera > Hipposideridae > Hipposideros > Hipposideros armiger. The sequence continues at coordinate 301,454 of NW_017732139.1, read as the reverse complement.
GGTTGCTCAAAGCCTGAGGTGGGGCAAGGTGGGCCTGGGGAAGGCATGTTGGTGTGCGCTCTGCTCTGAGCACAGGTTTTATCCTGGGGTCTGTGTTGGCTCCGAAAGCCCAGCTTTTCAGCTGACAACCCCATTCACATGCTCCGAGAAAGATCTGTGCATCCTTTGTTAGGGGACCAGGAAGAACTGAGAAACCCATCAAACAACTTACTGTCTGCTGGGTACCCTGTCTAAAGCCCTGCTCATCTCCGCTCATGCTCATGATGTTTCCATTGTTCTTCTTTATTTTCTTCAGTGTCCTTAATTTATCATGTGATTGACTGACACTCTCTTACTCTGACACTTTACTTTCTTTATAAAATCCCCCTGCTTTCCTCTGAGATTCACTGTGACTTGAGGGCTTCCTCAAAAATTCTTTATGGCATGTATATAATCTAAAAAACAAATAAACACATTGATTAAGCACTTTTTCAGGGAGGAAACAGAAATATTGAAAGGTATTTCGTTGCTCATCAAGAACAACCCACCAAGCAAGCTAAGAAGCACATACAATGAATTATGATACAGAAAAATATACAATAATGGGAAGACTAAGGCAAAGCATAGCATATCTGAGTTTCCCTCAGATGCTTATGGCAACAAGGAAAGCCCAGAGCGAGGCTCAAACTAAAGTAAACAAGCTGTGGGGCAGCTGCTTCTCCCTGCAGCCTATCACACAATGCGATGACCTTGAGCTCTTGCTAGGAAGCATTCCGTTTTAGATCCAGGAGGTTTGGCCCAGCTGCAGTTATCCACCTAGCAGTGAGGGAAGCAAGAAGCCGGAAGCCGCATGCCCCAAAGTTCCGTGGTAACCTTCAAAGGAATTCTTAAATCTAACTGATCATGGGCTGAATAGTAAAATTTTACAATTAGACCTTTTCTTGTCTTTGACTTTTGCAAGGGGAAGAGGTCTCTGACACTCAGCAATGCCTTGCGTGGTACTTTCGTCAGATCATTTCTAAGGAAACACCTTTACTTTCCTACCCCCTTACACTGCCTTCACCTCTCCCTTTCTGTTTTCCTCCTTGATTTCTTTTTAATGCTCTCATAAACAATAGCAAGAACAAGATTAGTCTTATCTTCCTGTGAAAGATTAATTGACTTATTTCTCTTGGAGTTCATATTCAATGATGAGTTAAAGAGCAAACTGAAAATTGCTATCACATACACATTTTAATAGAATTCTAGCTGAAATCTCCACAAATGTCAGCAATTCCAGAACAACCCACACCATCAATAGTTATGATTTCATGCAGGGAGATTTTATAGAGCCACCTGGTCTCTGCTGGACCAAAATAGTTATGCAAGCTTCGTTGTTTTAGATTCCCTGTTGATTCATGTTCTTTGTGATGGCAAATTAAAACAATCACGTAGTATCATCACTGCATTACATCTGCTATGTGTTCAACGATATCCTAACCTTGACACTAGTGATGGGAACACCATACAGAGAGCACACCACCCATGACACAAAATGAACTCCTATGCTGGTCAAGTGAAAGTTAAATGCATGTTGACTTTTTAGATGTATTCCAAAGAGAAACACGGCTATCAAAGGCCCAGTGGGGGGGGAAATGGATTTTCAAACATGAACAAGTTAGTTAAAGGGCTTCTTATTTATAAAACAAACCCCAAAGCAAAAGAAACTAAAATAAACAAAGTAAATGAGGAGCCAGCTTGCTTCATAAAGGGAAAGGAGAGAAGCACATTTCCTGCCAGATAAGTCACCTCTAATAGGATATGTGCAAACTGTTAAGAAAAAAAATATTCCAAATCTGGAGAAAACGTTCTAAAACTGTCCAGCGTGGTGAGTTCTTTCTTTTTCTTCCTCCCTCCCTCTGTTTCTCTCTCCATCTCATTCTTACTCTACCTCTCATTTTTCTTTCTTTCATTTTTATTGGAAACAGTCAACCAAATCCATTCTGTTATCTCCTTAGAACCAGCCTATGTGAAAAGAAAAAAACAAACAAAATTCCAATGAACGATTGATAGACTCCACCTCAGTTTTAGAGATTCTGGAGTTTCAAATATGATAGTAATTAAAAGAAGTATGCATCCCACCTGAATGTTTTTTAGCTAGAGGTTTTGAGAGAAATCAGAGTAGCATATTACCACATGCCGAGCGCCAAGTTTCATAATGCAAACCAACTTCTCAAGTTTCTCCACTTGCCAGACTCACATCAGATGGATGTATCCATATTTTCAACAGAGAAGGCATTGGTCATAGAGAACAAGGACAGTGATGTATGACGGGATAGGATACTTCGGAGAGAAAGAATACTACAGGCACATGCATTGCTTTTGAGGGGAAAAGCCTCCTTGTTAACTTCTTGGGTGGAGATTGATCACATATTTTAATCTGAAACAAATGCCAAAAAAGTCATTAAGACTCTTCAGAGACTCAGAGCGGTTACTATTTCTCATGTAGGAGCCCGGAGAAGGCAGAGAGGCAGTTTCTTCTATTCTGAGTTCTTTCTCCTCTGGAAGGAAAGCCCGAAGTCTTCAATGAAGCATCAGATGATTACAATCTAGGTTTATAGATGCACAGGTGTAACTGAAGCTAGTTAGCCATTGTCTATAGTCATAATCTCAAAGGATATCATGTTATATATGTGAAATTTTTGCATTTCATCTTTACATTTTTTTTCTTCCCTTCAGAACATAGGGGAATGTAGACCCCCTGCCTCAGAGTACCATAAACACCTAATGTAACCGAGAATGAAGGACTTGCTAATTAACAGTTAGGAACGTGGCTGTTCATTCTCTTTTCTATGATACTTCATGGGGATAATTGGAGTTAAGTCTAAATCTATTTTCGATCACCTACTCCAGATGCTAAAAACAGTCAATATTCTTTCTAAAAGAATGTATTCGGTTGCAAGTTGGATTCACATTTCATCTGGTATACAATTGCTAAAAAATACTGCTGACTTGGCATTCCTTTCTATATGATAGCCGCTCTTTTATAAAAGAAGTGTTCGTTTTTCTTAAATTGCTCCCATGCTTGTCAACATCTCAGATTCAGTATAAGACTTCATGTTTCGTATTCAATATTTTAGAGGGAAAATGAAAAACATCCTGACAGATTTTTTTTGGAGGGTTTTGGTTTAAGCTTTTATGTAAAAGGGCTAAAAATACGAGGTTAATGACAACTGAGGAGCAAGGAACACGCTTTCTCATCTCTGAGCAGTGAGAATGACACATGATATTGTGTGGTGTTATGTATATTCCTCAAACCCCAGTGGGATTTCAAAGACTTGAAGCCAGTGGTATATTGCTTTTTCTACTGCATAAATGTCATTTTAAGTATTCAACCTTAATGATCTTCTACTGAGAGTCCCCATTTAAAGCTTTCTTTCATCCTCATGGGTTCAAACAACAAAACAAAACTAAAATACAGCAAAGAGAAAAAAAGCCATTTGGGGGGAAATGAAGAGCTCAAATTGTATAGGAATTTTATATATTATATGTACCATATTTCCCCATGTATAAGATGCACCCTTTTACAAAAAAATTTGAGGTCTAAAAACTGGGTGCGTCTTATACAGTGGTTGTATGAGCACAAAAAGAAGCGCAAAAAAGTGGGAAATGCAAGTAAGAAAAACTACAACCACTGTATAAGACACACCCAGTTTTTAGACCCATTATTTTTCAGAAAAGGGTGCATCTTATACACGGGGAAATACGGTATATTATATTTTAATATAAGTATTTTGTATTACATATATTACGTATTTGTATAATTCTATATAGAGTTGTATATTCAGCCTCAGCCCCAAATATGAACGCCATTAATTGTGCACCATTGAAATATTATTTAGCCATTGAGGATAAGTCCGCCTCACACAGCACACTTAGCTGAGAGTTCTCACCTTCTATGAAAGGAACCAATTGAAGTGGCTAGTGGAGTAGCGTTTAGAAAGCTTTTAGGGCATATCTGTGCTCCAAAGGAAATGGTTCCTAACACCAATGAGCTTTCTCTGCTTGCTTGTTAAAATTATCTTCTGATTTTGTTTGTTTTGTTTGCATCTACCCTTAGCACTTGTGATGCTGAATTTATGTGTAAAATTGGTTAATTATAGTGCGACATTGTTTGATCAAATATTTGTCTAGATGTTGCTGTAAAGATGCTTTTTAGATGTGATAAGCTGTTACAATCAGTAGACTTTGAGTACAGCGCATATCCTCCGTTCCTCCATAATGTGGTGGGCTTCATCCGATTAGTTGAAGGCCTTAAGAGCAAAGAGATTTCTGGAGAAGAAGCAATTCTGCTTCAAGATTGAAACATAGAAACCCTGCCTGAGTTTCCCACCTTCTGGCCTATCTACAGATAGATTTCACACCAAAGATGGCAATATTAACTCTTACTTGAATTGTTAGTTGGCCAGCTCACCCTGTAAATTTCAGACTTGCCAACCCCCCAAAATAGCATGAGATAGTTCCTTAAAATCTTTCTCTTCCTCTCTCTCTGTACCTATCATTTATCTTTCTATGAGGTATGATAAAAAATACAGCGACTCTTTAGATAAAAATAAATGTATTACAGTAAAAGACACATTGCCATTAATCCCCCTCAAAATATTCCCCTTCACTTGGAACACACTTACAATTGGTTCTTGTCACTTTCTGAAGCAGTTCTGGAAGTCCTCTTTTGTGAGTGTCTTTAGTTGCACTGTTGTGGTTGCCTTGATGTCCTGAATCATTTTGACTTTAGGGAAGAGCCAGAAGTCACACGATGCCAGATCCAGTGAATAAGGGGGATGAGGACACCCTGTAATATTTGTATTTGACAGAAATTGCCATACCAGAAGTGATGTGTGACCCAGAGCATTGTCATGATGGAGGATGAAACTGTTTGCCCATTTCATGTTAATGTGTTGTTTGTGATCCATGATTTGTGGCAAACTTTAAAGCACACCTCCTCTTAGTCGTAGCTCACACCTGACTGACTACAAGGAACAAGTTGAAACTTGTCACACAGTTACTAAGGTTTAACGCACTGCTTCCTGTATTGAAGATCTCTGCCTTTCCATTGGCTGTTACTTGGCAACAGCATTCACTGCATATTTTGAACACAACAGAAAGGTTTGATGTCACACCTCACTTCTGTTACTGCAATTACTGTCAAATAAAAACATTACAGTGTGTCTTCAACCACCTTACTCACCGGATCTGGCACCATGTGAATTCTGGCTCTTCCCCAAAGTCAGAATGATCAGGCCATCTAGTCAGCCATGACAGCGCAAGTAAAGACACTCATGAAAGAGGCCTTCCAGAATTGCTTAAGAATGTGGCAAGACGGATGGGATAAGTGTGTTTGAAGTGAGGGGGTGGTATTTTGAGGGGGATTAATGGCAATATGTCTTTTGTGTAATACATTTTTGTTATTTTGTTATTTGCTGTATTGTTTGATCACACCTCATATCTATCTATCATCTAATTTAAAATATATATTTATATTTATTTTCAATATATAATAGAAATACAGTAACTATATAAAATATATCACATGCATACCATAGAATGTGTGTGTGTGTGTAAAATATCCTATCGGTTCTGTTTCTCTGGAGAACTCTGAATAAAATGGCTCTCTCCTGTGAGCTTGGCCATAGTATTAGCTTATTTAAACCTTTCAGTGACATTCTTCCTGAGTAAAAATCACATTCCTTAAAATTGCATTAGATTTATTTTTATCTGATTGCTACTTACTTCTTGATATTTAGCTTTTCATGATCCCAGCCTTCATCTTATTTTCTGACATCACTGACCTATATGTGGTTCCCTAAATAAATCAGATAATTTTATTCATTTTGTCATCCAGGGATCGATTGATATTTATTGGATATCATTTACTTGGCAGTTTGTTTGATTCCAGGATTGCAAGGAAATTCAGAAACAATCTGATTCCTAAAAAGTTTTAAAACTATTAAGAGTATTCTGTTTCTGGAAATGTCATGGACTCGATAGCCAGAAAATCCCCTATTACAAAATAACTAAAATAGTACATAAAATGCATCATATATATATATATATATATATATATATATATATATATATGTATGTGTGTGTGTGTGTGTGTGTGTGTGTGTGTGTGCTGAGATCAGAAAACAGTAAGGGAAATCTGCAAGGCTTTAATGAGTGAGAAAAACTAAAAATTAGAGCTGTTAGTGAATACTAAGGTTTTGTCTGCTTTGGGGATACTTGCTAATCACTGTAACTAAGCGACTTGGGTATTAGGGTTCCACATGCGGGAGAAAAGCCTTGGGCCAATTGGAGGAGGTGGTTGTAATCGAGACCTTCACATGAATCCAGGGTAAGTGAATAGTGGCATGTTCAGTGAAGGATTAGTCTAAAAAATACCTACTGGTTTAGAATAAGCAGTGAAAAGAAGTCTCTTTCTTCGTCGTGGTCTGGTTGGTAAGAAAAACATAATACAGTAATACTTTGGTTTGTGAGCATAATTCATTCCAGAAACAAACTACTCGTATTGCAAGACATCGCTCGTTTACCAAGTTAAATTGTATTAGAAATGTTTGCTCATCTTGCACAACACTTGCAAACCAAGTTACTCACAATCCAAGGTTTTACTGTAATTTGCTAGTCATTTGTAACCATTCTTATTACAGTTTGGGTTCTCAGTAGCACTGTAAATCATAAAATGAGATAACTTAAGGCAATTGTTTCTCTTCAATGTTCCAGGACGCCTATGGGAACAAGTGAAAAACCTCTCTGGTGGGATGAAATCTAGAGTTCACTGTATTTCTAAGATAAAACCCTGAGAAACACATAGTGTCAGCACATACAAAATATTAACCAGAGTAAGCAAGAGCCTGAAGTAGAATTATTTATGACCAACAATCAGATGATTATATCAAATAAAGACTATGTGAAAACGTAGGTCAGGTGTTAAAAAAAGGATAAGATGGGGATGAAATTTTTGAAAGAAAAAATATGTATCAAATAGCCAGGAAGATGTAAAAATAACTTTATAATTTTTAAGAAATGACAAAAACAGAGCATTCATTGAAATTCAAACTTTAATGAATGGTTTAAACAGAAAAATAGACATAACGAAAGATAGAATGAGTGAATAAGAAGGTAAAGCTGAAAAATAGCTAAAAGTGCAAACATTGAAGAAAAATAAATGTGAAAAAAAGAGGGTTAAGAAACATTGGGAAAACAGTAAGACAATAGTCTATATATAAGAGGAGCTCCAGGCTGAGACAATGTAAATATTTCAAAGAGAAGCAATTTTTATAGAGATAATAGCTAAGAATTTACTAAGAACTAATGCAAGATGTAGGCCCTCAGATTTAAAACTCTTACAAAATTACCAGAAATGTAGTACAACAACAAAAGAAATACAACCCCTATAAAACGAACAACAAAAGAAACATATTGCCTACAAAGAAACAATTAGATGGTCAGTTTCTTAATAGTGACCAAAGAAGGTATAGGAATAGTACATTCAAAGAGTTGAAAATGAAACTATCATTTGATGATAAGGGCAAAATAAATACACCTATAGATAGACAAACACAAATTTATAAAATCACTTTGGGAAACTGTTTGGCAATATCTAATAAGTCCAAACATAAGCAAACCCTATGACACAGAAATGCCATTCACAAACATATATCCAAAAGAATGCATTCAGGCTGGCTGAGTGGCTCAGTTGGTTAAGAGCTCACTCAAGAGTGTGAGCTCTGGGCAACAGTGGTTCGATGCCCGGCCTGAGCTGAGATGCTGCTGAGATGGCAGGATGGCTCAGATAAAAAAAAAAAAAAAAGAAAAAAAAAAGAATGCGTTCATGTATATAGTTCCAAAATATATGTACAATAATGTTCATAGCATCTTTAAATTTATAGCCACCATTTAATTGCAAACTGCTTCAAAATTGATAAATTATGGTATGTTATTTTGTTGTAACATTTTGTAGAGGGAATTAATTTTTTCTGTAATCCACACCAAGAATTAATCTCAAATATATTAACATATGAAAGAAGTCAGACACAAAAGAATACATAGTATCTGAGCTTGAAAGCATGCAAAATTACTATTGGTTATCTTTGAAGAGAAGGGAAGTTATTACTGGACTAGAAGGAACACGATAATCTGGGGTGATGACCATATCCGATTTCTTGATCTGGGTGGTAATTATACAGTTCGCCTTTTGTGAAAAATCATCCATTTGCTCACTTAGGATCTGTGCACATTTCTGTAACATGTAATTAACTTCAAAAGTTTTACTATGAAATATGGAGAAAGGCTGTTAAAAAGCATTTCGATAGCAACAAAACATTGACAAGATGCTCAGCCTCTCTGGTAAGAAGAAAATAAATATTCAGTGCCAAATAATGTTATGTGTCATTAAAGATTAATGGCAAAGACAAGACAAGAGGCTTGAGAGGCAAAGTATTTTGTTTGGGTAAGGAGGATGCAGAGGGTGGAAATTTATTTTTTTAAGAAGCAGTCATTAAGCACTCAGGCAACAAGTCCACTTCCATGAGCAGCGGGGCCAACAGTTATTACCCTAAGACATCAGTCCTACTTCTCTGTACCCATCATATAGTCAAGATGATTTACTGAACCCACAGACCATCTACATTCTTCATGTTAGATATGCATGTTAACTCAGGTCACTACTCAGGGCTGTAAGTAGTTAATGCTATAATTGTTTTATAGATGGGGATACTGAGAGTTAAAAGTTACAAGATATTCCCCAAATTAACTAGTTATGAAGTAGCAAAGATTGACGGTGAATCTAAATCATGCTGATTGATTTAATTGCCTTGCAAGTTATAGATTATTGAATGCTTCTTCTATGTCACCTACACTACACATGAAATGTTTTACATACCAGTATATTTTATTTTTCTATTTATGCTTTTATCTTTACACCTATATGCAATAAAGCTATACTTATTGATGTATACCAAAAAATAACAAAGGAATGATAAATAGATTATTTAGAAAAAGTATTATTCTTGGTTACAGGGGTATATGATTAGGAATGAGCACATAAAAGGTTTTAATGACATTTGATGCTGTGCTGTTTCTTAAGATGAATAACAAATAACCATTTTAAAATCTCTTTAATTATATATATAAATAATATGTAATTTTTATATTAAGTATATATTTGCATATAACATAACATATTGTAAAATATAAAATACAATTAATAAATGGCATTTAAAATGCAGACTTGGTTTCAATGGCTTATTAGATGTGGAGGATGAGAAAAAAATGTGACGTATATAGCATTACACGGCAATACATTAGTTTGAGAAAATGTGCAGATGCTATTGCTTTGTATTAGAGTAGTGGTTCTCAAACTTCAGTGGGATCAGTATAGCCTGAAGGGCTTACTAAACTATAGCTTGGTGCACCCCACCCTAGAATTTCAGGTTCATTTTCTCTAGAGTAGGGCCCCCAATTTAATATTTCTAACAAGGTTACACATAGTGCTGATGCTGTTGATCCAAAGATCACATTTAAAGTATATATCTTTATAGAGGGAGGAGTAGATTTGAAGATTTGTGATATAATGTACAGACTTTCTCTTTATCTAGAAAACCCACACATTTCTTTCTATTATCCCACAGAGTAATCTCCACTCAGATCAAAAGAACCTTCTTCCCTGAAAAGCAGGTCAAGAACAACCTCCCAGTCTTATTTATATGCTTTCCAGCCTTCCTTTGAATAAGTCCTTTCTTGTTGAAAAATCTCTGTTCCCTTTTCTCTGATGATATAATGCTCTCTTAATTTATTTCTTGCCAGACCCTTTAAATCTCTTTTGGCGCTGCAGTCCCGTGAACCCTTGCTTCTTTCCTAGAGACTCTGTTTTTACTCTATAAAAGTTTTTAGAGCTCTGATCCATCCCCATGGAAGCCATTAGTTTTATATACAAAAAAAATCCAAAATCTGAATTTCCACCCTTATCTTTCTTCTGAGTTTTAGGCTAGTGAACTGCTTTCCAGAGATCAGTATTCAGATAGCCACACATACTTTAACCTCCACATATTCAAAATGGATTTCCCATCTCCGATAACCCTCTCCCTTGCCCACTCACACTGACACGTAGACTCCTGCCATCATTTCCTGCTCTCTGGTCAGACGTTTTCCTCCTTAGTAAATGTTATCACAGTTATTCATACCTGGAACTTGGACATCATGTGTGAGTCTTACGTTCCCTCACTTTACAGCCAATCTACTTCATTTTGAGTAATTTGCCATTAAAGAGATCTTAAATCCATCCATTTTGCTGTCATCCTCACTAGCAGTTTCCTAGTCTATTCCCCATTATCTCCTCCAAAGAAACTCATAACTTTCCTCCTGTCTGCCTTTCTTTTAATCCATTCTTAACAATACAGACAGATAGACTGCTATTAAACCTGATTACAGTCATTATTATCACCTGGTAAAATCTTCTGTATTAATATTAATCCTGCTTACATGTGACAGAAGCCTACTTGATCTAGATTTTAAAAGGTATTCTGCTTTTCTGAGGTTAGCAGTCAGAGTCCTCTTGTCTGGTAGTCAGAGGCTACACCTAGTTCAGATTCACTATCAATTGCCTATTTTCCTCTACATACTTTATTCTCTTACTAAAGGCCAGACAGAAAATATTCACCCCCAGGTCCTGGGGTTTTAATCTTCTCATCTGTACTGAGGCATCTTAGGTCCAGTTCCAAATTTCCAAAGGAGAGGTGCTGGGAACTGCCTAATGCATCTATCTAAATACAGTTCCTTCTATTACTCTGTGCTAGAGTCTAGTTATTTGTCCTCATAGGATTTGTCATAATATTTAAATGTTATTCTAAAATTTAAACAACAGTTGTTAAATTATTACATCTAACTATAAAAGTAAAATATTGTAGAACTAATCATATACATGTAGAAATATAAATATTTTATTAATATCTGCCTTCATTTCAGATTTTGAATTTCTAGGAATAACAATTTTTCTTTTTTTTTTTGGTTCATCAAAAGTCACAAAAATAATGAGCAGGAAATACACATCTAGACAAATCTATCTTAAAGTGGAAAACAATAAAGATAAAAAAATATTTTAAAATGAAAAAGTAAAAAAAAATATGTTTCCTGCAAAGGTACAAGAAACTGACAACAGAAATATCAACAGCAAGTACAGACGACAATGGAACAAGATATACAAAATGCTAAGGAAAAGAACTGTCACCCAAGAAATGTAAGCTCAGCTAAAATATTACTCACCAAGGAGAGCATAATACAGACATTTTTCAGGTAAACAAAAAGTTTGCCATCATTAAAGTCAGCTTTAAAAGTGTACATCGGGAAGAAGAAAAATGATCATATTGTCAGGGTCTGACATACTAGGAGGAATACTGATATTTTTTAAGTGGTAAATTCATGGTAATGTAAAAATAATGCTGACTATTTTTATTGTATAGGAATAATGTTTGAATTGTGGAGTTTTTATTTTAACGAATAACACACTAAATTTGGTGTTCTGATTCAAATAGTTCTAATGCATTTGGTTGGGGAAAAGGGAAGTCAGGCTACAGTATCACTTGAGACATTATTATGTTAAATATGAATAAGAGAGCTTATAGGGTAACCACTAAACTAAGAGAAATCATTTTTATAACAAGTAGAGGGATAAAAGATGTAAGAAGGAAGTCCTAAATTTAAAAAGAGATGCAAAAAAACAATAGTAAGCAAGAAACATGGGGCATGGGGTGAGCAAGCAGAAGTGTGAGAAAGATTAAAATCTGAAAAGAGGATGAAAGAAACCCAAATACCTTCCCCAAAAGACCCCTGATAAAATGTCTTCATTTGAGACAAACGTAGAAGGATAAGTTGAGAAATTTATGTAATGGGATTTTATGACATTTCTCTTAGTTAAATATCAGGCAAACCAGGTATTGTAGCAATACATCTAATTTGACAACCATAGTATCTCTCTCTCTCTCTCTCTCTCTCTCTCTCTCTCTCTCACACACACACACACACACACACACACACACACACAGGAAAACACACATTATTTTTGGTATCATAGTAAATTCAAGAAAATTGATCACATTGTTGGCCATAAAGCAAGTTACAATATATTTTAAAGAACTGTTAACATACATACCATGTTTACTGACTACAACACTGTTAAAGAAAATAAAGAGGAAACATATAAAAGCAGCTTATGCAGTTTAAATTTCAATAAAATACACAACCAAATAATATATGACTAAGGCATAATGAAAATAAAAATATACTTTAAATTGAGGGATAAAAATAGTGCTCACCAAAATATATGCTATGAAGCTTTAGAGATATTTACATTATTTATATATAATGAGCTCGTATCCAGCCTAAAGAGTTTCAAAAGAAAAAAAGAAAGAAAGAAAGAAATAGGCAGTAACTCATATATAATGCAGAAATAAGAGCAGAAATTAGTAAAACAAAATGATATGTTAAAGAAAATTAACAACATCAAAATTTGGTTCTCTGAAAAGAAAAATAACATTGAGAAAATTGTCATGTAAGTGATCGTTAAAAAGGCACAAGGCACTTCGAGGGGTAAAAAGTGTAACTATTGCATTGTGTTGTACAGCTGAAACTAATTTAAAAAAATGTGTATTTCACAATAAAAAGAAAAAAAGGCACAAGACAGAAGACAAAATTTGGATATTTTTTAAAATGCAAAAATATATATATCTTTATCAAAGAAAAATGATAGAAATATAATATTGTGAAATTTTGTGTCAATGCATTGTAAAATTAGGTGAAATGAAACAGCTTTGGGAAAATGTAAATCAGCCAAATGTACTCATGAAAAGTACAATATCTGAACTGTCCTAGTATTCTGAAAGAGATTGAAATTATATTTTTAAATCTCCCCACAAAAGAAAAAATAAAGCCTACATCACCTTAAATACAAATTTTATCTAATTTTCAGTCTCCTACTTAAATTCTGTTACTAACATAACCTTGGCACCTAAATCAGACAAGGACATTCATCAACGTAGATGAAAATACTTAAATATTAACAAACTGAGTAATATAACCATACATATATAATCTAGTGCATCATGTTCAACTGCTTTATTTCAGATACGCAGTTTTTTTAACATTAGAAAAATTGCTCATGACAATGATATGAGAGAAAAATATAAAAAATTGAAAAATAGAATTAAGACAAATACTAAGCCAGAAATATTGCAAAAGTTAACAAAAAAGAATGTACATTCTTTATATAATTTCATAAATAGAAAATAAAGAGAAAAATACCAAATAAATCTCAAAATACATAAAAAGAACTTTCACAAAAAGGAAACATAAATGTCCCCAAATATATAAAAAGGTGCTAATAAATATATACACATTTTAAGAAAGGAAAATTGTACTGAAATTGTACCAATAACAAAAGATGACTACAAGTCACATTTGACTTCTGCAGTTCTAAGAAGTGCTCAAAGTGGTTATCATCAGTATCCAGAAACTTCTGATTATGGCGAACTACTGCTTGAGCAACGTTGATCAAAGTGTCCACTTGTATACATTTTTTTTGGCACTCCCAGTATAGTCTAAATATTATTTTATTTAGGGAAATTCAAAATAAAGTAAAATTATTCTTTCATATGCACCACATTGGCAAATATTAAAATATAAGTGTCTTTTAGGGGAATATGGGTGAGAGAAATACCAGAGTTCTCTGTATTATCTTTGAAAATTTTCTATAAATTTAAAATTATTCCAAAATAAAATGTTTACTTAAAAAAATCAGTATTTAAAAGAGCAGCTGGTATACAGAAGCATTTGATAAAAGATGATCTGAGGCACATTAAATTATCCAAGAGTTTAACTGAACATACATAGACTCAAAGCAGGCAGCATCAAACCAAAGGTGCTTAGGAGTATTCCACAGACAGGAGCTGGGGAGAGGTTTCTATAGAGGAGACACAGAGGCAACGCAAGGGAATCATCGAATATTTAAGCAGTTGCCTCATTCAGGAAAGCTTGTCCGGCTCTTCTCTTTGTAATTGGTTGTTCTTAAGTTTCATTTTCTCAGTTGAATGCATTGACTCTGGCTTAGGTTTTAGTTTGCTTATTTAGGCCAGTGAGGTGTTACAGCCACCTTGGTCTAATGACCTCCATTTTTAATTTAGCATATTCAATAAATATTGTTACATGAAGGAATGTGCTAGTGAGGAGCTGGCACAACATTCACTAAGAGAAGTCCACTTGGAGTGTAAATGTACCATCAGTAAAAAAATCATTACCTAATAAATTTAAACATGCACCTACCTTAATGAAATTCCAATTTTAATGTGTGTGCATCTTGAAATTGTCACTATACACATACATATATTTGTGTACGTGTATACCTTGAATTTTATATTTATGAATATTCATTGACTATATAATACACATGGTATATTGTGTCTTAAATATATCAAAATTATTAAGAATACATCATAACTATATTTTAAATCTTACATTGTTTTTATAAGCAGTGGAATCTACTAATAGTTTGTGATACATTCAAATTACATATTGTATTTCATTGACTAATGAACTCCAGGTGCTTGTTTCTATATGTATAAATGCTCCAATATTGCTCTTGCAAAAAAAAAATACATCAAGGATTAGCCAGTATGACACCATTATTAAAATATTTTAAAAACAGACCAAGTGAACAATGCATTATACAGATATACATTAGATGTTGGTAAGTTTATATTTAAAAGAAATCATTTCAGGATTTGGTCATCTAGAGATGGAGGGTTAGGGTTATACTATCTAGCGAGGCACAAAGAGATTTAAAATACTTGCTTATGTTCTATTTTTTAAGCTGTGTGGTGGGCACAAGGCACTAGTGTTTATTTTGACATATGTGTATATTCATAAATATGTATGATTTTTTCACATACTTAGCAACAATGAGTCATCATTTTAGTATTAGTATGTCCCATGCAGTATTTGGGATATACTGATATCATTTGATTCACTTTTGTTTTTCATGTAGATATCTATCATAAATATGCACCTATTCTTTTCCAACATTTATGCTTCTTTTTTTTTTTTTTTAGCTGAGCCATCCTGCCACCTGTTGGCAGCTCAGCGGCAGCTCAGCTTGGGCCAGGCATCGAACCGCTGTTGCTCAGAGCTCGCACTCTTGAGCGAGCTCTTAACCAACTGAGCCACTCGGCCGGCCTTATTTTATTCTTTTTAATGCATCATTTCAACAATACAAAACTAATAGTAATGTTAGTTTGGATCACATTGCCTCATTCCTCATTTGAGCATAATTAGTTAATATTTCACCAATAGTGCAGTGTTTGCCTAATGTATGGTGATTAGAATTAAATGTCCTGGGTCAAATCCCAGGCCATGATGATCCCACGTGTAATGACAGGGGCATTGACATGGACAGCATTTTGAAAACATCTTGGAGGTTCTACTGGTTAATATTTAGGAGGTACTAGTTTGAAGCTTAGTGGACTTCAAAAGAGGAAATGGAGAATATGGGAGCTGTGGTTTTGAATAACTATAAATTCAAGCAAACCAGTTGAAAAAAAAAACCAACAGAACTGTGTTTCATTTCATCTGTTGTTTTCCCAGTGACATTTTAACAGCTGTAAATAAATCATTCCTACTAGATCCCCATTTGTCCCTATTTGTCGCTATTCATGTATATTGTTGCAGACTGGCACATACTTTGAAAAATGAGGGAACCTATTCTCTTGAAGGCTTGTACTTGATTTGGGATTGTAATTCCAAGAGTCATTGACAACTAAACTCTTCTCCCTGTTACTTTTGGACATTAAAAGTAATGTGCAAACGTCCTGGTCATGGATAAGAATACTCTGTATTTTTATGTAATGCATCGCACTCTTAACATGCAGCTGGCTTTAATTGACTTTATTTAGAATTGTACTTGCATTGAGACTTATAAATGAGAATGATTTAGAGTTCCTTTTTCCTTTTCTGTTCTTATTTGGTTCAGTATCAGGGTTTGGGGAAAATACAAAAAAAATATATTGTTTTCTCAGAAGATACGGTACTCCGCAACAGTTGGAAATTTTATTTTTTGGGGGGATGGGTAAAGTTCATGTTAGTGTGTTCATTCAATATTAGAGCTCTAAAATATTCAGTATTGTTGGTTATTCTTTATTTCAGTTATTTAAATTGAATAAACACGCAGAAAATATACACACACATACACACACACAGAGCATACTTTTTTTCACTTATCTGCAATTGTTATTTTTGAATTTGGCATTCTACTATGCTAGGGATGATTACTAATTCAGAAGCTCCGTGAAAATAGATTGGCAACTATCCTGAGAACAAACATATGTCAAGTTAGATGTTTCTTTCAAGTGTGATCCTCTCTAGGCATTATCCAAACCTTGTGGACCACTAAGCATTTGAGAAGTCAGGTTGTCCTATTTATTTTTTCTTACTGAAACTGAAAGAAAAAGAAGTGACTTTATGGACTATACTGGGAAGTAAATTTTTAGAAACAGATCTTCAAAAGATTTTATTTAAACTGAAGGGATTTTTCCCTTTTCTCCTCCCTCCTATCTCTCTCTCCTCAAACCCTATCCCCCAAATTCTAAAGGCCTCATTTAGAAAGTTGAAATAGAATATCCCTGGGGGAGTAAGAACCTTTGAAATCTTCTAAATAAAGAAACAAATCTTTTGGGATGAAAACAAGAGAATGTTTAAATTCCTTCTCTGGGGTACATGACCCCATGAAAGGTTTCATTTGTGGGGGGTGGGGGAGCAGAATTTGCAAGCTGCAAAAAACAACATTGTGCCCTAAGGGTCAGTAACTTTATTCCATGGATAGACATATTTCCATTTAATAGGGATTCATTGGCTAAGGGCCTTGTCAATTGGTAGTCAGCAGGACAGCTTAGTGTTCAGTGGCAGATTCAGGGAGAAAAAAAATACTCTAAGGAATCATAATACATATGGAATCATTAAATCAGGGTTCACGTAAATGTACTTATTTTCCAACTTGGCAAACAGTTTCCAATTACCATTGTTACAAATATCAACATAACGTTCTTTTGTTTAAATTTAGTCTTTATTATTAGATATTCCTTATTTGTATACTTCCATTTGACTTTTATTTTCCATCTACATTATGAATTGTTTCCATTTTTTAAGCCAATTTTTTACTTTCTTTCTTTATTTTGGCTAAAATATTGTTTCTTTAAGGCTTGCTGTAATTTCCCTCTTTTCTCTTCTTACGGTTTACCATGTTCATTTAATATGCTCAATTTTTTGCAACTTAGGTACATGTTTGGAAGACTTTAATTGGCTGATTTAAATTTTATGGCAAAGCTACATCTTGTGAACTATCAAGTTTTACTTTCTAGTTTAAATTATGTGAGATAATGATATAGGGCATACTTTTAGCAAGGACCAATCTGTTTTATGATTGGTCTAAAACCACACTTGCTTTTAATTAAAACATTTCAGAAGCTGTTGGGGAAAGAAAAAATGTTTCTTAAAGTACTTATTATTTTCACAGAACTAAAAATTATGTTACTCCAGTTTTGGTATCATTCAGGGCTCCAGTTACAAAAATAATAAAAATTTATTGGCTTGTTTTGTTTTTTTTTCTGAATTCCTTCACAGAAAAAAAAGAAGAAAAAAAAGATAAAAAAGTAAACTAACATCCCCCTTCATATCTAATTTTTTTATATGAATTACCAATAAAAAAGGTTCATAAAGACTTGTATAAAGAATTATCAAGTCATATAACCATCATGGGTAGCCTAGTGATTTTAGCATTTTTGAACCTTAAAAGAATAATACAGCTGAGTGTTTTACAATGCATATGCAATTATTTGAAATTTGGTCTGAGAGAATGCTATAACAATAAGAATGCAATAATTTCCAGTCATGATTTATTGCTACAAACTCTACAATTTGACTTAATAGAAAGTGGTCGGAATATTTTTTAAATGTTGGTTTAAAAATCAATTATAAAATTGGCCATTTAAAAATCAATCTATGAGCCAGCCACTTGGCTCAGTTGGTTAAGAGTTAGCTTAAGAGTGAGCTCTGAGCAATAGGGTCACCGGTTCGATTCCCACATGGGTCATTGATGCTGCGCTCGACTTGAACTGCTGCTGAGCTGCCAACAGGTGGCAGGTGTCTCAGCTGGTGAGAACATGTGCTCCTATCAAGAAGACTGCCTGTTGAATGGTGGGCTATGCCCACCCACAACTAAGACTGAATCGGCACCTTGAGCTGAGCTGCCACCCAGATGGCTCAGTAGATAGAGCGTGTGCTCTTAACAACAAAGCTGCCGGTGGGAACTCCCACATGGGATGGTGGTTACACCCACCTGCAACTAAGATTGAACACAGCACCTTGAGCTTAGAGGCCACGAGCTGCTGATGGGCAGCCAGATGGTGACTGGTGCCCTCCACAATGAAGACTGAAGAATAACAACTTGGCTGGTCCCCCTCCCTAGTTCCCCAACACTGTTTCCCTCCCCCAATTCCCCAATTTAAAAAACTAAATAAGTAAATAAAAATCAATCTAGAAGATGGCAGAATAAGAAGACCCAGATCCTTCTTTCCCGAATGGAAACACCAACTCACAGACAACGTGTGGACCATTATTTCTCTTGGTGAGAAATTAAGACACCAGTTAAGAGGCTCCTGTTGCCCAGGCAAGCATGAAACCAGCACCATCAAAGCCAATAAGAAAGTTTGTGGTACTTACTTGCCATAGCCTCTCCACCCAGCATGGTGCCGCACAGAAGGAAGCTCCCAGCTCCTGGCTTCTCCTTGTGGAGGGAAAGACCAGGCAGAAACATAAGTCTGATGTTCAGACTTTTCAGCACTGCCTGAGGGACTAGATTCTCTCTTGCCTGAATGTAAGCACTAATAGGAAGGAGTGGTAGGTTAGGGCAACTGAGAACAAAGACAATGTTTTGGACTAGCATACTCACTCACCATAGTCCCTCTCTCCTCAGTTCAGCGCAGAAGAAGGTGGAGATAGTCCCAACTCACTGTTTATCCTTGGGGAGGGAAAGTTATAGGTTTCCAAGAGGCTGCACAAGGGGCTAACTTTTTTATCTCACTGTCGTAGAGCAACGGTGAGTCTCAGCATTCTCTGGAATCCTGGGGGCCATTAAAACGAAAGAAAACTGGGCAGCTTGTAGCAGTTCCAGAGAGACTGAAGTATCATAGATACCAGAGGAAAAAAAAAAACAGATTATGAGCTTCTGTAAAAAACAGAAAAAGAAAAAGCATACCAATAATCTCTAACTGGGGATGTGCACACTCAAGTCCAGGGACACTACTTCCAAAGAAAAGGTTTGAGAGCACCCCAAGAATCACTAGCTATGCTGATAGATGAAAGTCTTTCTTTACATGCAGCCAGTTTTTAAAGACTGGAGAAGGTGGCTATTTTCATGTGCACTGATCACAAAATTACAACACACTTGAAGAAACAAGGAAATATGGCTGAACCAAAGGAACAATTAAATCACCAAAAAGTGACTCTAGAGAACTGGAGGTACATGAAATACCTGAAAAGGGGTTCAAAATTGTTATCATAAAGATGCTCAGTGAACTCAGGAAAGCTATGCCTGAGCAAAATAAAAATTATAACCAAAATACAGAAAAATATAAAAAGAACAAAATATAAATTTTGGAGCTGAAGAACATAATAACTCAATTGAAAAATTCACTAGAGGGATTCAAGATCTGATATGATCAAGTAGGTGAAAGAATCAGTGAACTCAAAGATAGGTCATTTGAAGTTTTCCAGTCAGAGGAGAAAAAGAGGGGAAAAAAAGAATGAAAAGAAATGAAGAAAGCCTATGGAATATAGAATATTACCTAACTGAACAGGATATACATATGGGAGTCCCAGAAGAAGAGAGAGACAGAGAGGGGATGAACGCTTATTTAAAAGAATAATGGCTGCAGACTTACCAGATCTGTGGAAGGAAATGAGCATCTAGATTTAAGAAGTGCAACAAAATCCAATGAACAGGAACCCAAAGAAGTCCACAACATGACACAATATAATCAAATGGTCAAAAGTCAAAGACAAAGAGAGAATCTTCAAGGCAGCAAGAGAAAAATGACTCACGACGCAAAAGGAAACTTCCATTAGACTATGAGTTGATTTCTCAGCAGAAAACGTGCAGGCCAGAATGGGGTGGATGACTGATATATTCAATGTGCTGAAAGATAAAAACTGACAACCAGATATTATGTCCAGCAAAAATTGTTCTTCAGAAAAAATAAAAACATGAAGACTTTCCCAGAACAACAGAAGCTGAGGGACTTCATCACCAGTAGACCAGCCTTACAAGCAATGCTAAAGGGACTTCTTTAAGTTGATACAAAAGGGAACTAGACAACAACCGAAAGCATAAATCTTGGTGGTAAGATAAATATATAGATAAATACAGAATACTGTAATACTGTAAGGGTGGTGGGTTAATCACTTTTAATCCTGATATAGAATCTAAAAGACAAAAGTATAAAGATAAATATAACTATAAAAATATATTAATAGATAAAAAATATAAGTAGACATAATATGTGATATTAATAATATAAAGCATATGTGTGTCAAGGATTGAAGTAAAATTGTTCACTTTTTATATATTTGGGAAAAGAATCAAAGCACATCTCTAAAAAATTTTTTAAAAAACATAAAGAATGAAAGCAAGAGAGGAAAAGAGGGACAAAAGTGCTATCAGACAGATAAAAAATGTTTTTTATATGGCATAATAAATTCTTCTCTATCAGTAATGCTTAAATGTAAATGGATTAAACTCCCCAATCATAAGACAAAGAGGCATAGACTAGATAAAAAATAAGCAAGATCCAATTATACATTGTCTACAGAAGACTCACTTTAGATTTAAAAACATACATAGGCTGAAAATGAACATATAGAAAAATCTATTCTATGCAAATAGTGACCAAAAGACTTCAGGGATAGCCCTACTTATTTCAGACAAAAGAGACTTTAAGTTAAAAGGGTCAAAAAGGACAATGCATGATATCATATAATGATAAAAGGGTCAATTCACCAGGAAAATATCATTATTGTAAATATATATTTATCTATATCAGAGCACCTAAATATATGAAGGAAACATTGATAATATTGAAGGGAAAAATAGACAATAAACAGTAAAAGTAGATTTTAAACATTTTTTTCTACTCAAAACCATCAGAATCCTCATTCTTCTCTAGTACACATGAAACATTCTCCAGGGTAGATCACATGTTAGGTCACAAAACAAGTCTTCACAAATTTAAGAAGACTGGAATCATACCAGGTTTCTTCTGACTGCAATGGAATAAAACTAGAAACCCAAAGCAGAAGGAAACCTGTAAAATTCACAAATATGTTGAAATTAAACAATACTCTTGAACAACCAATGGGTAAATAAGAAACAAAAGGGAAATTAAAAAGTATCTTGAGACAAATGAAAACAAAGCACAATATATCAAATCTTATGAGATTAAGGAAAAGCAGTTTTAAGAGCAAAGTTTGTAGTGATAAATGTCTGCATTAAGCAATAAGAAATTTCTCAAATAACAGCCTAAGGAACCTCAAGGAACTAGCAAAAGAGGAATAAACTAAGCCCAAGTTAACAGAAAGAAGGAAATAATAAAGATTATAGCAGAAATAAACAAAATAAAGAGTATAAAACAGAAAAAAGCTTTGCAAAACTAAGTTGGATTTTTGAAAAGCTCAACAAAATTGACATACCTTTAGCTAAACTATTAAGAAAAAAAACACTAAAATAAAATCAGATATGAAAGAGAATATATTACAACTGATGCCACATGAATAAAAGGATAATAAACAAATATGAATGATTATATGCCAACAAATTGGATAACCTAGGAGTAACAGATAAATTTCTTGAAATACATAACCTAGCAAGAATGAATTAAAAAACAACAAAAAATAGAAAACCTGAGCAGACCTATAATTAGGGAGGAGAATGAATCAGCATAAAAGCCCTCCCAACAAAAAAGGCCAGGAACCAGATGGTTTCACTGGTGAATTCTACCAAATATTTAAAGAAGAAGTAATGCCAATCCTTCTTAAACCTTTCCAAAATATTCAAAAAAGGGAGGACTTTCAAACTAATTTTATGAGACCAGCATTACTCTGATACTAAAGGCAAAAACAATGCAAGACTAAAAAACTACAGGACAATATTCTTTATGAACATAGATGCAAAATATTAGCAACCTAACACAACAACACATTAAAAAGTTCATATACCATGACCAAATGGGATTTATACTGGGATGCAAGAATGGCTCAGAATAGTAAAATCAATCAATATGATATACCACATTAACAAAATAAAAGTTAAAAATCACATGATTATTTCAATAGATACAGAAAAAGCATTTGACAAAATTTAACACCATTTTGTGATAAAAATAATCAACAAACAAGAATAGAAGTAAATTACTTCAACATAATAAAGGTCATCTATGAAAAGCCCACAGCTAACATTATACTCAATGGTGTAAAACTGAAAGCTTTTCTTTTGAGGTCAAGAATAAGACAAGCATGCCCACTCTCACCAACATAGTAATGGAAATCTTAGCTACAGTCATCAGGCAGAAAAAATAAAGACGGAAGGGAGGGAGGGAGAGAGGGAGGAAGGAAAGGAAAGGAGCTTAAAAGGCATCCAAATCAGAAGGAAGAAGTAAAATTATCTGTGATCAAAGACCTTACATGGAGAAAACCACAAAGAGTCAACAAAACTTTGTTAGAACTAATAAATGATTTCAGCAAAGTTGCAGGATTCAAGATCAAAATACAAAAATTAGTTGTGTTTGTATGCACTAAGAACAAAGACTCCCAAAAGGAAATAAGAAAACGAGTCATTTATACGGTACTTGTTTTTTTTTAAGCTGAGCCATCCTGCCACCTGTTGGCAGCTTAGCAGCAGCTCAGCTCGGGCCGGGCATCGAACCACTGTTTCTCAGAGCTCAAACTCTTGAGCAAGCTCTTAACCAACTGAGCCACTCGTATGGCCCTGAAAACAAGTCATTTATAAATGCAACAAAAAAGTATATAATGCTTAGGAGTAAACTCTATTAAGGAGGTAAGACTTATACACTGAAAACCAGAAAACATTGATGTTAGAAATTAAAGAAGACACAACTAAATGGAAGATATTCCATGTTCATGTATAATGTTATCATGTCCATACTACACAATGCAATACAGATTCAATGTAATTACTATGAAAATCCCAATGTCATTTTTTTGCAGGAATATATCAAAATAATCCTAAAATTCACATGGAACCACAAAGGACCCCAAATAGCCAAAACAATCTTAAGTAACAAAAACAAAGCTGAGGCCTAACACTTTTTGACTTCAAAACATTTCTGAAAGCTACAGTAATTAAAACATTATATGTGGCTTATGACAAACACGTAGTCCAATGGAACAGATTAGAAAGTTCAGAAATAAATCTACGCATATAATGTCAAAGATCTTTGACAAGGATGCCAAGACTATACAATGGAGAAAAGATGTGTTCTTCAACAAAAGGTTCTAGGAAAACTGGATGTGCACATACAAAATGAAATGAAATTGGACCCTTATTTTATATCATACACAAAAATCAACTCCAAATGAATTAAATACTTAAATGTAAGATGTCAAACTGTAAAACTCCTTCAAAACATAAAGGATAAACATTATCACAGTAGTCTTGGCAATAATTTCTTGGATGTGACACCAAAAGTACAGGCAACTAAAGCAAAACCAGACAAATGACACTACATCAAACTAAAAAGCTTCTGCATAGCAAAGGAAACCTCAACACAGAGAAATGGCAGCTTAAGGAATGCCAGAAAATATTTGCGAACCATTTGTCTGTTAAGGGCTAACATATAAGGAACTTCTACAACTCAATGGCAAAACCCAAATAACCCAATTTGAAAATTGATGAAGAACATGAATACACATTTCACGGAACAAGAGAAATTTATTGCCTCATATTTCTAGAGGCTAACAGTACAAAATTAAGGTGCTGACAGGGCCATGCTTTGTCTGAAATAAGTAGGGGAAGGATCCTTTCTCACCTTTTGCTAGTTCTGGTTATTTGTCAGCAATTTTTGGTGTTCCTTAGCTTTTAGGTGCATCACTCCAATTCTCTGGCCATCTTCTCCCTGTTTGTATTCACATTGTCATCCCTCTATGCCTGTCCGTCTCTGTGTCTCAAATTCTTTTTATAAGAACACCAGTGATACTGTATTAGGGCCCATATTAATGACTTCATTTTCTTTGGGATCAATGTTTTTCAATATGAATCTGTCTCCATTCCTACAAAGAGTTAATGATATTGATAAGGAATTCTCTGATTCCCTTCCTTACCAGTCAGCCAAAAACCAATCAATCATTAATATCGGAATATCTCACAAGTATCTCTATTTTTATTTTCTAATATGTCTTTAGTAAAGTCATTCCTTAAAAGTATTGCTTATGAACTTAATAAGTTCAAACTATATTTTATAATTTTTTCCTAACACTATAAGTTTTTCCTAACATTACCTACTTCAGTGATTATGCCCTAGGGTTATGATTCTGAATTCATTGAACAGGTCCATCCATGTTCAATTATCCATAATGTTTCCTATATTCAACTGTCTGTCATATCCTTCCTTAGCCATCTTCAATACTAAGATCCAGTATATCCTATACTTTTTCAATGTTGATTTGAAAAAAAAGAAAGTTAAAGATTTAAAATATGAAGTCAGAAGATAACCTTCATACAGCAAACAATTATGAGAGACTATAGTATTATTTTCTACTTCTTCATAAGCATGATTTTGAATTTCAGAGTCTTCGCCAAAGACTGGATTTTGCTTTAGAAATACCTTTCACACAATGGTAAATATACAAAATCAGGCACACGATACTTTCATCTAAATTTTAATTTTATCCTACTATTTATTTGATTTATTTGATAGACTGTCTTGTTCACACTGTCGTTATACTGTGTAATATACTCTATCAATTTTCTGTAAAATGTTTAATAACCTCAATAACTATAGGACCATAAAAATATACATTTTGAAATATCCTATTATGTGTTTAGCTTTTTTTCAGGTCAAAACATCTATGGTTTAGAGAAAGGAAGATGATTAATTTTCCATTTGTTTTGGGGATAGGCCACCATTTATAAAGCAAACAGACAAATTACTTCAAACAGAGGCAACACTCAAAACAAAGTGATGTACTTCTTCAATTAATACCCCATGACCTTTCAAGATGAAAGGATAATAGTCATCCACCCAGAGAAGAGGGAAAATAGTTCTATGTGCTATTTCCAGGGTTTAGAGGTCACTTGGTTATGCAGAAAACAAAAAACAATGGAAACTGCAGAAAACACTAGAGAGAGAAATCATGGCTACATATTTTTCTAAACTTCCTATTTACCACAAGTTTTCATCTTTTAATAAGCCCCTCTGTTCCCCAAACTAAGGCCACATTCTGTTTATTGTGTGGCTGGGGCCCTCCTTACGTTCAGCTGTCTATCTGTGCCCTCTTTAGAGTACAAGTAATTGGCCTAAATCAAGAGTCAAATGACATGTCTAGCTTATTTAGAGTGCTGGTGATCATATGACAGAGCTTAGAGAATTTGAGGGAGGTCTCAAACAACAAAGCAGGATATTATTTTCAGTGAAGTCTTGTGGCCATGCGTACCTCTGTTGCGCGGACAATTAGAGTCTTTGTTCCTAAGAGTCAGCTTGACTATCTTATTGAAAATACTCGGAGTTCCCATAGCTTTTACAAAGCATCATAGACTATATACAGACTATTCTGTATTCAGCCCTCCAAAACATATGTTTAGGAAACATGAGAGTTGTTTTTTTTTTTCCCACTGCACTGGTTAAAATTCATTTTATTTCCCAATGAAATATAACTAAGATGGCAAAATCCTGATTTAAAGATATGAAATAACTAAAATTTAATAAGTACAAGTTTTGTTTTAAACATATCGTTTAAATTCAAATTTTGGAATTGTGAGTTCAAATGATAGGCTCAGGAGTTTTTCATTCTTTACTATGCCCATTGTATTTTTTCTGCACAAGTTTACCAGCCCATATTTTGAAAATAAATCTGATTTGCATTCAAAGACTTTTTGAAACCACTGAGAACATACTGTTTGTTTGTTTTTTTTCCAGAACTGGTAGAACCATATTATTAGATATAATAGTAAAAAATTAATGCTACAGTGGGTTATAGTGTATGCAATTGTATTGGTTTACTAAATAAAGATAAAATATAGCATATATAGTGATTATCAGGGTTAGAGGGAACCTGAGATTATTACAAAGTGCTATTAACTTATTGATGAATTTTGGCAACTTGTTCAAAGTTATAGTTGAGAAGTCCGAGATCCTATACCTCTGATTCTTAGTATTCTCCCCACACTTCTTTTGCTCTTGAGCTCCAGAGCATATGGTGCTAACTCAGAATAAAAATTCCTATCTTTTCATAAATTTTATGATGCGATTATACATTTCTACCTCCAAGTTAGGTAATCTACCACAATATTCTAAAACCATGAAGGAAAAAAAATACTTCAATTTTCACAAAACCAGTTAAAGCAGCAGAGATAGCAGAAGTCAAAGCTTCAGAGTCCCCAAAGCTTACATAACTACTCTCAATCAAATAATTGAAAAAAACTAGAAAGTTGCAGAAAGATCTTTTCAAATGCCTTGAACAGTGCCTTAACACCACCTTTCTCAGCCTCAGTTCACTTTTTTTGTAAAATGAAGGGCTAGGCTAAATCATCTCTAAGGATTTAATCCATCCACCTGATCAAAAATTATTATTTTATTAAAACTTCAAAAAGCCTATAGAAATTACACTAGTTATTAAACCTGCTTTGGTTTGTTCTCAAAATAATTATTATAAATGTTAAAAAGTGCTATTGGTCTCTTTTAGCAGGGTTTGATAACAGTTTTGAATTCTCTAGGCCCCAGACTCAGACTTTTCTCTATAACCACATTTTGTGCAATACATATTATTCAATACATATTGAATAATATATTCAATAATTAACCCTGCATTTCAAAATTGTATGAAACTTCAAAGAGATGACACCTTTTTTAAAAGAGAACTAAAAAGATCTAATATTAAAGGTAAGAGACATTCATTCCATATATCAAGAGTTGGCAAATGGTGGCCTGCAGGCCAAATCCGGCCTGCCATACGTTTTGAAAAGAAAACTTTATTGGAACACATTAACACTCATTTGTTCACATAGACTCCATAGTTGCTTTTAAATTACACTATCAGAGTTAAATATATGCAATCAACATGTGTGATATGCAAAGCTTGAAATATTTACCAGCTGGTCCTTTATAGAGAAAGATTGCTCACCTTTACCATGTGTTATAAGCATACAAAAAAAGACTGTGCAATTCAGTTAATACTGAAAAATAATGTGAAAAATTACCTGGCTTAAACATCCATTTGGAAGCCCAGAGCTTGTACATAAGGGAATTATTAATCGTACCTTAGTTGGAAATGAGTTTTAAGGGACTTGTTTTAAAGTTGTACTTATATAGCAAGAATATCATCTTTCCCCTTTAAGTTAATGGGATTTAAGATTATTAAAAAATATATACAGAGGAAGTCAAAACATGTATACACGTTTTAAGAAAGGAAAAACTGTATTAATTGTAATACTCAATACATAACGATATGAAAAGATGAATACAAGTCACGTTTGACTTCTGCAATTACAGGAGGTGCTCAAAGTGGTTACCATCAGCGTCCAGGCACTTCTGATGACCAAGAACTACTGCTTGAGTGTAGGTAACATCTCTTAAAATGTGTATACATTTTTTGACACCCCCGGGATATATAATATTTTTGTTAAACATTAAACGGTTAATGTTGTCTATCATTGATAGTTTTTTCAATAAATGTATACCTTATAACAGTTTTAGGTTTGCAAAATTATTGTGAAGATAGCACAGAGAGTTCCTATAGACCCCATGTGCAGTTTTCTCTATTATTACCCTCTCACATTAATATGGTACATTTGTCATTGAATGAAATACATTTAAAGAACCAGTGTTGATACATAATTATTAACTAACATCATTACTTTATTTAGATTTCCTTAGATTTTACTTAAAGTCCTTTTTCTATTCCAGTACCCTGTTCAGGCTACAACATTAGGTTTCAGAGTCAGATCTCCCTTTGATTGTGACTGTTTCTATGAGTTTCTTTGTTTTTGATGACCTTGAGAATTTTGAGGAGTACTGCTCAGATATTTTGTAGAATGTTCCTATATTGGGGGTTGTTTGATATTTTTCTTGTGGTTAAACTAGGAACATGTATTATTCTCATCACACCGTATCAGAGATTCCTGCTATCAATGTGACATTACTATTGATGGTAGTTAACCTTGATCATCTGGCTTGAAATATTATTTGTTGGGTTTCTCTACTGTTAAGTTACTCTTTCCTCTCTTTTCTAACTGAACTCAGTGCAAGAAGTATGCAATGCCCATACTGAAGGGTAATGTATTATGCTCTCCCTCCTTGACAGTGAGTATCTATATTAATTATTTGGTATTCTTCTGCATGAGATGTTTAACTATTCTCCTCCATTTGTTTATTCAATAATTTACTTATATGAGTATAGACTCATGGATATTTATTTTATACTTTGGTTTGTAACTTGATCCTACTTTATTAACATACTTTGACTACTTTCATATGCTTTGACATATATATATATATGTATATATATTATATATATA
>NW_017732139.1:260065-272576 GCF_001890085.2 Hipposideros armiger | reverse complement strand
ATATATATATATATATATATATATATATATATATATATATATATATATATATGGAACCCTCTGTAGCTTTAGTCAGTTAAACATGAATTCATACTGTCTCCACGTCTAACGATTATTCTTGTGTAACCGTTTACTTCTCTGTAAATTCCTTGTCCGAAGTGAGAAACCTGGCTCCCTCCACCTGCCATTTATTAATTGAATTGCTTAATTCCAGGACACACACATATTGGTTTCAGAAATGTAAGCCTCCATTCCCATGGGAAGCAGCTTTACCAACTAGAATATAGTGCTTGAGAATTGTTCCTTTTGTCTGTAGTCCTACAGATTCCACTTATATTCAGTTACATAGGACAGCAGCTTATTCCACAACCCCATTTGGTGAGGCTGTTGCATACATTTGTTATGTATGTATTGAGTTTTCGGAAAAGTCATGATGTATTTTTTTCTATGTTTTTCATTGCAAAAATATGTCATGACTTTTCCGACAACACAGTAGATTCTTTTATCACCTCCACACTCTATCTCGGGATTCCATAACTTACTACATCATTTTTAATTGTATATATTAAGGTTTCTTACTGTGTGCTATAAAGTCCTATGATTTTTAAAAAATGCTTATGACTTGTATTCATCATTATATTATCATACAAAATATTTTTACCTCTCTAAAAACTTCCCCTGAGCTTGACATAGTCAACTCTCTCTAGACCCCATTAATATATTTTTTAAAATAATGAAACATCAAGCAGGTTTGATTTTATTATTCTATTTATTTTTTTATTTTATTTTTTTTGTTTTTTAGCTGAGCCATCCTTCTACCTGTTGGCAGCTCAGTTCGGGCTGGGCATCGAACTGCTGTTGCTCAGAGCTCAAACTCTTGAGTGAGCTCTTAACCAATTGAGCCACTCAGCTGGCCCTTTTTATTCTATTTAAATGCAAGGTCTTTCATCAGTAGGCAAACCTATTACTGTAATAAAGTTTGATACAAAAATAAAGAGAAGAAAAGATAAACATGATCTTATCATCATCAATGCCCTAAAAACACTTGACAAACTCTGCCTGTATTTAGTGTCACAGCACTAAGAAGGATAGACATACAAGGAAAGCTCCCAAATATCGCAGATATTGATCATTAGTAACTAAATCTTTGTGGAGGTAAATTGTATACAGGGGTATCAAAAAATTATAGGATGGGCTGACCGAGTGGCACGATGGTTAAGAGCTGGCTTGGGATGCCAGAGGGCCCCGGTTAGGATCCCACATGTGAGGGCCAGTGACACTGCCTTCCACAGCTGAGATGCTGAACAACAGCTCAACCTGGAGCTGGGCTGCCATGAGTCACCAGCGAGGGTGTAGGCTGCCAGCCCCTGTGTCAGTCAGTGGGTTGCCATGGGCTGCCGTATGTAGCCAGCAGCCAGCGTGGGCGGCCAGCAGCCACAGTGAGCGGCAATCCAGAAGCCGGCGACTGATCTGCCTCACCTGGGAAGAGCTCAATGATGGTGCCAACTTGGGCCAGTGAAGCAACGTCCTCCACAACTAGATTAAAGAACAAAATGACAGCAACTTGTCTGTTCCCCTTCCCCCAATTCCCCAGTACTGTTCCCATCCCCCCAATTCCCCAATAAAAATCTTAAAAAAAAATTATGGGAGTCTTAAGTAGGCAAAAGGCATTATTGAGTATTCTTTTAGCACAGTGTTAGAATTGATAACTTTATTGTGTTGGCTATTTCATTAATCAGGAGGAACAAACATTAATATGTAGATTTTTATGTAGTAGAGAAGCAAGTAATTTCCATCTCATAGAAGAAGCAACCCTAGTTAGTTGTGCTTTTGGGTCCTGATTTTTGTTTTTTATCCAGAATTATAAAATTATAATCTGAAGATTTCTTTATTGCAGATAGATAAATGATAGATAGATAGATAGATAGATAGATAGATAGATAGATAGATAGACAGACATACAAAGCAGGTTCACACATAATGTCATTTCATTCAAAGTTATAACATTGATGAGAAAAAAAATGATTTCCAGCTGGGGCCATTGTCAGGGTGGAGTTTGCCTGTTCTCCCCATATCTATGCAGGTTTCCTCCGGGTACTCCTGTTTCCTCCCACATCCCAAAGATGTGCATATAAGGTGAATTGGCATGTCTACATTGTCCCAGTCTGAGTGGGTATGTGTGTGATGTGGCTTGTAATGGAAGAGCATCTTGTCCAGTGTGGGTCCTGCTTTATGTTCTGAGCTACTGGGAGAGGCTCCAGCCAACATGACCCTGACCTGGGATCATCTGGTTGGAAAATCATTCTCTTCTTTGATCTTATTAATCTTTATTAAATGTATGCACAGGTCACATTTATTTCACTATTTAATATTAGAAGTGTTTGGCATCTTTATTTAGAAGTTTGGTGATGTTTTTGTGACCTGAAATATGCCATAGGAACTTTATTTATATGAATTAGATTATGGTAAAATTGGTTTTGTTATACATTGTATCACATGAACCTATTGTTGCAGTTTCCAAGAACCTATTGACAACGTTAAGTGAGAATTTACTGTATAAAATTTCTCAAATGTTCTCTGAACAGGTGGTGTTATAACACGTAACGTCTACTGATCTTATTAATTAAGTAGTTTAAGACAATGTTTTTATGTGTTAATTTTATATTTGTATGAGATTCTTGATTTTACCTTTTTAAAATATATTTTCTAATTATTCATTTAAAGTTAACATAAACTATTACCGTAGTTTTAAGTGTAAACATAGTTATTAGACATTTGTATAACTTTACAAAGTGGTCACTCCAATTAAATCTTGATTTCACCTTTTTTGCTAATTATTTTTAACAGGCTAAATAAGTAAAGTGCATATGATTTTGAAATAAATATAATTAAAAATGTAAGAAAAACAGGCTTATAAAATAAATAAACAAAAAAATATATAAATTGAAACACAATGATAAAACCCAAAACAAACAAACGAAAAATTAAAGTGTGTTTGTTTAATACCATCCAGTTTCCATTAGTTAAATATGTAGTAAAATTCTGCGCTTTTTAATACGTGATATGGGCCATAGAAGAGCAATTAAACATATCCACAAAACAGTCACAAAATCTAAGAATTCTCCTGTTAATTTTAACAAAAACATGCAACTAAACTATCTAAAACTTATCTACATAAACTATATTCCTTTACAGAAGTACACAAACCAAAATTAAAAAATTGAAAAATGATATCTCAATTCCATGTGTAAGATTTAGCTTGAACATGTTTTTAAGAAAATGAATATCCAAATTTCATACCATTCTCTCAGAATGCCTTTTTCTTAAAACTTGAAAACATCATTTTCAAAAATGGTTCAGAGCTGCCTTCTAGATTTTGCTGTGAACCTAAAACTGCTCTAACAAATATTCTAAAAAAGTGATACAGAGGATATGCACTTTGAAAATTCCCTTTTATTCAGTAATATAACAACAGTTTATCAAACATATGAAGAAAACCAAAAAGCAAACCAAACCAAAAGTGAACTAACTAATAAAGAAAACATAAGCAAAATGCATATGTGGGTGAGAAATGGGACAGAAACACAAGACACTGACCAGGACTGATGCTACAGGCTTTCTAGGACACGGAGCCAGAGGCTCAGCTCCTGCCTGGCTAAAAAGAGAGGAGGGAGAGCCAGGTTAAAGCATTGAGACTGGGGGTTTGAGAGGGGCTACTCTGCCAGGAAAGGGGCCCAAGCAACAGCAACAAAAGAGTCTGTAATCTGTTGCTAGGTACTGTGCCATTTTCAGAAACTCTTGGCCAAAGAAGGCAGGGACAAAGACACATGTTTCAGAGAGAAATTAGGAAGGCCACGGTCGTGTGTTCAGTTCTGCTGTAGCTCTAGTAACCCAAGTGGTAATAACGCCTAATTGATTCTACATTCCTGCTTCTACTTAGAAGCCCAAAACAAGTCGAGAGAAAAGAGATATCCCTGAAAAAGCAGCAAGAGAAAGAGAAGAACACACAAGAAATAGGAAAAGAGTGACACATCACAGAACCTTTCCATCTTTAATCTGCAAATCAAAATTACAAAATGCCCAAAGAAATACAAGGCTGACAAAAACCATTAACACAATAAAGCTAACACCTATATTGTCAAATCTAAATTGAGTTCATTTTACAGAAAAAAAATCAGTTTATAAAAAGATAATGAAGCCTTATATTTAACTTAAAAATAATTGAATATAAAGCAAAAACATCAGAATAAAACAACATAAAGTGCAGTAATAAAAAAACACCTTTCATTTCAAAATGAAAAATGTAATCATTGACATAAAAAGTAGAATAGATGATATTAGACACAGAGTAAATTAGTGAACTCAAGATTGAACTCAGAGTGGTCAAGACATAAAACTTGAAAGGTATTGAAAAGAAAACGAAAATAGATTAATAAGCAGTCACATTTGTCTAGGAGGTGTTCTAGAAGAAGACACGGAGAGAATGCGATATAAGTGAAATTTAATAAAATAATTGTTGAAAATCTCCAAAGGCAAGAGCTATATTAACACATAGATATAGAACTTTGAATTATATTTTTAAAATCTACATTTAAAATGACTATAATGAAGCTACAGAACATCAACAATAAAGAGATTATCCTAAAACATGCAGAGAAAAAGCACTTTATCTTCAAAGAATGACAATTAGCCATATCATCAGTAATATTTTAGACTAATACTGTCAAAGTGCTGATGGAAAATAATTGTGCTGGCAATCAGCAACCAAATATTTCTACCCACTAAAACTTTCATTCAAGGGTGAAGATAATATAAAGATATTCTCAGACAAAACGCTAAGAGAGTTTATCGCTCAAAGGCCCTCCTTAAAATCACTAGAAAAAGTTGTACACTAGCAAGAATACAAATGAACATAGATAGAGTGTATATATTATAAAGTAAATATTGACATACATTATTTGATAAAATGTTTTGAAAAATTAACTATTGAGTGTAAAAATGTTTAATAATGACGTGTCATATATTTTATGAAAACTAAAGTTAAAGTATAAACAACAATATGATGAGGAAAGTTATTAAGCATGCAGAATTCCCTCTAAGTAACTGTATGTTTTTTAAATTAGAGTTATATACATATAATTAAGGGTAATATAAAAATGAATAACAATAACATTTTGTACAGAAAGCAGTAAAGGAAAATAAAGGGGCTATACGAAATTTAATTAATCCTTTAGAATGCCTGGAAAGAAAAAAGAAATAATAAAAAAATAATATTAAATAAAAATAATCAGGTAGAAATACTTCAAAAATACATCAGTAATAAAAATATATTAAATACATCCATTAAAACTTCAGATGACCATACTGGTTTAAAAGAATCAGCTCTATGTTACTTTTAAGTGTAATACATAAAATAAAAGTGAAAATAAAAATTATAATAATGGCTAGCAAATAATGGATACCACATGGAGTAAGGTATCTCTTTCTGTTAGAAACAGGTAAGTTGAGAAGACGAGCATATTTTGCTCCCAATAAATAGATAATATACCTTTTTCTGAGTGCACATGAAACTAAGTACTGGATTACAACTAAATAAACAAATTTCAAAAAATCAATGTCAATCATAATGTTTTTGACAATAGCACAACTAAATAAAAAATAGAATACAAACATAACTCCCTAAAAAACACATGTCTGGAAAATTTTAAATGCATACCTAAATAACTCAATAGATGAAAACAATAACTCAAAAATGAAATCAAAATAAAAAATTTAAAGCTTATATTAAGCAGTTATTTGAATATGTGTTCTTTGTTCAAAAATTTCAAATTTTTTTGCCACAAATTCAAATACTGACACCAATCTTTCTTAAAATTCCAGCAATAGTTATTCCCTATTTCTTTCAATCTGATTCTGGGAAATAAACAAAGCTATCTGATTCACTTACCAGGATAGTATAATCTTACAACTAAAACCAGACAAAGGCTCTAAAGGAAAATAAAATCACAGGCCACTCTAACTTAAAATAGATAAAAAATCTAGGATAAAAGGATAAAGTAGAAATGCACAGCATAATACATGAGGACCAATTACTGTTCATTTAGAAATGTGTGTATGTTAAACATTTTTAAAAATCTATTAAAATAAAACACCATATTGATAAACTGAAGAACATTATGATTAATCATTTTCTTATGATTATCTTAAAAATGCAATTTCAGTCTTGTTTATAATTACAAACAAGGAATAAAATAGTTTTTTTAATCTGATAAAAGGCATCTGTCAAATTCTATCGCAAGTCAAATACCAATTATGAGGGTAGAAACATTCTCACTGAAACTTGGGATAAGAGAATTATGCCCATGACATGTACAACCATTGATTATTATGTAACAATTCCCACATAAGTGAAGAAGAGACATAAAGAGGCACTAGAAATAAAAGCAAGGATAAAGCTATTTCTTTCACATGACATGGCAGCCCTCTTAGAACTGAAGAGAATATAAATACATATTATTAGAACAGATGGAAAAGTTCAGTTATGTGAAAGGTTTTTATGCAGGAAAAAAAGTGTACTGAAGTACATAAAAGATCTAAATTAATAAAGAATTGCACTAAATTCACAGATTGGGATAATTATTACTAAGACACAATCTTTCTATGGTAAAGTAGAAATCCAGTGTGATTCCAGAAGTCATTGCAACAAAGAGAATAAGAATGACATGGGACAATTTGCCCTACTTATGGGAAACTATAGTACTAATTATAGTATTGGTATAGGGGTGGACCACATGACTAACAGGACTGAGTAGAGCACTTAGATAAGACTGATGTGGCTTTATAAATCAGTGAAGACGGTATGTGACTATAGTACTTGATGCTTGGACAATTGGCTAGTCATAGGAAAAACAAATAAATTTAGATTCTTACCATATATATTTCTTATATATTTTCTACAGGGAGATTAAAGGCAATAATGAAAACTTAGAACAAAATAGGAGAATCCATGCATGAACCTAATGTATGAAAATACTCTTAGGATGTCAAAGAACAAAGAAAAGATATAAAAACAATTATTAATAATTTTGACTGCTATAGATAAATATTGATAAGATTTACTAATTAGCAGATTTTAATGGAAAAACTTAGGAGTATAAAAATATTTGATGTAAGTGTGAAGCAATAACAAGACAATGAGATGTATTGTCATTTGTAGACTATTGATACGATTTAAAACTGGATTCTTTGGAAGATATTTAATTTAATAACAATAATAGTGCTTGTGCCAGATTTACACCTGCTCTCTATGTGGTAATATTTCTCCTCTCTATATCATTATCATAAAAATGCCTTTAACAATTTGATCATAAAAGTA
The DNA here is from genome assembly GCF_001890085.2 of Hipposideros armiger. Lineage (NCBI taxonomy): Eukaryota > Metazoa > Chordata > Mammalia > Chiroptera > Hipposideridae > Hipposideros > Hipposideros armiger. The sequence goes on along the minus strand of NW_017732139.1, from coordinate 265,201 downwards.
CTACTTGCAACATAATAATGAAGTGTTAAAGTTATCCCCCTTGCAGCATTAATCTTGATGCTATGTACACTATCTTGTCATGGATAACCATGCACTTCATCCTTATCATTTTAAATTACATATGAAGTGTTTATTAGACAGAAAGCCTCTTAAAGTCCATGTCTGTTTCATTCTTTCATAATTCATAATATGGGGTTCTTTTGTGGATTCTTGTCTTTTCAAAAAGTAAAAGCAGCACTTTATTCACAAACTACAATAAAATAAAAACTACTACTGGTCAACAAAGGTCTCTATAAATAAAGTTCAAAGACACTACAATTTGTGGAAGGCAGTGAATTTGTCAATTCTCTGTACTATATTTTTGTTTTTGTTTTAAGCAACTGTCTTAAATTTTGGGGAGAAAACACAATTCTCACCCTTTTATCATGTTCTTCGAATGCTTTGAATTGTGTTAATTTCAGCATAATTCTAGTCTTGATAGAATAACATGTTAGGGTGATTGTCGGCTGAAGTGCATAATGAAGTTTTAAAGTCAATACCTAAGTTAGACCCTCATACTTTTCTAGAACAATTCTATAAATGTTTGGGGTTTATATCATGGAAACTTTGAGTCCTGTCTCCAACTCTCATGCAAAATCAAGATTCTATCTTTATTCAAAAAGAAAAGTCTATGTAGAAGCTTGGATTAGAAAACCGGAGAAGAAAGATCCATGTTTTTAATAAAAATTAAAAAAATAAATGAAAGAAAAGCTACTGACTTAAAAATATTTTTAAATAGTCTTTTAAAATTTCCCAAAATGAACATGTATAATTTATCAATCAGAAGAAAGTAAGATGTGTGTTTCGAAATTATTGTATCTTTAACAACTATTTTCAAGAATTTTACAGGAGAATTTACAAAAATAATTTTAAGGAGTTGGCTTTTTGCTCTGAATGATATCTATAGCCCATCAGCATGCTTTTGTGGGATATATAGATAAGGAACTGATAATACATTTCAACAAGCTTAATTTTTAATTGAGAGTTCCAAAAAAATGCACATTTAGTTTCTTTAACTTTATTTATTTCTGAGAAAATTCAAATTATATCCTCTTATGTAAGGTAATTAATTTCAAAACAGAAAGTTAAAAAGAAGTAATTAAAGTTTAAACAAGTCTTTAAATACCCAAAGCATGGCTTGTAAACATAGCTTTTGTTTAAGGAAATGCACATATATAATTGCTGATTTATTCCTGGGACAAAATTATCATTATATTTGATAGTGGTATTGACAGCCTTAAGAATTAATAAACTGTACTTATTAAGTAATAGTATTTTTACAGCCCAGTTGACTGTTTCGGAATATAGCCATGAATCTACCCATTTGTCTAATATTATCAAAAACTCATTTTCTCTCATATGTGAAAACACATACATATTCCTATAGAAAGAATTCCTTGTGCAAATTATAGATAGAACTAAAATCGACAATGAAATACTAAGTAAAACTTCATACTTATAATTGAACAATTGCAAGTTGGAGATTATTTTAGTTATTCTTGGACAAATTTTAGTCTCAGGAGCTCATTTAGACTCTCCTAAATGTTTTATTTTTCATTTTTTTCCTTTGTGCTATTTAAAAACTATAAGCAGATTAAGACAATGAAATAACTCTCTTTACTGTTAAGTTTCACTATATTTTTAGAAAATATTATGTTCGCTCAAGCTCTATTTAATTGTGTGATTCTCAAAAGTCAAAACATGTATACATAAGGACATATGAGTTTATCCACACATGCATTTACATGTATCTGTAGAGAAGCTTCTTTCTTTCATGAATTACTTAAAGGTTATTCTAATAATGAGCAAATATTTACCATAAATATTTATATGCTTTTTATTATCTTGATTCCAATGACACAAAGGTGAGAGCTTCTAAGTGCTAATTTAATGTCTGGGGATAAATCTATGATTTGAGTAGTTCATATAAATATGGGCAATTTCTGTAACTAACATCTAATCTCTACTTTTGTAATGAATGCCAGAAATACATGTGAAATTTCACAAACTCTGCATTATTTTTGGATGCAAATGTATATATTTAATTGTGTATGTTAATATATAATACTTTAAAGAAAAGGAGAGAGAGAAAGAGAGATGAAAGAAAAGAAAAGAAAGCTTCAGGTTCTCTAAAGCCATACAATTGTGTGTGAATAATGTAGCAAATTCTAATTACTAAATTATGTATCCATCCATTAGCAGCAATACAATTTCATCTAAAATAATTAATAAAGGAGAGATTCCATATAAAACTTTTTTCTCATATATCATTATTATGGAAAAATAAAGTAAATGGAAATTTGCCCTATGTCTGTATAGATAAGTGTGTGTATATATCCATATAGTCACTGTGCATTATAGCAATTATTTCAAAATGTTGCATTTAAAACTAAGAGTTATAAGAGTAGCATTTATTAAGGACACATGAAGTGTTGTTCTGGTCATCATGACTTTTTGGCTTTTCTGCTGGTAATCAGATAAGTGCTGTCACATGGCAGGAAACATTAAACAAATGGTACGGGGTAAGGTTACATACATTTGTGCAGTAACCTCCTGTCTAAGTGAATAGTTAATTGGACACCTATGTGAAGCCTATTGAGAAGTGGCAGTTCCATTAAGGCCTAAGTCACTAAAAACAACATGAGCCTAATTTGTTTTTATTACTACACTAAAGGAAATTATAGAAACATTTAAAATCTACAGGAATTCGTTGTAGGATATAAATATGCTTACTTGTTTCTCCTTTTTGTTTCTTGAGCTGTAGCCTATGATCTTCACAGAGGTTTGTTAATGTTCAGAATTGGTATGTTTGCAAGGTGAGAGTTAAAGCAAAATATTTGGAAAGCTAAATTTTCAATCTAGTGACTTCTGGGACCAAGAGATTGTTCTTTTAATAATTTCAGTCCTAAATCTTTCACTCACTGAATATTGCTGTAGGCATAGGACCCAATAGAAGAAACCCAAAGCTTCTGGTTCTCTGATGCAATTTTCCTCCTAAACTCTGCCTGTTCCATTTCCATATTAGCAATCTTTGAAAATGGAGTTAGATTAAAGGTTATTTAAAATGTTGAAATAGAATGTTGCTATTGTATTTCAATTTAGACATTCTGTAGCAATAAGCAAAATAATTTGATTATTTTAAGAGAAGGCATATTATAGCAATATAGTGGTTAGGAGGGTAGACTCTTAAGCAGAACTCCTTGATTCAATTTGGCCCCCAGAGAGCCAGTATTTCCAAATGCAAAATGGGGATAATAATAATATCTACCTCTCAAGGTTATCCTGAGGATCAAATGAATTTATTATGTAAAGTGCTTAAAATAGTGCTTGGCCATTACAAATGCTATTTAATAGTGTGATATTTATTATTACCTGAATTGGTTAAATAAATTCTCTGATTATAAGTTATGAAAGTTCAATAGTTTGTTAGTATACACATATGTTTTATTCCTAATATGAGCATTTTAGTCAGGCTAAGATACAGAATGGAAACATTAAACATGTAAATCAACAACATTTCTTTCAATAGAAGGGTTTTGGAATTCTTTAAACTTATCAAGCTATTCTAAATAAGTTAGCTATTTTGTGATTATAACTACTGCCTAATGTATAAGCACTCTATAAATTCATGCATAAAAATAGAAAAATATCCAAGAATCCTAAATAGCCCTATAATATCTTGTTTTATTGCAACTAAAGCCAACAAATAGTAAGTGTATAGAAACTGATTAGAAATTTTAGGGGATTAAAAATATCAGAAGTGGTCCTTGTCTTCAAAAAGCTTTTAAAGTGATGGAGAGAAAGATTAGTAAACCAGACTGCAATCAAGTTCAGAAAAGATAAAAGTGGTTTACTAGTGGTATTATGGGTAAAAGAGAAATTAATTCTAACTTATCTACAGCAGAGATCTCACATCCATTGAATATTTAGCACTCTGCCTGGTTAAACCATGATCTGTGATCAATGGCTGCTGCATTTCATGGTGCTTCTAAAATATTAGGAACACCCTGGAAGAGCGCAATGATAATACCAACTTGGGCCAGTGAAGCGACGTCCTCCACAACTAGACTGAAGAACAAAGGACAGCAACTTGTCTCTTCCCCTTCCCCCAATTCCCCAGCGCTGTTCCCCTCCCCCAATCCCCAATAAAATCTTAAACAAATATATATATTAGGAACAGCTCAAAACTGTATTAAGTTAATGTATCTATAAGCATTGGTAGGTGAATAATACAGTATCCCATCTACACAGCATAGAGCAAACTGAACCTGAATACAAAGCAAATATGACAGTTTAGATGCCTAACACGTATTATTTAGTACAATTCTCACCAATAGCACATACACAAATCCATGCACTCTAAGAAATTACTCTCCATTTTGTTTAAAATCTCATCTTCTGGTCATTTCTGTTGTACATAAATATAAGTTAGACCAGTGATAGCTAGGTCAGTAAAATGGACAAATGCTAAGGTGATTGCAAATAAACGAACACAAAAATATAGATAAATCAAAATACTTATTGTGTGATTTTATTTTTAATTCAATCATTAAGGGCTCCAGCACTCAATATATGATGGAGGGTATGTGGCTGCGTCTCCATGAAAACCGAAAGAGGTTTATTTTTGACTAGAGAAAAGCGATCAGTTGCTTTATATACCTTAGCAGCCTTAGGGTGGTTTAAATGTCCTTGTCTTTCTGCTTTTCCACAAGATAAGAAATATATTAGCAAATAGGATTGAATGGAAAAGGAATTCTTCTATGAAAGTAGCTACTTGAAAGTGCCAAGAAAGCCATTAAACACCTGCCTGATTGAGTGGGAAGCAAATGATGTTCTCCCACTCGGATTACAGAGGAATGAGTAGATGCAAGAGAGGCCTGGAATAAAGTGATTACACAAAAGGACGGAAGATACAAAAAGGGAAATTCTGGAGGTCCAAGGGAGTCGCAGAAAGAGAAGACTCCTCCCAGTAACATGAGGGTAGGAAGTCGGTATTCGAATAGTGAAAGAGTGTGGACGCCAAGCAGGGGAATTCAGTTTAAAGGTCAGAGTTAATATGAGTGACACTCATGAAGACAAGATACTAATCCCAGTTTT
>NW_017732139.1:251370-255326 GCF_001890085.2 Hipposideros armiger | reverse complement strand
ATATATATATATATATATATATATATATATATATATATATATAAATGATTTAACAACAGTAGTTCAGGCCTTTGAAAAATAAAAACCAAATGAAACTAAGAAACGTGACACAAAACAAAACAATATATAATTCTTAGCTAATAAAGAGCCAAAACAATGATTGATTTATATGTAACTAATTTTTATTGCACTCCTACTATTTTACAAATGGTTAGGATTTTAAATACAGCATAGTGTTACTTGACCACATGGAAAGAAGATTAAATGCATTAAAGAACACCTGACTTAATTATTAAATAGAATATTTAATAAAGCTCTGAATCTAGAGAATATAATACGATTAAAATTTTAATCTAAGTCTTTAGATGAAATGATTATGGCAGATATTATGCATGCACAAAATGCAAAGTAGTTACTTTTATTCAAATGTTAATACTTTTAGTAAGAGGAATGGCAGTTTTGCAAAATGAATAGGACTGAAGCAGGAATAGTTTTCATTACTGTCCTTTTGTTTTCTTTTTAAACTGTTGGCTACCAGAATGGGGGTGGGGAAAGCTTCTCAAGGAAGTAAGTGAAGAATGAAGGAGGTGACATATGTTTAGTGTCGCTATTTCATTTGCATTTTCCAACTAGGTCTTTTTCCACTCAGATCTTATTGTCAGGATGATCATGTCTCATTCATTGTCATCAACCAAGCCACTCCACTCAGCCACTATTTTTGTCCATGAAGACTTTGAATCCCTTTTTTACTCAAAATTTGTTTTAAAGAAAAATCCATGTATGCTTTTCATATGTTCTCTAAAATAATCTTATTATATAATGCATCTGATTTAATTGTTTAGGTCCACCTAATTAAAATTTAAGTATTTTTAGATAATTATGGAACATGAGATGTAGTGAGAGTTTATATTCATAATTGCTGACATTACCAGCATATATCTTAAATCATATCATCTATCTTTCTGTCTTTCATGTAGACATTTTTCTGAGTATCTAAAAAGCTATTAAAATATTTAAAATTATCATGAGATTTGCATGCATATCAGTAGACCTAAAAGATTAAAAATGAGATTATTAGGTTTTCTGTTATAATTTAAGTCTATCTAATGCAGAACTAACATGACAGTTTTCATCCTCCACCTAAGTTTGACACAGGTATTATTACTGTTTTTTAGAGAGTGAGCCTTTCCAAGTCCATTTCTGGTAGGCTGAATTATGGCTCCACAACAGATATCCAAGTGATGACCCCTGAAAGCTATGAATGATACCTTATAGGATGGAAAAAAGGTTTTGTGCTCATAGTCATGCACAACATAACATTTTTATCGGTGATGGACTGCATATTTGACATTGGTCCCAGAAGATTATAATGGAGCTGAAAATTCCTATGGCCTAGTGATGTCATAGCCATAATAACATCATAGTGCAAAGCATTCCTCATGTGTTTGTGGTGCTACTGGTGTAAACAAACCTACTTTTGTGCCAGTCGTATAAAAGTTTAGGACATATAATTATGTACAGTACATAATACTTATAATAACAATGCACATCTATGTTACTGGTTTATGTATTTAATATACTGTATATTTTATCATTAGAGCACAATCTATTTAAAAAGAAAAGTTTTCTGGAAAACAGCATGCCATATTATGCTGGCAGCAGCTTCATTCATCTCATGCTTACTGCACTTCTCGATAGCATCATTTTTCCTTGTGCTTAATTTAATCTCTTGTTGTACAGTAACTTGCTGGACAGCCTTGTAACCTAGGAGCAATAGGCTATAGCATACAGCCTAGGTACAAAGGAAACTATACCATCTAGTTTTGCATATGTACACCCTACGACTTTTGCACAACGATGAAACATCTTAAGGTGGCGTTTCTCAGAATGTATTCCCATAGTCCAGAGGCACTTGACTGTCATTAATTTAAGGATCTTGGCTTACACACCATGCCTGACTAATATACCTTCTTCTCTTCTGTCTGTCTGCCTCTGATTCTCTAAGATACATTTGATTGCATTTAGAACTCACCTAGATATCCAAGATAATCCAGGGTATCCAGGAATATACATACGGAGGGTGCCAAAAAGTGTATACACATTTTAAGAAAGAAAAAAAAACNAAAGATGCAGGAGGATTAGGCTTAATACTCTATGTTAAATCCTCTTGTAATTGATTTGTGGTAAAAAATTGTAGCCTGCATACAGGGTACTCCTTGTTACAAATTATATTTTCTTTGACACTTAATGATAATTTTTCTTTAGTTTAGGCACATAAGTGTCCATTCCACATGGATTATTATTTTGATACTTCTTGATCTATAAAGTTTTTATTTCAGAAACTGTATTAGTATATTTACTTTAGTTTTGTAGACATTGTTTCATATTTAATTTAATCCTGAAAGTAAATAGAATCTGTATTAACCACAAGCCACTTTGTATTGTTCTGAAATACAAAGTTTCAGCATGCTCAAATATACATATATTTTCATGTATGTTTTATTTTTTGTTGTTATTGTTTACCACAGTGGGGAAGTCTAAGCCTTCACATGCCTGTTGTTGCCATAGAAGACTGACGACTTGATTAAATATATACAATTCGAGAATCACAATTTTCCTCCATATTCTTTAAATAATCTTTCAGGTTTAAGGACAGTCAGCTTTTTACCCTCTTTTGGTAACTTTCTTCCTATCTCCTGTGATTGTATTTTGTTTCTTAATATTAAAATTAAAAAACGTTGCTTTGGGTAGGTAAAATGGATCTCTTTCGTTAGTTTTCCTTAAAACATGATACTTCAAAAAGGATTGACCCTTTCTAACTAAAAGAAGGCTTGCCCTCCTTATGGAATGAAAAGGCAAGAAATATCTATTATATAGTCACAATATCTGAAAATCTGAAACATAATTGGGAATGTCTCTTCTAAAGCCTAAAAATTTTATTTCATGTTTGTTTATTTTCTTTTCTGATCTAAGCAGTTTTATTTTCCTTCTCAGTGATACAAAAAAAAAAAAAACACCCCAAAGCTTTCTTTAAGAATCAATTCTCCCCTTTGATGTTTGTTTTTTTTGCTTTCATTGTTTTCACTATCCTTTTCACTGTATTTTGAGTGACATTACATTTCATTTTATAATAATATAATATACTACTATGCCAATTCTGTTATCTGTAGGTTGCTTTAAATTATGTTTCGTATTTTAGTGTTTTGCAAGCTTACTTTTATCACCTATCTTACTTTTCATGGTAGATTGTTTTTCTGTTCCAGTTTTGTTTTTAAAATTTGTAATGGGGAAGTATTAATTCTAAGAATAATTAAATTTGTTGTGTTTGCATTTTTTTCTATTTACTAATTCTTGAAAAAAGAAAAGTTTTATCTGAACTTCAAATTTTTCAAACTAATGTTGACTTACGTTGATTCTACTTATTGGTCCTCATTATTGCTGATGTATCTCCTTCCTTTGTCAACAACAACAACAACAAGAACAAACAGAATATTAATGTAACTAGTCCACAGCTCATTTTAGATCTAATAATAGCATCATATCTATTTATTTATATTGTTCTCTGTTTGGGTTTTCCCATAGCTTCATTTCTAGTTACTTAACTTTGTAAATTAAGGGCATGTGGAAACCTGAGTCACTATCATATATTTCAGCATTCCCCAGTCTGTTTCTTTGTGTCCAGTTATTTCTGAGTTCCCTTTTTTTGAATGGAGGTAGAGTGAACTGGATACTTACCTTTCATCACATGTGTGTATGTAGGTAAAAAGCAGGGATGAATGGCCAGGGTTTGCTTGTTAAAGACTGCAAGTCTTTGAACCAAAAGAAAAAGCAAGGTAGATGGATTGAATGCCTTTTGTCCTCTTTCTGGACCACAGGTCTATTTTGTTTCACATGAAAATCCATGAATGGGTGGCAGTTTGCATCACAAAATTTAACCTTGTGGAATTTGAAGCTAC
>NW_017732139.1:208280-248140 GCF_001890085.2 Hipposideros armiger | reverse complement strand
TAACTTCCAGATGTGTTTAACCGAATATCTGGAAATCATCGTCTAGCCAAGTTGAAATATAAAATTACCCATCACAGAAGGCAATTTAACTAACAAGAGGGAGATGGGAAGAACCGCAACCAAAGGAAAGGTGGCAGCCACCAGAGGCTGTAAGAGACAAAGAACTGCTGTGCCACTAGAGGCCCTGGGAGAAGAGCATCACCGCCATCCTCTTCATTTCATCTCAGTGATACTGATGTGCACTAGTGTAAGTCATGTCTCTGAGCGTAATTATTCCCAGAGAGTTTGAATTAGGGCTCAGTGTAGAAAGCACAGATGTGTGACATGTGAGTGGTCTATTTGTCATGCACACAATATAAAGGAATTCTTGAAAATCCCACATATCTTAATGAAAATGTGTAGTAATATTAGCTGAAAGAGCAATATCTTTTGAAATTTGATTTTAACTTATTTCTCAGTGAAGTAAATTCAATTTTCCAAATTATTATTTATTTTTATTTGGCACTCTCTGCAGTGTAAACAAAATGAGGACAGGCACTTGCTCTGTTCCGTTTGCTAATGTGCCTCCAACCAACATCTAACAAAGCTTGTCACATAAAAGGAAATTTGTAAATACTTATTAAGTAAGTAAATCATATTCACAAATTTCAATTTTCACATATTTATGACACTTTAAATTAGGTTAAAAGTTAAAATGTTTTCTCAGTATTCTATGTGAAAAAAATCCCTGTTAGCTCTTCTTTTAGATTTTAAAACATAAAACTGTATGTATATATATATATATATATATATATATATATATATATATACACACACACACACACACACACATATGTATGGTATATTTTAATTTTATGTTTACGATAATTTGTAAATATAAATTCATGTATATATCACTATCAAATAAATTTAATACATGGATGCTGATGTAAATTGTTTTTGATACAAACTAGGTTACTTAAGTTTGAGAGATATCAATTTTTTAAAGTATTTTTATATTTGTTAACATATCACTTTTAATATGTGCACACTTCATAGCTAATGGTAAATGAAGAGGGCTGCTACTTTGGCTTCTTAGCCTTAAAATTTCTAAATACAAAACTAATTAAATTATATCAAGTAAAGTATTTATTTATTGGATTCCAAATTAAACCATTTCATTTGAAATTAGAATGTATGAATAAAAAGAAAAGTACTGATGCATTTAAATGTTTTCTAAATTGTTACATAGAAAAATCAATAAAAAACACTTAAATTAAAAATATATTTTTATTTTGATAAATTTGTTTCTCTCTCACTAATATCCTCTTCAGTAATGTGGATTTTAATTTGCATGATTTATCACACTTTAACATTTATTTGCATGATTAATGGATGTTCTGCTGAAATACTCATCCCGATTTCTGAAAAATGTGTTTAATTTTTTATGTGATATGGGCATAAAATGTATGAGAAAGGCAGTGTATTAGTTTTCTGTGGCTGCTGCAGCAAAATTTGGTAGATTAAATGAAAGAATTATTAGTAATTTATAATTTTACACAAATAAACTTATTATTTTAGAGTAATAGGAAATTTCAATCATATATTTAAAAAAACACATCATTAGTGTAGTTATTTGTATTTCTATGTACTAACAAAGAATAATTCAAAATTGAAATAGGAAAAGAAGTATTCACAATATTAAGCATAAAGAACCTAAGGATAAACATAACAAAATATACACAAGTTCTGTACACTGAAACTACAAAAGAGTCCTGAGAGAAAATGAAGATGATCTAAATAATGGAGAAATATACTGTGTACATGGGTTGGAATATTCAACATTGTCAAGATGTAATTTTCCATATATTCATCTATAGCTTCAATCAAAACCTCAAGTCTTTTTTATGTATATTGTCAAACTATTCATAAATTTATATGGAAATTCAGTGGACTTACAATAGACAACATTTTTGCAAAATAATAACAAAGTTGGAGAACTTAGACTATTTGATTTCAAGATTTACTAGAGAGCTCCATTAATCAAGACAGCATGGTATTGGCATAAGGATAGAAACATAGATCAACTGAAGAGAACTGAGAGTCTAGAAATAAACCTAAATAGATGTAGTCGATTGATTTTCAGCAAGCATGCCAAGTGAGTTCAATAAGGAAAAAGAGTCTTTTTAACAAATGGTGCTTGGAGCAATGGGCTTATCATATGCAAAAATATGAACCACACACTTGATCTCATACTGTAGTCAAAAGTCAACTCAAAACATGTCATAGACCTAAATGTAACATGAAAATATAAATGAAAATATATGTTCACACAAAGAAAGACTTGGATTTTAAATTCCTAGAATTTTTATTCAAAATGTAAAACACTGGCAACAACACAAATTCTTATCAACAAGCAAATGGATAAAAAGAACCTGTGAGATATATATACCTCAAATATATATATATATATATATATATATATATATATATATGGCTAGTATCCAACAATAAAATAAAGTATTGATATGCTCAACAGCATGGGTGAAACTCAAAAGTATTTTGTGAAATCTGACATAAAAGTCCATATCACTTACAATTATGTTTGTGTCAATTTCTAGAAATAGCAAATTTAGAATTATGGAAAACAGAACAATGGTCTCCAGAGTGCAGTTGGAGGGAGAGAATTGACTGCAAAAAGAACAAGGTAATTTTATGAAGTGATGACATTTTTCTATGACATAATTATGGTGGTGCTTACACTATTGTATATATGTATCGAAATTGTACAGTTAAATTTGGCAAATTGTATTATATGTAAATTAAAACTTTAAAAATAAAATAAAACTGTTTTAAAACAGTCTTATAAAGACTTAGATGCTTCAAAATGTGAGTTCTACCATATTAACAGATAATTCCTATCTAAGAACAGCACAAATAGTGGGAAAAATAGAAAAAGTGGGAGTTCTCCTCAAATCACTTTATGATGATAGTAATATGCTGATAACAAACCGGATAAGGATAGTATGAGAATATAAGCATAAAAATCATAATCTTACATTACTTATAAACATAATTATAAAATTATAAATAATCAAGTCCATTGATACAAATAAATATTCAAAGTATTGACTCTTCAAAATTATTTCTATGATGTTAAAAAAATAACAGAAATTATTATATTAACAGATTAATGGAAAAACCAAAATAATTTCAGTAGATAAAAAACTACTTGACATATTTTAATATTCTTTCAAGATAAAAGTAATTGGAAGATAGTAATAGACCAGAACTTTCTTAAACTGATATTTGGTGACAATGGAATCATAATATTAATATATTAACTATATATTACTATATTATATAATTTATAGTTAATATAAATCATAATGTAATATTAAATGATGAAATTTTAGAAGAATTATTTTTATGTCCGGAATATGATATGCATTCCTACAATCCCCACCTCATGTTAACTATTTCTATTCAACATTGTAATGAAAATTGCAAGCAGAAAAAAATACATTAAGTAAACCTTATAAAAATTGTAAGGGAAGCAACACAGGCGTCTTCAAAAATTGGTTCTTTTCAAATATAACCCCAATATAATCTACAGACACCATATTATAAATAATAAAATAGACAAAATAAGACCAGGAGTGTAAGCCTGTCTAAGAATACTCAAAAGTTCTATGCTAACTGAAGAATCAGAAAGTGGTGTCAATCTAAAGAAAGGTAAAGAAAATGAATAAGTGGTGTCTAGCAGACAATGGAACTACATCCTTAAATTGAAGAAATAAAGTAGCTATCAATCTGAAATGTATAACCAGTGAAAATATCCTTCAAAAATGAGGTGAAATAAATACATTTCCATTGAAAAAATTTGTCAGCAGCATACACACTCTAGAGAAATTATGAAAGGATACTCTTCAGGCAAAATGAAAATGGTAATACATGAGAGCATAGATATGTACAAAGAAATTCAAAAAATATACAAAAAAGGGGCTGGCCGAGTGGCTCAGTTGGTTAAGAGCTTACTCAAGGGTTTGAGCTCTGAGCAACAGCGGTTCGAGTCCCGGCCCAAGCTGAGCAGCCGCTGAGCTGCCAACAGGTAGCAGGATGGCTCAGCTAAAAAAAACAAAACAAAACAAAAAATATACAAAAAATAAAATAGAGCAAATATGAGAATAAACCTAAATTAATATTAATATAAAACAAACGTAATATTATCCTAAGTGGCTTAAAATACACACATTTAAATTTCAACAACAATAGTAAAAAAGAAAGAGTGAAGTAAATAAAGTATTTCAAGTGTTTACATTAGACATTAAAAAGTCAAAGATGTATATCAAATGCCACTAAAAATAGTAATCAATGCATAAATCATAGCTCATTAAGGGGAAAACAGAATACGCTACAGTAATAACCAACCAATCGCTCAGATATACAGGTCAAAGAGCGGCCCTCTTCACCATCACTACCAAGGTACCTCAGAGATATCCTGAGCTGACATATAGAGAGGGGTACAAAACTCTGTACCCCTGCACCAACAAGTCGTTAGATGTTGGCTATCCCTGGGAGAGGGCAGGCGCTTAGGCAAAGCAGCTCCTTCATGCTAAGGCCAAACCCTGATGAGTGAGTGATTCAGGTGTGAGCCTGTCATAGAGTGTTGGTACATGATGGAATGAATGAACACCTTGACCCAGAAAGGGGATCTTTGTAGCACCCCGCAGTACTCACTACAATTTAGAATAGAATACTGAAAATAACTTAATAGTCCAAAAAAAAAAAAAGATGACAAAGGAGAGAATAAAAAGAGAAAGAACAGCCTGGACAACGGGAATGAATAGCCGGAGTGTAGACTTAAACTGCAGTGTATCAATAACCTTAAATTGCTATACCTACTCAGCCCATTACCCGGCACCACTTCCAGAAACATGACCAGACCAGCATTTGTGCTTCTGGAGAATAATGTCCTTTCCTACCTTGTTTACCAGAATACCAGTGTAGGAAACAATGGCTGACACTTTTCAAGTGCTCAATGACTATTTGTGGAATGAATGAGTTCTAATTTTAGTTCCTATCAAGATAAAAAAAAATACTGTATTTTTACAGAGATCACAGGCTTCTTGGTCATTGGTAGGAAGAAGGCTTACGTTTTCTTTAATGAATGGCGTCACTGCCCTCGAAACCCTGTCCTGGAGTGGCCCTCTTGGAGGGTTTCTTGAAGCCTTGTGGGTGGGCCATCATTTTCCCAGGAACTACGTCAAGCTTGCCAATTTTTTCTTAGTAATTTTTCTCCACTTTTCTCACCTTTCTTGTGTCCTTTAGGTTTGTTTCTTTGTTTAAGGTTGTTTACTGAGTAATTTCATACAATGAAATTCACTCATTTTAGGTATACAGTTCTATGATTTTTGACAACTGTATACAGCTTTATAACCATCACCAAAATCAAGATATGGAATATTTTCTTCAGCACAAAAGGCTTTCTCCTATTTCTTTAGTGAGTCCTCTATCCACATTCTAAGTTTCTGGGAATCACTGAGTGTTTTCTGCCTCCAATGATTGGCTTTTGCCAGAATGTTATATAAATAGAACAATACAGTTTTAATAGTTTTAATATTTAGCTTTTTAAATTTAACATCATAGTTTTGAGATTCATCCATGTTGTTGCACATATCGGTAGTTAACCCTCTTAGTTCCTGAGTGGTATTTATTACATGGATATACTGCAATTTGCTTATCCATTCACCTGCTGAGAGCCATTCAAGGTGTTTCTAGTTGGAAGCTAGTATGAATTGAGCTTTTGTAAACCTTCACATACAGGTCTTTCTAAAGTCATATATGTCCCTTATCCTTGGATAGATGCTTGGGAGTAAAATTGCTCTTACATACTATGCACATGTATATACTATATACAATTGCCAAATTACTTCCTAAAATCAGGATAAGGTTTACTGATTTCTGGGGAACACTGCAGCCGTGAATTCCAAAGTACATATAGGGGACCTCTGGGCTCTTTGAAATAGTATTCTGTTTATTGGCCAGTGAAGATCATGTAGGCAAATGATTTTTATATTTTCATGAAATGGTAAGTTTTTTTACTGTTTTATGCATGTGTTATATTACTTAATTCAAAAAGGTTGATAAAAATCTGGCAGGAAGAAACTAATTCAAGAATGCATGCCCTCAATGAAGTTATGCATTTAAATATTAAAAGAAAAATTTTGAGGTTATCTTTGTTTCCTATGTTGAAGGATTGGTTTTTTTACAGTTAAGGATTAGTGACTTAGTTCTAACATCCTATTTATACAGCAAACAAAATTTATTGTAGTTCACAACTATCCCTCTTAGCTTTGAATAATAAAAGGATGATAAATAGCATTTTAAATCATGTTGCTTGTTTGGATGTCTATTTTGAGTGATTCTAAAATATGCCAAAATACACTGGATGTTATCTTTTTATAAAGTTTTTACCATTGCAGAAGACTTGAATGATTGCTTACTAGTTATATTTCCTTTTCTTTGGGTCATTAACTTGTCCCCTATGTGACTTTTGCATCTTTTCAATATACCATAAGTATATGTTATCCAACAGATGTTTGGACATTTAAAATAGTCCCAAGGTTGCAATAATATTTTCTGGTTACAAATCCTCAAAACCTATGCCTAAGATTTTAATACCCTACCTCCCGTTTTATCAAGTGATGACTTCAGCAAAATCACACTTAAACTGTATAGGCTGTTTTAGGTCTTTATTGTACATTTTTAAAATTAATTTTTTACTATTTTTAGTAGTTTGCTATAAACTTTCATTAGATCCTATAACATACGAGTATTTCCTGAGCACCTACCAGGTGAAAAGCTCTGCGTTAGCCACTGTCGGGGCATAAACACGAGTAAGAGTCTACAGAAAAACGTCAAGTCATCAGGAAGATCCAAGTTGTATGCTAGTAATGTTTATATCTGCTTGAATTTAGACAAGTTTTTTTTTATATTTCTTTTACGAAGCCTCATTAAATATAAATGTTGATAAAACCTTATCAGGTGATGGGTCTAGAATCTAATAAAACACTCAATCACAAGTGAAAACAAAAGCAAATAAAATTAATTGTCTTAAAGGTAAATGCCAAAAGATGCTATTAACTGTAGCTAATTCATATGTTCATATGAAAGACGTAAGGTTTTTTTTGTGTGTGTTTTTTTTTTCCCTTTGATGTTAGGATCTCTAGTTGAATTTGGAGCCATTTGTTTAAGATTTCTAATGAAGTATTTATGAAATAATAGCTCAAACAATAAAGTAATGAATTCATGATGAAAATAAATGAAATGCAGTTGCTTACCATCTGCATCTCTCTGTGCTCTGACACCAACCTCCCTTCTGTTTGTATCATGGTTTGCTCATTCTTTTTACACAATTCTTTAACTGCATCGATTTACTGTTAATTATAACTACTGAATGAAGGGATCATTACAAACATCAGATTCAGGTAAAATGACAAACATTTAAACTTATTGCATTTAAAATATTAATTTATTTACTATTAATAAAATGTTTAATATTTTAAGGTCATAAAAATATTGTATTCTCACTAAATACTGCAATCCCCTTCCTCAAAGAATTCCTAGCTTCTTAATACCTACAGATCATACCAACAGTTCTTAGCACAATGTTTAAGGCCCTCAGTGTCTCATTACTCATCTCGTATGTCGCTTGTACATCGATTGACATAGGCAAAGGGGACTATGTTCTATTTTTATTAACTTTTATCTCAAATAAATCGAAAGACACTCATCAAATGTTACTGTTGCCAGCATTCTGCTCCCAGGCATCTGTTTTAATCCTTTTTTGTTTTTAAAATTTAGTTGTCATGTGTTCCTTTTTTGGGGAGAGGGCTGTCACATATTTTTTCTTCAAGGGGAAATAACTTAGATCAAATTGGTGTGGGTTTTAAGCATATCATGATAAAAAAATACATTCATGAGAAAGACAGAAATGCTAATGGAAAACATAATAAAGTAGCATAAAATTCCAATGCCTTAGGATGGAATTCTGACTTCATAATACGAATAATGTAACACCTATGAGGAAATGTTATTCTGATTCTTAAAGTATGAATATTTCCACTTAGGAAACTTCCCCCTTCTTACTCTATTTTAGAGAAACAATGTCTTTAGTCCTTTCATCCCTCTTTGGTCGATTCTTCGGTATCTGTCAGGAAAAGAATTAAATAGGAAACTAATATTCAGTATTGAAAGGAGATGAAATCTGTTCTTTTTGATTGGCTTGTGGTATTTAAGACATAGCTTTCCACACATTACAATTATGTAATGCCATATCCTTCTTTTGGACCCTCATTATTCTTTAAAAAAGAATATCCTGGATAAAAAAGAACATGTTGATCTGATAGAAGACAAAAAAAAAATAAAGTCAATTATATCCATACCACAGAAAAGTAACTCATTGTAAATCTGGAATGCTTTATATTAACATCTATACATATCTGTGTCTGTACTACCACCTTGGAATATAAAATAGAATAGCAATATAGACATAGCAAGTAATTTGAAAATAAACTGCAACTCACAAAAATGTGATCGTTTCCTTGGAAAATGCATGTACTCGTCGAGCCTGAGTTGTACATGCATTATTTTATAGAGTTGTAAAAGAAAAACGAAAAACAACTTTGCAGGGATGACCACCCTCTTGTGTGTAATCTAGTGTACACATCATGTATATTTTCAACCATTCTATTAACAGATTCAATACATTGTTTCCTTTCAAGGCTTCAGTCACTTATTTAGCGCCCTGCCTTTCACACTTCAGCTGCAGTATGCAAAATTGCATTCACACTAAGAGAAACAATTAGATCACTTCTCCCTGGTACATAAAACCAACATAGATCAGGTTTCTTGAGCTAACACAGAGTACAAACATTATAAATATTCATCTTTCAGCTTGAGTCACTAATTGGAAAATCTCTGAATCTCCTGGAAACCTTTTTGAATCTTGCGAAATAAAATCATGTGTCTATTGCAGGAAGTCAGAGAAAGGGGTGGGAGCCAAGCATCAGTAAAAGAGGTTGGATCTGGGAGGGGCTTACCCCATTTCTCTAGTCCCAGTCCTCCTAGCTCTCTCTGAAGCAATGGTCTAGGTTAAGATGGTAGGTGGGATAGAGGCTTCCAGTTTGCTTCCCTATCCCTAAGCTTCACTACCCTGCTGAGTGTCACTGAATACTATCAAACACAGAAACAGGTTCAAAATCTGAAGATTCCTTTATAATGTACATAACCTCTAACATTCTATTTGATTTCTAAATAAGAAAAAGAAAATGTCTATACTCTTCCTAGTTATGGGAATCTTTCTCCAATAGGAAGAGAAGAACCTCAGTACTCTAGAGAAGGTTATGAGGAATTTATTTATAGTATGCTTTGAAGATCCCTTTCTGGGCACATATCTCACAAATACTAATCAGAATATGTGTACTACATCTGGTTCGCAGAAGAGGTGGGGGCTAAAATAAGGAGAGAATAAAATAGAGAAAAAATAAATTGTTGGCTTTTTTTTTTTGACCATGTTACCATTCTTTCTCAGGCCGATATCTATTTTTTAATAGCAGCTTTGCTAACATAATTCATATAACAGAAAATCCAGTCAATTTTAGAACATTTCCAGCACTTCGTAAAGAAACCCATACCCTTTACATATCACTTTTATCCCTAGCCCTAGACAGTAAAGTATTTCATATCTCCATAAATCTGCCTCTTATGGACACTTCATATAAATGGAATCACATAACGTGTGAGTTTTTTTTTTTTGGTAACAACTTTCACTTAATGTTTTCAAGGCCCATTCATGTAGTAGCGTATATCATTACTTCTTTCCCATTTCTCTCTATGGCCAAATCATATTGCATTGTATGGATATAGAACATTTGTCTATCCATTCAGAATTGATGGACATTTGGATTATTTCAACCTTTTATCTATTATGAATAATATTGTGAACTTATCAGAAACAGCTAAATATTACTATCACTTAATTCCAGTGAAATTTAGAAATGTTACGCATCTATAGCTGTACTCCATTTCCCCCATTTTGGTGGTAAATTTGTTATACATTTTACATCTATAATTATTACAAGCCCTCCAAAATTGTTGTAATGATATAACTTCATGTCTTTTAAAGAAGCTAAGAGAATGAGAGTGAGTATATATTTATAGTTTTTGTTATATTAGTCTTATTTATTATTTCTGCTTTTCTCAATTTATTCCTGTGATGTTGCCATCTGCAGTCATTTCTTTAGTCCAATGCAGCATTTTTACTATGATGTGATTATTTGTAAATGGGTCTTTCTGGATTTATTCTACTTGGAGTTTGTTAAGCTGCTTGAATATGTAAATTAGTATGTTTTCAATAAATTTGCAGAGTTTCCCATAATTATTTCTTTGAATATTTTCCCTGCCACTTTCTCTCCTTCTATTTAGGTTTTTTTATTACACATGTGTTGGTGTACTCAGCGGTGACCAACACTTCTCTGAACTCTGTCAATTTTCCTTCATTCTTTTTTCTCTGTTTTTCAGATTGCGTACTTTTTATTGATCTACCTTCAGATTCACTAAGTCTCTACTGGTTCAAATCTATTATCAAGCCCTTCCAGTGAATTTTTCATTTCAGTTATTTAATTACTCAATTTCTGAATTTCCATTTGGTTCTTTTATATGCTATCTCTTTACTCATATTCTTTATTTGATGAGACATCATTATCATATCTCCCTTTACTTTTTTTTTTAATCATGGTTCCCTTTAGTTATATGAACATATCCTATTCATAATGGTTACTTTAATGTTTTTATACATTAATTCTTACACCTGAGTATTCACATAGGCAGTTTGTGTTGCCTGTTTTTATTTATTTATTTATTTATTTATTTATTTATTTATTTATTTATTTTATTTATTTATTTTTTTTAAGCTGAGCCATCCTGCTACCTATTGGCAGCTTAGTAGCAGCTCAGCTCAGGCCAGGCATAGAACCGCTGTTGCTCAGAGCTCAAACTCTTGAGCGAGCTCTTAACCAACTGAGCCACTTAGCCGGCCCTCATATTTATTCATTTATTTAATTTATTTTCCTCCTCAATGTATATAGGTCATTCTTTCCTTTTTTAATTTTAATTTTATTTTTTTTGCTTGCCTCATAATTTTGTGTTGGAAAATTGACTTTTAAAAAAATAATGTAACAACTCTGGGTACTGGTAACCCCACCTCAAAAATTATTATTATTATTAAACTTTACTTACTTCTTTCTTAAACTTTATTTACTTGTTCATTGACTGGTTGCATGGATTATTTTAGTAAAGTTGACACCCCTCTCTCCACAATGATAAGTCTCTGATGCTTTTCAGGGGATGTTGCTTTGGAAATGTCCACTGTCACTTTGGAATGTCTGTGGTTTAAACAAAACTGTCATTGATTGTGTCTTTCTCTGATTACACATAGTTGTTAATCTCCATTAATTACTGGGGGATCACTCTATCATCTTCAACAATGCCGTGGAGCACATATTGATTCACAGACTCATCCAATCAAATTCTGGTTCCTTTGGAGGGAAATCTCCCTCCATCAGTCCTTGATGTTTGCTCTAATTATAGAAAGGTTCTTCCTGGATGTTTTTACATGCTTTTACTTCTGGACAGCCACTGAGTCTATAGTTGAACATCTATCTCCAGTGAATCTTTCATCTAGTCCCAATTGCCTTTCCCTGCAACCTCTACTCTTTTGAAGAGTGCCCCCATGCTTGAACTTCTCCACATTCTTACAGAAGAAGTCCAGTTACTTTGTGGAAGGATTTGAAGCTCTCTGCTCTGTGGCTTCACCCCCTGCCACCACCCCCACCTTCGCCACACCTGGGAAGAATTTTTGAGTCATGGTTGGGAGTTAAGATTCAGGGCAATGGAATGCTTTTCTCTCAGTTACTTTAGGAGCTGAGTGCTTGGTCATGGGAGGGACAGAAGCAGAAGTTTCAAGTGTCCTTGGCTTACTTTTTAGGTGCAGAAATTCCACCCCATAAGTCAGGGCAAGAGTGATCATGGTTCTAGCATTTTCAGCAGAGCTGCACGCAAGAAAACGCTTCCATAACAAGAGCTGGGGTTGGGCGACAAAAGCAAAGCAAGTACCCAGCTCTGGCCATGCTCACCTGGAACTTAACCTCACCGACACATATCTGGATGAGAAATGCTGATTGTCTCCTTTCCCAGGAAGACACCCTCTGACTGAGAGCTGGGTGGACAGGACACCCGGTGTTCTTAGTAGAAACTGTGTGGAGCAGTTTCCACCTCTTAGCTGTAGGGAGGGAGGGTACGGATCTTGGTTCAAATATCACAGCATCTCTCAGTCCTTACCAAGATTTTGTAGATTTCTTTGAATAAATGTATATTTGTTTACTATACACCGTTAGGGCCGTTTCCAGAGAAATGGTTGTCATTTTTACAGTTTTCAATGATTTCCCTTAGGAAAGGATCCGTGGAGCTCATCATGTTGTCATATCAGCAGTGATCACCCCATGTCTATTTTTAGGTATCTTTCCATACGGCCATACTTTTCAAACTGTGATAACCATGACCCTGCGGGTACTCAGTTGTATTCAGAGAGTTTGGTAGGGTCATAGGATAAAGTTGGAGCATCTTCCTACCTCCTGATTTAACTCATATATATATAGGGGTTGGGGGGAATGTTTATAGTAAACCAAAGATGTTATGGTAATAATATATATGATGCATTGGATTTTAAACATAAAACCTGATACTTTGAAAAAGAACTCTCTAGTAATGGGCCACCTGGGGCAATGCCTCCAGACCCTGAGTGTAAGCTTGCATTTTCTTACGGGTTTTGTAGTGAACATTTGGCAAGGGATCTGTCAGTAGACAAAGAGTAATTTTGGTTCTGAATTTGGCAGACAATACATTAAAAATAACATTATCTGTGACATAAAAAAAAAACATATCCAAAAATATTATCTAGGACCTGTGAATGAAAGGGGGTTATACATCTGACAAGTTCAGGGGGAAACATGGCTGGCCTGACAAGCCCAGTGACCACAAGTAACCACACAGGAGGGTCTGTCTATACATTAACTCCTAGCTGGGCAGGTCATGGTGGGTAATCACACCCTAGGCCTATGGCTTCCTTAATAAAACATTAATCATTACTTTTAATGATCCCTGTCTATTGTTCTTATGCATCTAGGTTAACATACCTTTGAAATATCAGAGCAATTTTCCAGACCCTTTGAAAACAGACCCAATGGCAACAGAGCATGAGGACATTGAAACTTCTCATTGTTATCTTGTTGCTCACATACCATCTCTGTTTGCTGTAATTGTTAAATGTTAGCTCTCCTGTGCCCAACAATGTAAACAAAACAAAACAAAACAAAACAGAACAAAACAAAACTCTGTATCTCTCCATTTTCCTTTTAATCCAATCTTAGAGATTTCCCTGCTTTGCTTTCTTCCAGCTCCTTTACCTGCCACTAATAGATTTCATTTAACCTTCCTTTCTTTTTATCCTTTGATTCTAAATGTATTTTAAAAACTGCAATACTGCCTTTCTCTGGAGCATTTTCTCAATCTATTGAGATCTTGCTTCTGGGCCTGTCCTCAAAATTTTGGCTCAAATAAATTCTTTTCCTTTTTTTTTTGAAACTAAATTTATTGGGGTGACAATGGTTAGTAAAATTACACAGTTTTCAAGTGTACAATTCTGTAGTACACACCTATATATCACATTGTGTACTCCCTACCAAGAGTCAGTTCTCCTTCCATCACTATATATTTGACCCCTCCTTACCTCTTTTCAACTATTCCCCTCCTCTCTTACCCTCTGGTAATGACTGAACTGTTGTCTGTGTCTATGAATTTTTGTTTGTTTCTTTCTTTGTCTTGTTCCTTTGTTGCTTTCAGTTTTATATTCCACATCAAATAAATTCTTATTAAGGCTTTTTTTATAGGTCTGGATGTTTCTCTCATTGACATGCCTATGATGTTATCTACCTAAAAGTCCCTCAGATTTTTCTTGCCCAATATTATATGTTAAATAATGTTATATGCATAACATAATGCATAATTAAACTGAAGGATATAGTACCTTGTTCAAGTGCTCTATAATTTAATAATGAGCCTGACCAAAGTAGTATATTCTTTTACAATATGAATTAAAGTGTAAGAGATATTAGTGTAATATAAATACACCCTATTTAACAACAGCAAAAACCGATTGTTCAATGTTTCAGTTCTAGTAAAAAATAATTTTGTTAATTCCAAGGCCTACCCTTTGCCCTCTATTTCTATTAAGATGTCTTTTTCCATCACTCTTAATCTTTCTGTATTCTTTCTTCTTTTCCCTCAAGATTTGACTATGCAAGTTTTCACGCTCACATAGTTTTAACTGCATTCTCGAGGCTAATTATTCCCAAAAGAGCATCTCTAATCTTGTCCATTCTATCTCCCTTCATTCTACCAATCTAATTACATAGAGTGTTGTGTTCTAGAAAAATACTGACAGATCATTTTTGCAGTCAGGTTCTCCAACTATTAAAATGAATCTCACCCCTCACTTTCATTTCCTCAAACTATTGACTCTATGCTGAATTTAGCACAGCCTCTGAAATGAAAGTGTGCTAATGATTCCAGGGAACTATAAAACATGAAAATTACAAATATTTCAATACACTGCCAAGAGAACATAATACAGTACTCAGTGTATTGCCACTTGACAAATAGTTTCAGACTTTTAGGGTTTCTTATGAAGCTAAGATTAGTAGTTTGAAGAGCTGTAATAGAATATCACGTATCTTTCTAATTTATTTTCAAGATACACAAATCATCAAGAAGAAATCTGTTTCTAAGATGCTGATTTTGAAATATGTTCCTAGTGTGTTTTGAGAGAGTAGAATATTTTCCTGCACCCCAGTTATCTTATTTGTAATCTTATCTTTGGTATTATATCTTTCTTGACACAAAATATATTTATCAACCTGAGTACTGACCATCACATTATTTCTTGTTACAAATATCCAAGCAAGTACAGATTCCTCTAGATGCTTTCTGCTGTCTTTTATTTAATTGATGTTTTGGTAGAATTCATTTTGGGCTAAAGTGATCTATTCCTTTTCAAGGGTTCCAGCTCATCTGTGGAACCTGCCTTACCCCTATTCCCAACTAAACCCCAAATCAAAATGTTTACAAATTATGCATCACATTATTGAAAATGAGTTAAAATTAGAGGTGTTCCACAGAAGTGTGATTTCCCATAATATCCAGTAAGGAACTCTTAACACAGAAGTTAAATATTTTATCAGTTTGCAGTTTATCTGTATAATATAAAATGGCATCCACAAAGGATAAATGATAGGTGCTGGGCTCATATTGAGAGTTTTAAGTGTCAATCCTACATTTGTTACCTAAGTGGATTTGGAAAAAAAATCCCTTTAGTCTAGGCATTACATTCTTCTTTAAAATAGATATAATAAAAGCATGATATTCATAAAGTTATTTTAAACAATGTGATAATGCCTATAAAATAATCACCTGTCATGTATTGTTTAACTATTAATAATGAAAAATTCAGTTACTTTACCATTTGATATCATTTTTAGAAGTGTAAATTGATTATTTCATGTTACTTTCACAATGTCAAAAAACTCAGTAAAGTTGAATAATACAGTCATGCTACAGTTATCCAGCTAGTATAATAGTGTGTGAGATAGAAACAGATTGACTCCAGAAAACTCAACCATTATAATCTATTGAATATAATTAAGAGCCCATAATATTTACATTTAGTATTTATTGAGTGCTTAAAAAGTGCTGGCAAGGTATGTAATTTAAGCACTTACATTTAAGAACTCATATAAGAATATGTGAGCTGCTATTGTTCCCCTTATCCAGAAAACAAAAATTATTTCCTTCCTTTTCTTTAATGGATTTTTCCTGCTGAGCCTCTCCCCACGCCCCACCCTCCCCACCCCCGCCGTAGGCACTATAAGTAGAAGTCTTTTGCCCTTATAGCCTTTTTAAGAGCCTAGAAGAACATTTAAGTTCTATAAGGAAAAACAAGTTTTATTGACCATACAATACTGGAAGAACTCTACCAACTTGATATTAAGAGATATTGAATATCCACAAATAAAAAACCATCAGATAGCTTGTCCTTTTCTATCTTTCTTTCTCATATTATATAAGGATATGGGTGTACCCGGGTATGTTCAATGAGAGTTGTTGGTAGACTAAGATAATGTGTTGTAGACTCTCGTAAAGGAAGATTTCCTGGAATCTAAAAAGTGATGAAAACCACCTACTCTACCATCAAGGAATGCTTAAGGAACTAGCATGTTAATATCCTTAAAATAGTCAGCTTATTGTATTCCAGTTCTTTGCCTTCCAGTGTTCTTCTCTATCAGGTCTCTAAATGTTGGCATGCTGCTGTCTCCTCAGCACTCTCTTCTGATTTTTTAGAAGTATTTAAACAACTTCATTTAGGTATAACTGATAAGCATTACATTGCATATATTTAAAATGTTAAATTTGGTTAATTTTCAAATGGGAGTACACCTGTGAAACTGACATCTAACCTAGACCATGAACATATCACCCCCAAAAGTTGTCTTGTGCTCTTTTCCAACCACTCTCCACACCCACTTAACCCAGTGAGGCAATCACAGATCCTCCTCTGTCATTATGGATTAGCTTGCATTTTCTAGAATTTTATACATGGAATCATCTAATATGCAATATTCCTCATAATACATACAATGCTCCTTTTTTTCTGGCTTCAGTCCCTCAGCATATGAATTCTGGAACTCTCTCATGTTGTTGAGGATATCAGTAGCTCATTCCTTTAATTGATAAGTAGTATTCCATTCTATGGCTGTACCACAAATTGTCTATCCATTCACCTGCTCTTTGAATTTAGGTTGTCGCCATTTGAGGGCTTTTACAAATAAAGCTACTCTGAACATTTATGTAAACTACTTGTATGGGAATATGCTTGTGTTTCTATTGGGTCAATACCTAGGAGTGGAATGGTTCGATCATATGTTGGGTCTATGTTAAATGTCTCAGAAGCTGACAAACTGTTTTTTTTTAATTTATTGGGGTGACAATGGTTAGTAAAATTACATAGGTTTCAAGTGTACAAGTCTGTAATACATCACTTATATATCACAATGTGCACTCACCACAAACTGTTTTCTAAGGAGTGTATCATTTTATTTTCCCAACAGCAGTCTATGAAATTTCAGTTGCTCCACCGTCTTATCAGAACTTGGCACATTTGTTGTTTTTGTTTTGTTTTGTTTTGTTTGTTGTTTTAGTCATAGTACTAGGTTTAAAGTTGTCTTCCATTGTGGTGTTAATTTGCATTTCCTTAGTGCAGAACGATGGAAAGCATCTTTTCATGGTTTTATTTGTCATCCTTTTTTGTGCATATGAAGTGTCTGTTCAAATATTGTGTCAACTTTTTTGTATTTATTTATTTTTTTATCTTTCTGTATTTATTTTTTTATCTTTCACTTACAGTTGACATACAATATTATATTAGTTTCAGGTGTACAATATAGTGGTTTGACATTTGTATAAATTATAAAGTGATCACCAGGATAAGTCTAGTACCCGTTTGACACTATACATAATCATTACAATATTATTGACTATATCCCCTATGTTGTACTTTACATCCCCATACCTATTTTTGTGAAAGGGATTAAGTGCAAATTCTCCAGTTTTTAATTGGGTTGATTGTTTCCTAACTATTGAGTTTTGATAGACATTATTCGCCCTGGATGCAATTTATTTGTTAGATATGTGATTTGCAATTATTTTCTCCCCATATGTGGCTTGCTTTACATTCTTTTAACAGTGTCTTTCACAGAGCAGTTCTTATTTTTTATGAAATCCAATTAACCAGTTACCTTTCTTTTGTGACTTGTAATTTGGTATTATATCTAGAAATTCTGTGCCTAACCCAGTCACTGAGATATTTTCCTATATTCCTCTACAAATCAGTTATTTTTATATGTGTAATTATAAATGACTGAAATTTATTTTTATATGGATAGCTAGATGTTTCAGCATCCTTAACAACAACAAAAAAAACGACTATCATTTCTACAGTGAATTAACTTTGAAACTTCAATGCAAATCAATTGACCATATATGTGTCAGTCTGTAGCTGAACACTCTATATTCTTCTCCACTGATTTATGTGTCTTATTCTCAACTCAAAATTCTGGTTATTGTAGCTACATAATAACTCTTTACTACTTTCTATTTGTTGCTCTTGTTCCTTGTTTCTACTTTTGTCATCCACTCTTTTTCTGCGTTTTGTGGTTTCAATTGGGCATTTTATATGATTCCATTTCTCTTTTCTTAACATATTTGTTATACTTTTTTCCATGCACGCGCGCGCGCGTGTGTGTGTGTGTGTGTGTGTGTGTGTGTGTGTTTGCCCTACAGTTCACAATATACGTTTAAAGCTGATCCAAGTCCACATTCAAATAACACTATACCACTTCACACGTAGTATGTGTACCTTACGATAAAATAATCCTAAATCCTCCTTCCCATCCCTTGTATCATTGCTGTCATTCATTTCACTTCTATATAAGCATATATGTATGTGTGTGTATATGTATATATCAGCATATAAATTCAATGACGTTGTTGGTATTATTTTGAACTATTATCTGTTAGATAATTAGGAATAAGAAAAATAAGTTTTTATTTTACTACTCACTTATTTCTTTTTCAAAGCTTTTCTTTAAGTAGATACGACTTTCTGATCTATATAATTTTCCATTTTTCTAAAGAAGTTCATTTAACATTTCTTAAAAGGTAGGTGTACTGGAAATATTCCCTCAATTTTTGTTTCTCTGAGGAAGTCTGTATTTCCCCTTCACTTTTGAAGGATAATTTTACAGGGTACAGAATTCTAAGTTAGTGATATCTCACTCCATTTAAATATCTCACTCCATTCTCTTTTTGTTTGAATGGTTTCTGAAGAGAAATTGGTTATCATTCTTATCTTCTATGGGCAAGGCGTTTTTATCCTCTGCCTTCTTTCAGGATATTTTCATTATCCTTGATTTTTTATTTTTGTGGGCTTTTGTTGTTGTTGTTATTGTTTTTTTGCATTTAATATATTTGGCGCTCTCTGAACTGCCTGGAGCAGTGGTTTGGTGTTTGACATTCATTTGGGAGAAATTCTTAATCATTATTGTTTCAAACATTTCTTCCATTGCTTTTTCTCCTTCTCCTTCTGATATTCCCATTCCACGTGTGTTACACCTTTGTAGTTGTCTCACTGTTTTTGGATATTCTGTTCTGTATTTCAGTCTTTGTTCTCTTTGACTTTTGAATTATAACACCAAGGACTCTACTGATATAGCCTGTAGCACATCAGTCCTATCCTTAGCCATGCCCAGTCTGTTAGTAAGCCTATCAAGGCATTTTTCTTTTCTATTGCAGTGTTGTTGTTGTTTATCTCTAGAATTTTCTCTTTTTTTTTTTAGTTCTTTCTTAGGATTTCCATCTCTCTGCTTATACTACCCATCTGTTCTTGTATGCTGCCTGCTTTCTCCAGTAGAGTCTTTAACATATTAATCATCGTTGTTTTAAATTTCCAGTCTAATAATGCCAACATTCCAGCCCTGTCTGGTCCTGATGCTTGCCCGGTATCTTCAAATTGATTTCTGTTTTTGTTTTTTTTTACTTTTGGTGTGCCTTGTATTTTTTCTTGATAGTTGGACAGGTTGGACAGGGTAAAAGCAACTGCTGTAAATAGGCCTTTAGTAATGGGATGTCGCTGGGGCCCAGGGAGCTTTCTATAGTCTTAGGGTTAGGTCTTAGCCTTTTGTCGAGCCTGTGCCTCTGGACTACAAACTTCACTGTTTCTCGGCTTTTTTCTTCTCCCTTAGGTATGAGAGGAGGGCTAAAGCAGGCTGGAGTTGGATATTTCCGTTCCCTCAGTTCAGTTAGGCTCTGATCATACCCCAGTAGATTAGGTTCCACTTAACTCGTTTCCCCTGAGGGCAGGCCTTGTTAAGAAAAGAGTGCTCTGGCTTGTTTCAAAATGGCTCCTTTTCCCATCCTACTGGAAGCAAGAGTGGATTTTTCTCTGATATCTACTTTGGGAACTCGGTCCATCTCCTGGAGGTAAATCCCACAGTGTTTCTGGGGGCACTAGGATGGGTTCTCCTGGAATTTTGAACCCTCAGACTTGTCCACAGTGAACCTCCATCAATAACATCAACTACAATTCATCTTTTCCTACGCCAGCACTGGTTCTGCAGCAGTTTCCTCTTATAAGCCTGTGCTCTGGTAAGCTGCCACTCCCTGTATTTACCTGTCTTCCTCTCCGGTCTCAGAAGCAGCTGTTTGCCCTATCTCTTTCCCTCTGCTATGTATGGATCCAAAAGTTGTTTATTTTTCAGTCTTTTCAACTTTTTACCTGTTGGACAGAGTGATAACTTCCAAGCATCTTACATGCTGAACTGGATGTAAGAACTTTAAAAAACTCAGGTAAAATTGGCATTCAGTGTCATCTTCTTCTCCAAATTGTTTTGGCTATTTTAGGCCTTTTCCATTTCTATATGATTATTTGAATAAGTTTGTTGAGCCCTACGAAAAATCCTACTATAATTTTTATTAGATTTATGATGCTTCTATAGGTAAATTGAAGTAGAATTCACTTCTTAGTAATATTGTGAAACAAGAACACATTATATAGCTCCATTCATTTAGGTCTCCTTTAGTTTAACAATATTTTCTAGTTTTCAGTGTAAAAACTATTGGATACATTTGGTCATATTTACTCCCATCCAGATCATGTTTCTTGATATTATTGTAAATCATAGCTTGTCTTTTTACTTAAATTTCAAATTGTTTGGTATAATTTATAGAAATATAACTGATATTTGAATATTGATATTGTATCATTAAATCTTATTAAATTAACTTCTAGTGTATTTTTTTGACTGCGTAGGATTTTCCCCTTAGATGATTGAATAAAGACAGTTATACTTTTTTTTTTTTTAACCTGGATGTTTTGTATTTCTTTTTCATTGTTGCAGGGGCTAGTACCTTTACTACACTATTGAATGGAAGAGGTTGAATAGGACATCTTTGAATTGTTCCTAATCTTAGGGGAAAATAGCATTTAGTCTTTTCCTTTTTAGTGGTGTCAGCTGTGGGTTTTTCAAAGCTGCCCGTTATCAGCTGAGGGAATTGCCTTCTATTCCTTGCTTCCTGAGAGTTGTTCTCAGGGATGGATGTTAGCTTTGTAAAATGCTGGGTTTTTTCTTTTTTTTAACATATATTAAGATAACCATAAGGCTTTATTCTTTAGAATGTGACTATGGCAAATTACATTAATTGCTATTCTAATGTGAATGTAACATTTCATCCCTGGGATTAAAACATGTGTGGTCATGATCAATTATCATTTTTGCATGTTGTTGGATTAGTTTTGCTAAATTTAAAAAAATATTTATTGCATCTATAATCATAAAATATCTTGTTCTGTATTTGTCTTTACTGGTAATGAATTTGATAGGCTTTTGTATCAGAACAATTTTGGTCTTTTAGAATGACTTGGGGATGATTTCCAGTCCTTCAACATTTTGGAAGAGTTTGTGTAGAACCTAAATTTCTCTTTAAATGTGTTGGTAGAAATCATCAGAGAATTTATCTAGGCTTGGCATGAAGCAAGATTATCCAAATTTTATACACACATACACATGCATACACACACACACATACACATGCACACTGGGATGCAAAAAGAATATATACACATTTTAAGAGATGTTAACACTTTGGTCAACATTGCTCAAGCAATAGTTCACAATAATCAGAAGTGTCTGGATGCTGAAGGTAACCACTTTTAGCTCTTCAAGTAATTGCAGAAGTCAAACATGACTTGTATTCATCTTTTGTTATTGGTATATATTAATACAGTTGTTTTCCTTTCTTAAAATGTGTATACATTTTTTTGGCTCCCTCTGTATATGTGTGTGTGTGTGTTTGAAGACAAGATATCTATTTAGAACATAATATCAAAAGGTAAGGAAAGATAAGTGGGTCAGTAGTCAAATACTTAACTTTTAGAAGTTAAAATATTATGTCTCAGAATGAATAAAAAGATTTACATATTATAATTTTCTTAATATGTCAGTCTCCTATCCTGACACAATACTTTCCTAATAGACAAAATCAAATTTGTCAATAAATGAGCTACTATATCTAAATGTAGAGGTCCCTTACTTTAAACTAAATAAAACTTTAAAATAATTTCTAGGAAATTATTCAGGAAATTTGGTGGTGTTACTGAATTATAACTTTAGATATTTTTGTTGGTGAAAATAACAGAAAATTTGAATATGGAAAGGTATTTTTAAATAATAAAACTAACCAATGAATAGGAAATAAAATATAGTTTTCTTTTATAGCTAATGCATCTTATTTTTCAGCCTGGTTGGTGGCAAGTTTCGTATAAAATAATTCTTAGCTCTTCTTTATTTCTTTTTTTCAACATATGAAACTTTATACATGAGCTGTAACCTCAGACTTAACACTTTTCCTCCAGTGTAGACTATTTCCTTTTTATATATGCACAATGCATTTATGGAATTAGCAATAAATATCAACTACCAAATATTTAAGAAACCATGACCTGTGGGTTTGGGACACATTTCTGGCATTAATGATTGCCTAAAATTATTTTGTTCAAAGCCTTTAACTCATCTCTTCAATGATGTCAGGAAATGCCTAACCTTGATTTCTTAATGATTATCTTGAGCTGTGAAAACATTTACAAAGAACAGAAAAATTAAACATCTTTCCACCTGAGAAGGTTAAGTGCTCTGTTTCCATGGATACAGTGTTCTGCTCTCAGTGCTAGTCAAAAGTCTAGTCAGTCGCCAGTAGAAAAACAGCGCGAATCTCAAGGAATTCACTCTCCTTAGTTCAACTTCAGAATCTTGGTCACTGTTTAAATGATAATAATAATAAGTGTAATAACTTAGAGTTTCCCAAAACTTTGCATTCTTCCCAGCACCTGGATAAATACTACATATCAAAACTTGTGATATCTCTTCAAAACAATAGCAGTATTAATAGAAATAACATAAATTATTCCTTTTATGATTTGTATGAACTTTTTGTCATATAATGGCATACGACAAATGCTCACCTTAAATATAGAAATAAACTTTCCATATCTGATCTAATTTAATAGTTATTTCTCTTGTAATATAAACCAACAAACCTCCCCATGTGAAAGAATAAAATAGCATTATTAATAATGAAATTAAACAGTGATTCTTTTCCCAAAAGGGTATCAGGAAGGATTTAAGGATACATAATGAATGTCTTTATTTAGTTTTATATGTGGCTTCAACCAAGAGAGATTTTCCCACCTCAGAGCTGCTCTTGGAATAGCTCATTTATGTTGGAGCTTAAACATAGTGGATGACAGATTTATCCACCTTTTTCACGTGTATGAGTAGAGATGTGTATAAGAATGTGAATTTTAATAATATTCCAAAACTTGTGATGTTAAGATTGTTCCCTGGTAACACAATTGAATGCTTTATAAAATTAAACTAGAACTACAGTTATAGAAACATTATGGATACATTTCATAAACATAATATCAGTAAACAAAGTAAAAAGTTGGATACAAAATAACACATCCTTTGTATAAGATTGGAAAACAGACAGTGTTGATATGTGATATTGCAAGTGAGAAGCTCCATTGAAGGTAGTGGTGATTTGGAAGAGCTCTGCAAGGAGGCTTCTGGGAGTAATAACAATCTGTTCCTTCACCTGGGTAGTGATTACATGGGAGTTCATTCAGTTCGTGATCATTGGTTGAGCTCCACATTTGTATTTATTATGTGTAGTATACTTAATGAAAAGTTTTTCAAAGTTTAAAGTGCATGTATCATAAAATGTATTTTGTGTAATCAGATCATCGGGAACAAATGAAGAATATCTGAAAGTACCTGTCATTGTCAGTCATTCCTTGAAAACATTGAAGAGCTGGTAATTTCATAAACCCTAGATATTTACTGATACCGATACAAGTTAAACAATTTATTTATCAGTTCTTTTTTTTTCTATTTATTAATTCTTGCTGTTACAGTTAGAGTTTGGTTTAATGCAAACCCATTTACTTGAGAATGTAAAAGGAAAGTGTGAGTTAATAAAACCATGAAGTCTTTATCTATAAAGAAAGCTCTGTTACTCTACAGGCAGGAATATGGTAAACATTACTTATCAGATTGTATTGCAGAAGCATCTGTAGACATCAACTGCATGGGTGATGGAACAGTTTCCTTGAACAGCCTCCTTGTTTCATCTGTTTGCTT
Source organism: Hipposideros armiger (assembly GCF_001890085.2). Taxonomy (NCBI): domain Eukaryota; kingdom Metazoa; phylum Chordata; class Mammalia; order Chiroptera; family Hipposideridae; genus Hipposideros; species Hipposideros armiger. The sequence goes on along the minus strand of NW_017732139.1, from coordinate 223,733 downwards.
TTGTCCTGAGGTTCCTTTTCAGAGTCTGTGCTTTCTTGCCTAATGCCTTTAGACTTACAACCAACATTCACTTAAGAGCAATACCGCCTGTCTTCATGTTTTAAAAGCAGGCCTCAGTGGCATCACCGTATTCCAATTGATCCAGACATCACCACACACCACAAACAAAAGAAAAGAGTTTTACAATTATTATACAATAGTAGTTTCCCTCTTTTCATATGGATAATTATCTGTTAAAATTACTTAACAAGTTTGTTTTGTGTATCCCTCAGGTGTATCTTCTACTGTGCTTTGTTTCTTTTGGAAAAGTATCAGCCAAGACGTTTTCAAGTCCCCAGTGGAGCCTGAATGAGAGTGATTCTAGCTGGGGACACTCAGAACCAAGGGATGCCATTCAAAGATGGAGGAGGGACTGAGAAGGACCGGAAATGAGAGGCTCCTCTGCCAGGCTTGTGGGTACATGTTTATTTTCCAGTAAAGGACTGTTATGCTGAAAGATAAAAACATATATTGTAATTGGTTTGAGAAGGATTAGAAGTTCAGTAACTTTCCTGAGAGAAATAATCATTACCCAGGTTCAACACTGAACTTGGTGGGGGAACATATGTACTAATGAGAAGTACTCTATAATGCCCATATTCCCTGGATCTGGAGTGCTATAAGTTGTTTCCTACAGATTTTTGGAGAAGGATTTGTAAACTAGCAATTGACTCAATTTCCAGAGATGCATGTGAGAACCTTTCTTCCAGGAAATAGTTTGAAGTTTTCCTTTTTCTGATAGTAATCTTACAAGAATTGAGTTCCAATATTCATTTATACATCTCCTGTGTATATTGAATAAGAGACTTCCCCAGTTGGGGTTCATTGTCCAGTAGAGAAATCAGTGACAGTGCAATACTGTCAGAAGCCCTGAGGTCGAGGCTAATAATGCTGCACATCTACTCAGCGCTTTTTCAAGATTACATTTGTGTATTCTATCAAACATGGTAAGCCACACTCAGCCATCACACTGACTCAAAAGGGATACCTCACATTTGAGAAGTTTGATTATTTTGTTTTTGATTGCTCTGATTCATGTTTTTCTCTCAATCCCTCAGAAAAGCAGGGCCCTCGTTTACAGACCTTGAATTATGGAGCGTGCACAGCAATGAATACTAAATTGTCGAGTTTCACTTATCAGAGCTCTAGTACATGGAAATCATAGAGTGAGTCTAAACGGTATTCTTGGAATGTAACAAGCTAAAAATGTGACATATCTGTTTTGTATTGTTATTATAGCAAATCATCACACATTTAGTGCTTTAAAACTACACAAACATATTCTTATTGTGCTGGAGGTCAGAAGTCTAAAATTGGTAGGCAGGGCTGTCTGCCTTTTGGGTTCTGGGAAGAATCGGATTCCATGCCTTTTCTAGCTTCTAGAGAGATCGTCTACATTCCTCGGTTCATGGCCCCATACCCCACCTTCAAGTCAGTAGTGTGGCAATAAGACTTTTATGATTACATTGGGACCACACAGATCATTCAGGATAATCGCACCATCAGAAGACCCTTCATTTAATCACATCTGTAAAATCTATTTTACCATATAAAGTAACATTTTCACAGGTTGCAAGGATCAGAACGTGGACAACTTTCAGGGACCATTATTCTTATTCTGTCCACCACATCTGGGAAACACATCTGAAGTGATTTCAATGTAAAACCCAGGAAGAGAGCACTTTTCACATATCAGCCAAAAGGAAATAAATCAGGAAATCTAAATGACAATGAGAATATTGAAGGAAAGCAGTATGAGACAGAGCCTAGACCATGAGCCAGCCACCTGTTTTTGTAAATAATGCTTTATTGGAAAACAGGCCTGTTCATTCGCCTATATATTTCCTGTAGTTGCTTTTGTGCTACAAGGGCAGAGTTGAATAACTGTGACAGAGATCATATGGCCTACAAAACCAAAAACAATTTCTACCTAGCCGTTTATAGAAAAAAATGACTGATCTTTTGTCTAGAGAATTATCTGAGTGGGAAACAATAGTACTTTTTATATGATGTTTTCATTCCTGGAACAGGTATTGCATGAGATTCCTAGGGCTGCTAGAACAAAGTGCTACAAAGAATATAAATTTATTCTCTCACAGTTCTGGAGGCCAGGAGTCCAAAAATAGCAAGCCCACGCTTTCTCGGAAGGCTCTAGTGGTGGAATACTTCTTTGCCTCTTCTAGCTTTGGGTGGTTATCAGCATTCCCTGGCATTTCTTAGATTGTAGATAAATCAATTCAATCTCTGCCTCCATCTCTAAATGGCCTTCTCTGTATATCACTGTCCAAGTTTCCCTCTTGTTATGAAAACACCAGTCATTGATTAGGGCCCACTCTTATCCAGTATGACCTCATCTTAACTTGATTATATCTGCAAAGACCCTATTTCCAAACTAGGTCACATACAGAAGTTCCCAGGGTTAGGACTTCAACATGTCTTTTTGGAGGGGACACAATTCAACCCATAACAGGCATCCAGGGATATAAACAAAATATTTTTCTAACATACAAACCAATCATGGTCCCAATTCATGTTCTGTTTTATATCAATCAGGGCAAGTACTAAATCCCTCCAGCCAAGGGAAAGTAATCATATCCTTTAAGCGGTAGTGTAGTACGTTTGCATTTAAAACAGGAACTTTAAACATGCAGTAGAATATACCCAAAGTCATGCTGACCTCAGTGAGTCAAAGCTCTTGATTACCACGTGACCATGTAGTCTCATTTGAAAGCTGGAACTGTACCCTTTATTTGGTTTTGGTTTTATTTCTGATTCTCTTTGGCAGGCTTATGTATGCCCTTAACCTTGTACATGTTCCAAAACTTAAGAATATATGTCACTGAGTAACACACACATAAAAGGATTAAAAAAAAATGTGACTGTTTCTCCACAGCCAGGATAAATTTTGAAATGCTAGTATCTCTCTTTATAGTCTCAAGGTTTGGAACCAATTTTATCTGGACTTGCTTTTCATTTTTGCTTCATGTGGCTAAGTATGTTTTGTTTTTCTGCTGCCTATTAAACTGAAGCTGCAGTGGCAGAGATTGTCTTATTGCTTTTGTAAATGTGCCCAAAGGTTATTAAGCAATAAGCCTCTCTAATAAATATAATTTATGAACATGAAAATGCTCATAAATGATATGTAATTCTTCAGGGGAACCACAGAAGCTCTGAATCCGAGGGATGATATATCCTTTTTGGACTCTGCATTGCTTCTGTGGTACAGCATCAAGGTTGAAAGGAATGAATACTGACTTTTAGAGCTGTAGTGCTGGTCGTAAATCAGGAAGAACTGTCATATCATAAGGCTGTTTGGGAAAAAAATAAATCCTCACTCGTGATAATTATTGCCGTTGATGAGCTGGTGTTAGATATTTTTTTCCTCCCAAATTATAGGATATTTCAAATATTTATAGAGAAAAGGAATGTTATTATAGTTTTAATTAATATTTTTATACAAAAAAACTCATACTTAAGTATGATCAACACACAGGCAAGCTATCATAAAGCAGATTTACTCATTAATTTATTCATGCTTTCCTACTACTTTATACAAAATTCCATAATTATCATTTATCATATTTTATTATAGTCATTTATTCATATGACTAACACCCCTTCTAAACTGTGAAGACCTTCAAACTGAAACAATGCTACATTTATCTCTGTAACCACTACCTGCATGTTAACATATGGTAGTCATTTAATAAATATTTTTGGATATAAAAAAACAACAACAACTTAAATTGAGAATAAACTGGCACAGTTCCTAATAATTAAGCAGTATGCACACATCCAATAAAAACTAAATAAGTAAATAAGTGGTTATGAATTTTATTTAAGGAAAGCATTAAATATATATAAATTGAGAGTTTATATTGATTGAAAGCATGCCATCTGCTTTGGTGGTGGTCTGCTTTGTTCACTTTAATGAGAAAGATGCCAGGAAAACATTATATATTCCAAGGAATCAGGAACCCATGAATTTCTTGATAGGATGTTGAGAAGAAAAACATGATTACAGGCTGCTTTAATTCTCTATATAACTTTACTTACATAGGGTATATATGTGCATATATATATATATATCATATGTAACTTTTCAGTTTACACTAATATGTACATTTCAGAATAGACTCAGTGCACATATGTTGAACTCTGAGTTGCTTCTAAACCTTGCACTAGCCTTTTAGGGCATAAGTTGAGTAAAGCGTAGCCCTCCCTTGCTCAGCTCTTTTCCTCTTAGGGACAGTAATACATGCCAGTGGTCTTTCGTGTTTTGTGTAAGTTGTATTTTATAAATGCTGTTATATATCTTTGAAATATATTTCCTTTTTTTCATGAGTTGGCATGTTATAATTACCCATAAACATCTATTGAGCCCTTGTGTTTAATCACAGGAGATATAAAGGTCCTCAATTACATTCCCTCTGTATTGAAATGCTTAGTTAAAAGAGACCATGATTCCATGAAGCTCCTTAAATATTCTCATATGTGAAAAAGGAATCAATGTTCATGTGTTGGTTCCTTATCTTGCTAGGCTTCCTGGGCCATCTAAGGCTTTTACCATCACTCACGGAACGTTCTTCCTTCTCCCGGTATCTGTCTCCTGCTGCTAGCCATGAGTCCATAGCCCGGGGAGCATTAAGGGAATCTGAAAAAGTCACGTCTACTGTGCCCAACCATCACTAGTGTTCTACTCCCTCTAAGCTGGAAATAATGTCACCATTCTCAAAAGTCACCTTGTATTATATCTGAGGACATTCTCAGTTGGACAGGAATTCAAACTTAGATTATCTGGATTTTAACATATGTTAATTATATTTGAATATGTAAATAAATGAAGAGTTCATTGGACTGGGAAAGATAATAGGGCTTTTACTGACATCAATAATTGTTTCCTCAATACTTAATTAAGAGCTATCTTTATAAAATATATTCTAAGTAAAATGTAACAGAAGATAGGAAACTATAATCATTAAGTCTGAAAAAGAACATGAAATTTATAATTGTAGATATATATGTTTTTCTTTTTTTTTCAATTATTAAAAACCATGTGGAATTTTTTTTTCTGGAAAATAAGCATAAATGGAAATTTAACTTCTTTGGAATAACTGAGTTTCCACCAGTAATGCTACAGCTTTTTCCACTTTTGAAAGGCCATCGTTTGACTGGCACACAACTTGACTTTTACATTTATACTTCCTAAAAAAACACACATATGTAGTCTGAGATCCAGAAAATAAGTTAGCAGATTTGGAATATTGTAAGGTAAAACATATAGATAAGCAGGTTCAATTTACTTTCTGAGCTTTCAAAACTTTACTAATTATTTATGGGAAACACTTAGATGGACACATTCTGTTCCAGGTGACTGACCATTGACATTTCATATGATTTAACATTCAGTTATTATCACATTAAAAAATACTTTGTCCCTATTGTATAAATAAGTAACTGAGGTTTAGATACTGTTCTAAGTTAAATAGCTAGTAACCATTGGCATTAAAGCCCAAATATGTCTGAATGTATATTCCTTGTTCTTTCTCCTCCAAGGATTCACTGATGTGCTGGCCAATATTTCACATCTGGCTGGGTGTGGAAGGGCAGGCTTGTGGCATTTGCTGATTTTCATGGTACACATATTTTTGCCTTGACTGATTTCAAGCTACCAATAACATCACAATGAAGATGGAGATGAAAAGAAAATTTAACATCTTGGGTGCTAAGAGCAATCACCTCTAACACACCATTGGAAAAAAATCTATTAATGACCAGTTATAATATCAGGACAATATCATAGAGAAGAGATCAGTTGTTCAAGCTGTTACTGCTGAGGCAAGACAGAAAAAGAAATGACCTTCTAGGAGTTTGAAAAAACAGGAAACAGTGGGCAGACAAGGTTAAACCAAGAATTTCCAGTAGTTGGATACCAAAAAGAAAACAAGAGATTACACATGAGATGATTTATAAAATTATGTTTAACTTCAGTCTATATTTTTTCATGTCTTATTATGAGATCTTTAATGTGATATGAATTATAAACCCCAAATACATAAATTTTGATTGCAAAAAACTGGAGGCAATCAAATGCCTACCAATAGTGGAATGTATGAATAAATAGTAAAATGTTCATATATGAAATACTACACAGCAGTTAAAAAAAATGAACTGCTGCCTCCCAAGTTAGTACAGATAAACTCCCAGAATTTTAATGTGGAATGACAACAAAATGATTGAGAAAAATGCAAACAGAATGATTGCATTTAAATAAATATATTTTTAATTTAAATATAATTTTATTTTATTAATGGTAAAATAATCCTGTTATCTGTTCTATTAGTAATATTTTTGGTGAGTGCTAAGTGAATATACATAATTATTTTTAATAACCTAGTGTTATTTGGGTTTTTGGGTTTGTTTGTTTTTTTTTTACTACAAGTTCTGACAATTAAGTTTGCGAACTTGTTGCAACAATGTTGATAACCTTTTTTGATATCAGAGGGATTATTCATTATGAATTTATACCAACTGGACAAACAGTTAACCAAGTTTACTATTTTGGAAATGCTGAAAAGGCTTTGTGAAAAAGTTAAACAACATGAACTTTTCACCAACAATTCATGGCTCTTTCATCACGACAATGTACCAGTTCACACGGCACTGTCTGTAAGGGAGTTTTTAGCCAGTAAACAAATAACTGCATTGGAACACCCTCCCTACTCACCTGATTTGGCCCCCAATGACTTCTTTCTTTACCCTAAGATAAATATTGAAAGGAAGACATTTTGATGACATTCAGAACATCCAGGATGATACAACGACAGCTCTGATGGCCATTCCAGAAAAAGAGTTCCAAAACTGCTTTGAAGGGCAGACTAGGCACTGGCATCAATGTATAGCTTCCCAAAGGGAGTACTTTGAAGGTGACTAGTGATATTCAGCAATGAGGTATGTAGCACTTGTTCTAGGATGAGTTCATTTAATTGTCAGGCCTTGCACACGTGCATATTTAATTATAGTTAGCATTCAATATTCTACATCAACTTCAGGTGTACAGTGCAGAGTTCAGTCATCTATACAATCTATGAAGTTATCCCACCGGCAAGTCCAATATCCATCTGGCACCCTACATAATCTTGACATTGTTCACTGTATTCCCCATACTGTATTTCACATCCCTGTGACTATTTTGTGACGACCAATTTGTACTTTCTAATTCCTTCACCTGGTCTCCCATCCCCCAAACTCCCTCCCATCTAGCAACCATCAGTTTTTTCTTTGTATCTCTGTGTCTATTTGTTTTGTTTGCTCGTTTATTCTGTTCTTTAGATTCCACATACAAGTGCGATCATATGGTATTTATCTTTCTCAGACTGACTAATTTTATTTAGCATACTACTCTCTAGGTTCATCCATGTTGTTGCAAATGGTAAGATTTCATTCTTTTCTATAGCAGAGTAATACTCCACTGTATAAAAGTACCACAATTTCTTTATCCAATCGTCTATTGATGGGCATTTCAGTTGTTTCTATATCTTAGCTATTGTGAATAGTGCTGCAATTAACACAGGGGTGCATATATTTTTTTAAAAAAATTAAAGCTAGAAATACCTTATGACTCAGCAGTTCCAGTCCTGGGTATTTAAATATATATATTTAATATATTTTATATATATATATATATATACTTAAAGCAGGCAAAACTAATATATCATTTAGCAACGTTACACAGATAGTAAATGCCATTAGAAAAAGACAAAGGGATGCTTAACAATAAAATCTGGATAGTGGTTTTCTGTAAGGACAGACAAGGGGGATAAAAGTTGGCTTGGGTATAAAAGGTGCTTCTGTATATTGGTAATATTCTATTTCTTGACTGAAGATCTGGATGTAAAGTTGTTAAATTTTAGTTATTCTTAAACCTTGCTTGTGTGTTGACACATGTTCTACGTACTCAATAATTGCAGAAATATTTTGAAAATTCAATAACGAGTCTATTCATAATTCATAGACAGTACACAAAATAATTTTAAATTATTACCTCTGCTTGTAGTATAGTCATGGTGCCTTGATAATGCAAACATGAGTGAAATAGTGCTAAATAAGACTTTGTTTGCTTACTTCTCTATACTTAGTAATTAGGGTAGTCAAAGCACAAAGAAGATAGTAATTGTCAAGACAATTTGATCATCATAGTTGGTATAAAAATCATTGATGAAACATTATAAAAAGAGCAATCAATTATGAAACTAAATTTAAAACAGAAAAATAGAAGATCATGAGCAGAATGATTTGAAATAGTTTAAAAAAGAATTTAAACATTCTAGTGAAAATGAAAATATTTGGAAAATCTAGGAATTCATTTATATCACAAACATGTAGCATAATAGAGCTAGAAGAATGTTGGAATTTACGATGAGATATGTTAATTCAGCAACAGATGTCAGTGTGCTAAACATAAAATTTGTGCCTCTAACATTGTAGCTTTATTAAAAATCATGTATAATTATATATAAATCTAAAGCAGTGTTAAGATAAATCAAGGAGAGAAAAAACAACATCAGTGTGCATAAGAGATTTTTTTTATTTATGTAAACTATGTAACATTCATCCTAATATAACAGATGATATGAAATAGCAGAGCTGGATAAAAAGTATGCATTATCAGCTTCATTGGCTAATATAGTTAAGAAGCATTTATTCATTTCTAATTATTCTACTCGTATATCAGATACTGGACCTTACACAATGTAGAGAGAGCTCGTATGTAAGAACTGATAATTTTTACATAAAAAGGAATGTTATTATCAAAATCGCACTGAATGGTATTTTGATATTTTGACTGAATGGTGTTAAGCAAGGCTGAGGGTGTACGCAGAAACATTTGTAGGAAAGATAGTGTTGCCTTGTTAAAATTTTTAATTATTTTTCACTTGAAAAATTAAGATAACATTTTTTAAATTGTTAAGAAAATATTTCACCCAGCATTTCATCAAATGTCATTCATTACTAAAACATGTATTTTTTTTAATCTTTTTTCATTTGTATACATTTTTAAACATTATTTTAACCACCAGAAAATATATTTTTGATACTTACTTTCTTCACTTAATCATATGATAAAGCATTTTCCTATGAATATCCATGAGCATATCATTTTTTTAAAAGACGTTTCTCCTTTGTATAAATTTTCACACGTAGAAGTACTATTTTCAAACAACTACATGTCTTTACACCCTCCTATACATTGCTGACTCAAAATATTTTTTTACCAATTCTTCATGATATTAGAAATATAAGCGTGTTGTTTTAAACCTTATGAAATTGAATTGAGTTTTGTCTTCCGAAGAATATTTATTGTTTGATACAGCACTGCATTGCAGACTGATTTGCAGTCTACTTCTAGAGACGCTAAAAATTGTTTCAAAAGTGTGTTGACTGATGAGATCTCCTCTTTTATGCATTATTTGGTGATGTTCTCTTTTGGTATACTTGTGTTTTACGAAATGTGTAAACTCTGCACGATAGGGAGGCCGGTGGTTTAAAAAACGTGTTTGCGGAGAGATATAGAGGAAATTGACCATTTTAACAAATGGACTAAGTAGATTGGCTTCTAAATTGCTAATTGATTAACCCAATCCCATATAATAAGTAACCCATCGCATGTACATGGATTAGGATGATAAGAAATGCCATTAAGATAGTGCTACGAGAATAATATACTAGCTAGGGTGTTAGCTCCTTGGTGTACTTTTCAGATACAAAAGATCATAGACAGTAGAAGGTAGTAGAATGGAAATGAAGACTAGGGGAATAACTCCTTTAAAACTTGCCTAGAGGCTTTATCAAGCCCTTCTAAACACTAAGGACAGAGAATGATAAGAAAAAAAAATCACATCAGTAAAATAAATATAATTGTTAATGTATGCTTCCCAAACACAATTTTACTGCCTTTGATACGTAAGCATATGCTCTCAAAAGAGAAGGAAAGTGACTTATCAAAGAAAGGGTAATGTCTAAATCCAAATTGTGGCTGGTTGGCAAGTCAGAAATTTGTACTAATCTGGTCTATAAAAATTCTGTCTTTTCTAAAATCATGGTGAAATACTTTTAAAAAATTATGCTATAGTGTATATTATATCAAAAATAGACTTGAGTTTTCAGCCTTTTCTTTTACACCCAATTAAAAATTAATTTATTCATTACATTTATTAGAGCGACATTGGTTAGTAAAATTATATAGGTTTCAAAGTGTACATTTCTATAATATACCATCTATATATTTCATTGTGTGTTGTACCCCTATGTTCATTGCAGCATTATTTATGGTGTCAAGTAATGGAAACAACCAGTGTCCTTCGATAGATGATTGGATAAAGATGTGGTATATACAAATGATGGAATATTAGTTGGCCATGCACCCAATTTTTAATATGAATCACTACTAGAAAATCATACACTGGGAACCCTCGAAAAGTCTTCCTACTGCTTCAAAAGGATATGAAAGAAAGCTATTGCTAATTGTTACCCTTATACACCTACGCTTATAAATTACTAGAAAAGAGGACAGCTACTATAATAGAGATCTGTAATTTTCTTAAACAGGGAAAAGAGAAATTGATGGCAAAGTTTATAGCTCTATAAATATTACTGACCAAAAAAAAAATGAACAGCCTCTGCATCCATGGCTATGCTGATTATGTTGTAGTTGTGAATAAAATTCACCATAGTTGGTAGAATATGATCATTTTCCTCATGGATCATAGAGCAAGATATAGATGAGCAAACATTTTGGCAGGAAATAAGCCAGTGCATCTGGTTGTTGAATGCATTGTCCCCATATGGAAGTCAGTTTTGTCTACTTTTTTTTAAAGCACTTGTATCAAAACCTTTGTTTTTTCACAGTGAAGATAGATTTCATGAAAGGCTTTCACTGAGTTTATATCTATCCAATGTCCAAGAAACATATTGAAAATGCAACAATGTAGCCAATTACCCACACGTTTGGTTTATGAAGTGCCAGTATTTTTTAAATCAATTACTTTGCTGATCCCAATGTATTTAGAAATTTCTGTTAATATAGAGAAAATATACATACAAAAATAAAAAGAATCTCTCATCCCCACTACTGAGACAATCATGACTAACGTGTTGATATATTTCCTTTGATCTTTTTTACACATATTGATAAAAATGTTTGGCTGTTTAATCTATATACTTAGTTATAAAAATTAAATAGCCTGATAATTATGATACCTTTGGCACAAAAAAAATGCACAGTGCTCTTTCATAGTGTGAGTGGTCTACAGTTAAGTTCAAGGAGACGTAAATAGTCCATACAATTTAGTGAGTAGATGAAAATTTCATATTTATAGCGGTTTCCTCTATTAAAACCAATGTTAGACATATTTAGATAATGTTCATGCACTCATACAGTTCTTATATTAGAACTGATTTTGGTTAATTCTTCAAATTTTGGCTTTTAATCACTTTAGCTGTAATAAATCTAACTCCTTTTAATATTGTACCATCATCTAATCTGTTAGAATTTTTGGAATCTTGTTTTTAATGTTAGGTCATAAAAATTTGTGTGCAGGTGAATAAAAAGCTAAATTATGCATAATTACCTTAATCGTGCATTGGAAGTTAAATATTTTAACATATCCCTAGACGTAAATTAGCATCTATGTTTTACACTGTACTCTCATGTTGTATGGATTAATATTAAAAAAAATTGAGCAATAACTCTTTTTTCCTGAGTAGTGGAAATGACATGAGTGTCTCATAAACTGAAATTAGAAGAGAGTTTTGATATGTGAATTATCACAACTTAAATGTGTGTGTGTGTTTCCAAATAGTTGCCTTTGAGACTTTTTGAATCACTGGGTGAAGCAGGGAAATTATTTTTTGGTGACCCATTAAAATGACTATTCTTAGTACATTTTGTGAAAGAAAATAGAAATAAAAGAGAGGAAAAGTAAATTTAATAAAGACTAAGTTACCTGGTATGAGAGCCAAATTCATCTGCTCACTGAACCCCACAATTAGATGGAATCACCTTCTTGATCACTGGCAACTTTGGAGTGAAGCACCCAAACCTACAGGATGCACCCTGGAAATATTGATGATGTGATGAAAGAAAGAATTCCTTGTTAGGCAATCAGCTTGGTGGTCCCGAAAAGAAAACTGCAGAACTGAGCTGAATATAAACAATTATTTCCTCTCAAATAAACCAATAATTTAAAACTCACCACCATGAACCCTGAAGAGAGAATGATTAAAATGATAGAAGTCGGTAGTGCTCCACCAGTGAATTATCCTCCACTTTAGAGAAACGTGCATGTAAGCATCCTCCTGACAAATATAAACTTACACATCAACACTATTCAACATGAACATATTTCATTTGCATTAAAACTTTTAAAAATAACATTGTAAAACCAATGTTCCTTTAAAAGGATGGTGTCATAATTTAGTCAACCAATTCTCTGTAATGTTGATGGTTTTGGAAGGTAACCAGTTTTCAACTGCGTTTATTTCTCATTTTCAATAGATATTTTCTAGTTACATAGTAATTCTTGGCAGAGCCATTTACCTAATGTGACTTATATTCACTTTCTTTCCTGTCAAGGTGGATATTCTAGTGAAACAAAATTAAACTTTTTCTCCAAAATAATGAAGCAGTTGGAATTATGCGTTCCTCAATTTCATAATCCTTTAAATCTAAGGCCATTATATTTTTTTATCTCCTTTTAAGATGCTACTTATGTATTCCTTTGAAAAAGCATCTTGATTCTCACTTTAGTTATTTATGATTTAAATTTGCATACTGTCTTTCTTCTGAAAATATTATGGCATTGAATAAAAACACTTTCAACTTTCATTAAACATCTGTCACAATTCAGTACTAAAAAAGCAGCATGAAAGCTTTATGACAATAATCGAAGAACTATGATGAGGAAAATAAAATAAAATAGTAATAGCAAGAAATTTATTATACCATCATTCAGAGCCCTATGACCCAGCTTCAAAAAATTTCTAATTTTACTTTAAATATATTAATTACACAGAATCTATTTTATGAATAAATAGTTGATTTCTGAACATGATGTGCAACCTCTTACCTCGGCAAATTTGTTAAATCCTTTGTTTAAAATGCTTATCCATGTGCATTCTAAGATTTGTATGTTGAGAATTGCCATTCATCTTTCAGGATTGAGATAAAAAACATCCATTGGCTAGGCAGACAAGTGGGAATACAGTGTTTGAATCTCTATGAATACCTCCATTAACAGATATTGAGCAATTTGGCTAACAAAATGAGATACTTACAGGCAACAATTACAAAAAGTTGAGTGAAAAAATATTAATCAAAAGCAAGAAGACGTGTGGCAAGAATAACTATTTGGAAGAAACAGGAGAAAAGGCCAAGGGAATTCTACATTTCTGACAGCAAGAGAGCTCTAAAATATTATTGTTAATAAGTTGTTGCTACCAAACCGAGGGTCACAACTTGAATGGAAATCTCAAAAGAATAATCTGGGAACACAGCCAAAACTCGTAAAGAATTTATCAAGCTCCCATTCACAGGAAAATACGAGAGGATTGTGGAAAGGTCAAAAGATGCCAGAATGTTCTGTAATGAAGGAACTCTCAAATTAATTAAATGAAGATCCTTTCAAGAATAAAAACCAGCCCTGAGAAGAAATTTTTCAGAGTAGAAGCTATGTTGAAAAATACTGGATTACTGGTCAAGAAAAGAGAGGAGACATTCATTGTAAGACACAAAAGAATAATGAGCAGGATTATAGGCAGTAAAAGCCAAGTAGAAACCCATAAGTAGAAAGCATATGCAAAATGTAAGCAAATATTAAAAACAAGATATGTAATTTAAAAGTATAATCAATGTATAAATAGAACAATATAAATTATAATTCAAAAATTCAGAAATTAGATATTTTTAAAAAAGTTAAAGAGACCTGATGCTAAGCAGGAAAAAGTTAGAAAACATAAAAATATGTTCTTATGATATTAAAGATTAACCTAGAAAACACAGAGAGAATAAATGTCACAGATAACATCATAAATAAATAGAAGATGGAAAGGACAAAAGAATAAAATGAAGATATTGAGGAAATTATTTTAAAATGTGAAAAGGTGATAGTTAAAGGAGACAGGCAACAAAGGTCCAACATACAGATAACTGGGGTCCCCTCCAAGGAAAAAAATCAAGCACTGGAACAGAACAAATACTAAAACTTATAATTACATACTCTGGATGAAAATATGACTTGAACCTGTATATAAAAATGTCATACCACATAACTAATAAAATATCTCAGAACAGCCAATGCCAAGACATATTCTAGTATTAAACTTTGAAATCAATCTTTAGAAAAAAATAAAGACATTTATAAGGGGAAGAAAATCAAATTAGTATCAGATTTCTCTACAGCAACACTTTATACCTGGAGATAATAGAGCAACATTTTAGCCTGCACAATAAAAATTAACTAACTTAGTCATGTTTTTTATAACCAGCCAAATTGACTTTCAAGTATATTGGCTGCAGACACACTGACACACATGCACAAGTCTCAGGATGTTGTTGTCATGAGCCCTTTTTTAGAAGTCAAATAATGATTGAGCTTTAGACGAGTAAAATAAATAGATAATCATCAGTATATGGCCTGTGTTGAACACTGAATATAAATTTATCTACAGAACTCAGTCTAACTGATAGCCTAAGAAGACTTTGTATAATGTTGTGATATATTTAACAATATGAATATAAGATAACATAAATTGGTACAGAGTGAAAAGAGCGTATGAAAAATAAAATGAGGTTGATGATTTACTATGTTTACTGAAAAAAGTATGTTAGTTTAAATTAGATGCTATGGGTAAAGGAGGAAACTGATATAAAAATGCTCATAATGTTCAAAGTAGGAAATCATTAGATACACCAATAAAAAAAAGAAAATTAGAGATATTTTATCAACATGCTATATAAAAATCCCTTTATTTAAAAATACAAGGTTCACTTCATGTTAATGTATGTATGAAAGAGAAAAAGAGAGGAAAGACGATCATATCACATAGTAAAAATTAATCTCTCTCTCTCTCTCTCCTTTTCTCTTCATCCTTTCCTCCCTCCTTCCCTGTCTCCCTTTCCTCTCTAATGGAATTTGGGTTGAATATATGTGTATTTATCTGGTCAAATCAACTACTATAAGAAAATAAAAACAGTTTGTCTAATAACAAGTCCAGTGCTATGCTGTGAGCAAAGAGCCCTTAAAAATATGTCTGAAAGGTAGAAAGAGTAGAAAGAACAAATTCCTACTAAACAAATTCAAATTTAAAAATGGAAAGATTAATATGATATTTCACAAAATAGAACTCAAACCATAA
>NW_017732139.1:90187-203600 GCF_001890085.2 Hipposideros armiger | reverse complement strand
GTAGCTAAGGTATGAAGGAAGGCAATGAATTCCATTTTAAGTGTAAAATTTGAGTTGCCTAAGAAAGATACAAAACAAATATTAAATAGTTAGCTCAAAATATCAAAAATGTCCTTGGAGCTTTAAGGAGAATTTTGAACTGGAGATATATAGGTGGTAAAATGGACTAAAGATAGAATGATAAGAGAGGGAAAAAAAGACCCTTGGTCAAGGCTTGAGGAATTTGAATATTTAATGAAGCTAGATAGGATGAGTCCAAAAAGGAGTCTGAAATGCAAGAGTCACCAGAGAAGGAGAGCTGTGCCATTGAAGTCAAAGCAAGCAAATATTTCAAGATAGGGGAATTGACATCTGGTATTAAATGCTTCTGAGGAATTAAGTTAATTTTTTTTTTGGTTTATTGTATATAACAAATGCTCTCCTACTTCTAACATAGAGTTGTTGGGAGAACCAGTGAGAAAAGATATGTAAAATAAATCTCTAGCCCACCACATGCCATATAATTGCTTACCATTATTTAAAGGATGAAGGGAAGCTACATTAAATCCCTTTCATTTTTGCAAGTCTAGAGGATAGAGCGTATGAGATCCCAAAGAAGAACTCTAGTTCGCTGTCATTTTATGTGAAAAATAATTCAAGTACTAACTAGACCAAGTATGAATTGGGAGTGGGAAGAATTATTAAGAGATTGTTTGGGTTTAGAGGATAAAGAATTGGGTTGGGGGCTTTAGGATGAACTTCAGGTTTTTGTTTAAAAAAGTATAGCAGAGAATGAATGGTTGGTAACAATGCAGAGATGGAAAAAGAAAAAGATACTGTACAGGGCCCTGCAAATAATTCAAAATCAAAAAGGTAAACAGGTAAAAGAAACTACGGACAACTGCCTAGTGAATTTCCAAACAACTAGCATTAATCCTATACTCCAGAACACAGGGCCAAAGTACAAAAATCTGGGTGTGAGTGGGTGTCAAGCACAATCTGGAGGAAGGGACGTCTATCAGTAGAGATTGTGTTTTCTGTAGTTTTGCTAATCATGACATATGGAAAGCTTTATGATAGTGGAAAGAATAGCAAAATGTGTGTATATAACAAATCACTTTCCTGTGTCATGTATGCGCATCTGCATTACAATGCCATGCCTCACCAGTTACAAATTTGTCTATATAACATAACAGAAAAAAGAAATGAATAACATTGAATTCTATTTCTAAGCAAAAACATTTAGAAAATACGAGCATCAAAATTACGGTGATACATCTGCAATGCAGTTTTTTTCCCTGCAATTTGCCTAACCTGAGTGAAATTTCTTTTCTATGTTTATATTAGCTCACTCTTATGCCTCATGGCAAAAAAAAATGCTAATAAAACCATACCACATATAATATTTGCAATTATTTGAAAATACATTTCTGGAGGCTATGCTGACATATTAAAATTCATTTTGGTTAAAATCCAGCATTGTGCTTTAAAACAAATTCAAAGCTTAGATTCCTATACCAAATGATCTTTTGTGGATATTGGTAATATAATTGTAATTACTTCTGCTAATTTTGTCTTCTTGTTGCTGATTAAAGCAGAAATGAAATTCTTATGTTTACAAAAACATATAAGATGGAAAATATGATTGATACTTATTCAAATAATATTAAATGGGAAATAGTTACTTATTAAATCCAAAGAGGGGCTGCATTCTGACATCTCTTGCACGTACGTCACTTGCACCTGGCTCTTTCCTTTCTCCTTACAGATTCATTTGTAAGCATTTCCATTTTCTATCATTGACTTTCACACTTGAGGTCTCATGCTGCTAACACATAGACATGCTCACACAAGCACAACCACTCATGAAACAGAGACTGATGTGGAACCTCAACTAAACAAATAAAGGTATTTTTTTTAAAGATTTTTATTGGGGAATTGGAGGAAGGGGAACAGACAAGTTGATATCCTTTTGTTCTTCAGGCTAGTTGTGGAGGACGTTGCTTCACTGGCCCAAGTTGGCACCATCATTGTGCTCTTCCCGGGCGAGGCAGATCAGTTGCCGGCTTCTGGATGGCTGCTCACTGCGGCTGCTGGCTGCTCACGCTGACTGCTGGCTACACACGGTAGCCCATGGCAACCCATCTGCCATCGCCTGGGACTCACTGCAGCCCAGCTCCAGGTTGAACTGTTGTTCAGCATCTTAGCTGTAGAGGGCAGTGTCACTGGCCCTCATATATGGGATCCAAACTGGGGCCCTCTGGTGTCCCAAGTCAGCTCTTAACCAACGTGCCACTCAGCCGGCCCCAAATAAAGGTATTTTTAATAGGGACTCCGTAAGTTTCATTTTTATTGGAATTTTTCTCAAGAAAAAACATATGTAGCACACTTCTCAGAAAGTAGCCAAATAATTAAGCCTATCAAAAAAGAGGGCATATTTCTTCTTGCCATTAACAACATGTATTTTTAATAAATCTAAATTCTGAACATATATGTGACCCAAATTCCTGTTTTTAGAAATAAATGTGATCAAGAATATATAAAAAATTCTAATAGCAAACTCACATTAGTTGTATTTTAAAGTGTTTGTAATAACTAACAATTGATAGGTTAAGAACCCTAACCTCATATTCCAATGATAAAAACATATTTTTCCAGTGTCTTATGATCATGAATAACCCATAACACAGCAATAATAAAAAGGGGATCAGGCATTCCTATTTCATTATTTTATTTTATTTTTCTTTATTAGTATTTATATTGATTTAAAATATTTATTTTTATTTTTTTATTTTCCAGAATTTATTTAAGAATACATCTATAATTGATTACTTCTATGTTTGTCAGACTCTGATGGCTCTAAATTATAGTATAATTGATTTTTTATAAATTCCTCATAAGATTAGTCGTTATGTCAAAACATTATTTGTACCAATTGATTTTACTCTGTATTATGAAATGTATCTAATATACGGTGATGTAACCCAGAAAATTAAAAGATCCTTGATTTCCATTAGTAATGTGTTTGCAAGCATTATTTGTAATTTATCAATATGCTTTTAATGAAAAGGAGCTGTAGGAGTTTATTGAGTTCATCATAAATTGTACAGTTCTTTCTTTAGCTACATGAGAGAATTGCACTTCCACTTGGAGCTGTTAAAGTGTCTTGAATTAGCCAATGAAATATAAATGGAAGTGTGACATTTTGCTTGCAAGCGGAGGCATTTAATTGTCATTGCAAACCATTTTAGTGATCTCTTCCCCCTGTACAGGTAATCATGGAAGTCTGTCCCCTAAATAAACATGAAGGACAGAGATCATTAGTGATCTTTAATGGGCATATAGTGAAATACAATCCTGAAGTTAAATCATTGAGATTGGGTGGCAGTAGTTACTGCTGCATAACAGGGTTATGGTGAGTGACACAAAAGTCTAAAAGGAAATAGTAGCATTCTAACTATACTGTATCTGGTGAAACAATTTCTGAGACTGAACTAAGTTTAACAATCATAAAGATTATGATAGGTAATCAAGTGCTATAATCGTATTTAATTTGGTTCAATTTAGACAATTTTCTATCCATATGTAACAGGTTAGAGAACAAGGCATTTAATTGAATGTGAGAAAGTCATAATATTAAAATAACCCTGATCTATGAAAAACATTTTTTTAGATTTTTTTAAATTAAATTTATTAGGTTGACAATGGTTAATAAAATTACATAGGTTTCAAGTGTACAATTCTGTAATACATCATCTGTATGTCACATTGTGTGCTCACCACCCAGAGTCAGTTCTCCTTCCATCACCATGTATTTGACCCCCTTTACCCTCGTCTACCACCCCCCTATCCCCTTACCCTCTGGTAACCACTAAACTATTGTCTGTGTCTATGAGTTTTTGTTTCATCATTTGTTTGTCTTGTTTCTTTGTTGCTTTCAGCTTTATATCCCTCATATCAGTGAAGTCATATGGTTCTTGACTGATTGACTCTTTTCTGTCTGACTTATTTCGCTTAGCATAATAATCTCAAAATCCAACCATGTTGTCACAAATGGCAGTATTTCATCTTTTCTTATGGCAGAATAATATTCCATTGTGTATATATATACCACATCTCCTTTATCCAATCATCTATCGAAGGACACTGGTTGTTTCCATGTCTTGGCCACCATAAGTAAAGCTGCAATGAACATCAGAGTACATATATCTTTATGGATAAATGTTTTCAGATTTCTGGGTTATATACCCAGCAGAGGGATTGCTGGGTCATATGGTAATTCTATTTTTAACTTTTTGAAGAACCTCCGCACTGTCTTCCAAAGCGGCTGCACCAATCTGTATTCCCAGCAACAGTGTATAAAGGTTCCTTTTTCTCCACAGCCTCTCCAACACTTGTTATTATTTGTCTTGTTGATGATGACCATTCTAATTGGTGTGAGGTGATATCTCATTCTGGTTTTTATTAGTATTTCTGTGATGATTAGTGATGTTGAGCATCCTTTTGTATGTCTATTGGCTATTTGTATGTCCTCTTTAAGGAAATGTCTATTCAGGTTCTCTACCCATTTTTTAATTGGATTGCTTTTTTCTTGTTGAGTGTATGAGTTTCTTATATATTTTGGATATTAGCTCTGTATTGGAGGCATTGTTTATAAATGCCTTCTCCCACTAGGTTGGTTACCTCTTTGTTTTGTCCATGGCTTCTTTTGCTGTGCAGAAGCTTTTTAGTTTGATAGAGTCCCATTCCTTTATTTTAACTTTTACTTCCCTTGCTTTTGAGGTCAAATTCATAAAATGTTCTTTGAACCCAAGGTCTATAAGTTTAGTACCTATGTTTTCTTCTATGCAGTTTATTGTTTCAGGTCTTATGTTTAGGTCTTTGATCCATTTTGAGTTAATTTTAGTATATGTGACAGATAGCAGTCCAGTTTCATTCTTTTGTGTGTAGCTTTCCAATTCTCCCAGCACCATTTATTGAAGAGTATTTATTTTTTCTATTGTATGTTTTTGGCTCCTTTGTAGAAAATTATCTGTCCATACTTATGTGGGTTTATTTCTGGGATTTTAATTCTATTCCATTGGTCTACGTATCTGTTTTTCTGCCAATATCATGCTATTTTGATTATAGTTGCTCTGTAGTACTAGCTGAAGTCAGGGAGTGTGATATCTCCAGGCTTCTCATTTTTTTTTTTTTTAGGAGTGCTTTGGCTGTTTTGGGGTCTTTTGTGATTCCATACAAATTTGATGATTTTCTTATTCTATTTGTTTTAAAAAAATGCCATTGGGATTTTGATGGGGATTGCATTAAATCTGTACATTGCTATGTGTAATATGGCCATTTTAACTATGTTGATTCTTTCAATCCTTGAATGAACACAGAATGTTTTTCTGTTTCTTTGTGTTTTCTTCAATTTTTTTAACAGACTTGTAGTTCACAGTGTATATAGGTCTTTTACATCCTTTGTTAAGTTTCTTCCTAGGTATTTTATTCTTTTTGTTGCAATTAAAAAATGATTTTTTTTCATTTCTCTTTCTGAAATTTCATTGTTAGTATATAAGAATGCAATAGATTTTTGTATGTTGATTTTGTAGCCAGCAACTTTACTGTATTTATTTATTGTTTCTCATAGCTTCTTGGTGGAGTCTTTAGGGTTTTCTATATATAGCATCATGTCATCTGCAAAAAGTGACAATTTAACTTCATTGCCAATTCAGATGCCTTTATTTCTTTCTCTTGCCTGATTGTTCTGGCTAGGACTTCCAATGCTGTGTTGAATAACAGTGGTGATAGGGGACAACCCTCTCTTGTTTCTGAATGTAGAGTGAAAGGTTTTTTACTATTAATTATAATATTAGCTGAGGGTTTGTCATATATGACCTTTATTATGTTAAGGTATTTTCCTTCTATACCCACTTTATTAAGTGTTTTGATCATAAATGGATGTTGTATCTTGTCAAATGCTTTTTCTGCATCTATTGATATAATCATATGATTTTCATCTTTTATTTTTTATGTGGTGTTTCTGTATGTTGAACCATCCTTGTGCCCCTGGGATGAACCCCACTTGATCATGATGTATAATTCTTTTTAATGCATTGTTGTATTTGATTTGCTAGAATTTTGTTTAAGATTTTACATCTGTATTCATCAGAAATATTTTTGTGCTATCCTTACCAGATTTTTGGATCAGGGTTATTTTGGCCTCATAAAATGAATTAGGGAATATTGCCTCTTCTTCAAATTTTTGAAAGAGTTTGAGGAAGAAAGTTGTTAGATCCTCTTTGAATGTTTGGTAGAATTTACTAATGAAGCCATCTTGCCCTGGCCTTTTCTTTTGGGAAGGTTTCAGATGACTGATTTAATTTCCTTACTGTTGATCCATCTATTTAGATTTTCTAGTCTTCGTGATTCAATCTAGGAAAGCTATATGGTTCTAAGAACTTGTCCATTTCTTCTAGGTTATTGAATTTGGTGGTATATAGCCCTTCATAGTATTCTTGCATGATCCTTTGTATTTCTGTGGTACCCATGGTAACTTATCCTCTTTCATTTCTGATTTTGTTTATTTCCGTCTTTTCTGTTTTTATCTTAGCGAGGTTAGCCAAGGGTTTGTCAATTTTATTAATCTTTTCATAGAGCCAACTCTTTGTTGCATTAATTTTTTTCGATTGTCTTTTTGTTCTCTATTTCATTTAGTTCTGCTTTGATTTTTATTATTTCCTTCCTTCTGCTGACTTTGAATTTCATTTGTGCTTCTTTTTCTAGTTCTTTAAGGTGTAATGTGAGGTTGTTTATCTGCGATTTTTCTTCTTTCTTGAAATAGGCCTGTAATGATATAAATTTCCCTCTTATTACTGCTTTTGCTGTTTCCTGGTAATTTTGACTGAATGTATTTTCAGTCTCATTTGTTTCTATGTATCATTTGATCTCTTCTTCTATTTCTTCTTTGACCCAGTCATTCTTTAAAAGCATGTTGTTTAATCTCCACATATTTGTGGTTTTTCCTGCTTTCTCTTTCCAGTAGATATCCAATTTCAAAGCCTTGTGATCAGAGAATTTGCCTGGGATGATTTCAATCTTCTTTAATTTGTTGAGGCTAGTTTTGTGTCTCAACATATGGTCTATCCTTGGGAATGTTCCATGTACTCTAGAAAAGAATGTATAGTCTGATATTCTAGGATGAAGGGCTCTATAAATGTCAATTATGTCTATTTGTTCTAATCTGTCATTTCAGGCTGATATGTCCTTATTGATTTTCTGTTTGGATGATCTATCTATAGCTATCAATAATGTATTTAGGTCCCTTACTATAAGTGTGTTTTGGGTAATTTCTCCCTTTTGTTCTGTTAGTAGTTGCTTTGTATATTTTGGTGCTCCCTGACTGGGGGCATATATATTGAACAGTGTTATGTGTTTTTTTTTTGTATTGTCCCCTTTATCATTATGAAATATTCATCTTTGTCTCTTGTTACCTTTTTTTATCCTGAAGTTTGTTTCATCTGATAAAAGTATGAATACACCTGCTTTTCTCTGGATATCATTTGCTTGGAGTATTGATTTCCACCCTTTCACTTTGAGTCTGTATTTGTTCTTGTAGTTATGATGTGTCTTGGAGGCAGCATGTGGTTGGCTTTAGTTTTTTGATCCAATCTGCTACTCTGTGCCTTTTTATTGGTGAGTTCAGTCCATTTATATTTAGGATGATGACTGATATATGAGCGTTTCTTATATCCATTTTGTCTTTTTTTTCTGGTACCTCAGTGTCTTCATTGTTTCTTTGCCTTTTTGTTGCTATCTGTTATTTTAATGGGGTGATATTCTATGATTTTTCCCTCTGTTTCTTCTTTATTATGTTATATATTTCAGCTCTGAATATTTTTTGAGTGGTTACCATTAAGTTTATGTAAAAGAATGTTTCATACATACAGTAGTCCTTTTTCATCAGCAAGCTTCTGATCTCCATTCCCGTTTGCAAGTTCAGACTTTTACTCTCTACTCTTTTATGTTTTTGTTGTCATAAGTTATCCCTACTTATG
Source organism: Hipposideros armiger (assembly GCF_001890085.2). Lineage (NCBI taxonomy): Eukaryota > Metazoa > Chordata > Mammalia > Chiroptera > Hipposideridae > Hipposideros > Hipposideros armiger. The sequence goes on along the minus strand of NW_017732139.1, from coordinate 195,582 downwards.
CTGTGAGTTGATTTCTGAGTTGCAGTAGCAAGTTGCCTTTTTCTCTTTTTGTTTTTTAATTTTTTTTTCTTCTTTACCCTTTATGTTTTGTTTAACTGTATAGTGCCCCTATTTTGTGTAGGGATAGCCACTCCCTGCTCTGTCTGTCTGTTCATAATACTAGTCATGGTTTTGTATTTTTTTGATTTTTTGTTTCAGGTCGAATAGCCTCCTTCACTATTTCTTGTAATGCATGTCATGTGTTAGAAAATTTCCTCAGCTTCTGTATTTCTGGAAAGGTCTTTATGCCTCCTTTATATCTAAAGGATATCTTTGCTGGGTATATTATTCTTGGCTCATAATTTCTCTCTCTCTCTCTATTTTGAATATTTGATTTCACTCCCTCCTGGCTTATAGAGTTTATGCTGAAAAATCTGATGATAATCTAATGGGCTTTCCTTTGTAGGTTACCATCTTCTTTTCCCTGGCTGCCTTGAGGATTCTTTCAGCATTAATTTTTGACAGCTCCAATACAATGTGCCTTGGAGAAGGCCTGTTGCGATTGAGGTAATTAGGTGTTCTATTTGCTTTTTGGATTCAAGGATACAGTTCTTTCCACAAGTTTGGGAAGGTCTCATCAACTATTTATTTGAATATACTCGGTTTCCTTCTCCCTTTCTTCTCCTTCTGGTATGCCCGTTATTCTGACATTGCTCTTTCTGATGGAGTCAGAAAGTTCTTGTAGAGTTATTTCATTTCTTTTAACTCTCAAGTCTCCCTCTTCTTCCATCTGTGTCATTTCCAGATTTCTATCTTCGATATCACTCATTCTTTCCTCCATCTGGTCAGCTCTACTACCTAACTTGGCTATTTCATTCTTCATTTCTTTTATTGAGGTCTTTACCTCCAGAATTTCTATTTGGTTCTTTTTAAATATCAATCACTTAGGTAAAATGACCATTTTGTTCTTTGATTGTGTTTCTGAGTTCATTAAACTGCTTGTCTGTGTTATTTTGCATCTCGTGGAGTTTTTCAGAACCACAATTTTGAATTCTCTGTCATTTAAGTCACATATTTCCATGTCTTTAAGTTCATTTTCTGGACAATTTTTATTTTCTTTCTGAGCTGCCTTGTTACCTTGGTTATTCATGGCAATTAATGAATTATTATTTCTCTTCCTGGGCATCTACAGGAGTGAGTTGTGCAACAGGTTGACATAAAAGAGGTCTTTCTTTTGTTTCCAGTAGGTTGCTGGAATGTTTTATTTTCTCTCCCTCTGCAGCCTTTTATTTTCTCTCATGTTGTAGCATTATATTTTCTCTGCATTATTCCAGCTTCTCACATGGTGGGAGTTCCCTGGAGAGTGGGCTTCTCCCTGTGAGCAGGGTGCTGGGTCTCAGGGCACCACCTCCATGGGAAGATGTGGAGGGCAATAGCTTCTGAGATTCTGAAATCTCAATGCTGCTACTGCAGCCCAATGCAGAGCCTGTGTGTCTCAGCAGCTCTGATTGTCCCCACAGGGACTTGCTCAGAAAGGCAGGGGCAGGGTGCGTTGTGAGAGAAGGCTAGTGCTTTTGTGACTCTGAGCAATGGTGGCTACCAACCCCACAGTTGTCTTGCCTTTATAGTTCCTTAAGAGAAATTTTAGATGATACATATGCATGTGATCCAACACACAATCCACCAAAACTAATTACATTTTGAAAAGGATTTGACTAATGTATTGTACCATATGTTTTATAAAAAAATTCTCTATGGTTAGAGATAATTTTTCCCATGGATAGGCTTATACTTTGCCTAGATATAAAGAGTACCAAAAATATAGATTTTCTGAATGCTAAAGTTTAGTAGTTCAAAGAATACTGGTTCTAGAATTTTTCTTAAATGTAGGATGACCACTTAATATTAAAAGGTATATTGCCACTTTATGCATTGTAAAAGGTATAATTATTAATAATACTCTTTTCGCTCTCAAAATCACCCCAATTCAAACAATAAATTGGATAGTCACTCTACTAAAATATGTGTTCCTGCATGAAGTTTATTATTGTGAAATGAAAGCTGAGATTTTCAAAGAATAATTAAAATTAGATATGCAGACTATATTCATATCCCACCATAATATAATCTCCATGAGAGCAGAGCATGATTGCTCTATCATTAACCCTATTTATGGTATCTAATAATTAGTGAGCACTCAAAAATATTTATGGGTTCATGGATGATGACACTAGATAAGATGGCTAGTGTATTAATGGAAGATGTAAGGTTCAAAAATATTGTAATACATGGGAATTAGTTGACTGAGACCAAAATTATGTGAATAGAAATCCTGAATTTTGTTTTGAAAAACTGTCTTTCAAAAACATGACAATTGTTTTTGTATGTAAAAACATACAAAGAATTTTAGGATTTTAAATATACATTGATTTATTAACTTCTTTGAAAACATGGTGATCTTGAGAGAATAAAAGAAAATAGGATGATTTATAATACAATTTACATAATATTAAGTTGTATTGATCGGGAAGGAAAAAATCCTGTTCTATTTTGCACTGAATGCTTGTCTGCCTTATTGTTTAGCTCAGGGGTTTAATGATTTAGAAGAAGAGAGCCTCTGAGATTGTAGGGGATATTTTTAAACCAGCTTAGCATTTGCTAAGGGAATTGGGACTGTTTAGCATGGAGAAGAGAATACTTAACAGGTTATAATAATTGTTTGCAAATATTTGTAATACTGTAATATATAGAAGAGTGTTCAGATTTTGTTTCTCTCCAGAGGGCAGAAATAAGACCAAATCAATAAATGAAAGTTTTGAGAAGGCAATTTTTGGCTCTACATTAGAAGCATTTGCTAGAAATTGGAACTGTTTAACAGTGACATGAGCTGCTTTAGAAAGTATGGAATGCCATATATTAGAGATGTCTATCTTCCAGGAATAAAAGTTATTTCTCCCTTGGCAGGAAAGGTTGGACATTTAAGATCTTTTACAACTTTCAAATTCCATGTATTTATTATATCAATATATCATACAGAGAAATATTAGGTGAATTAATTGTAAATTTACTGATATGATTAAAACAGCAATTAGAATACCTAGGCAATTCAAACCAAAGTGTGCATTCAGTGTATTAGAGGAATAACTACAATTATGACAGAATTGTCTATGCTCTGATCTCCACTACAATAGCTGCAATGCCAAAACCTCAATGTTTATCTTTCTCTGGCAGGATCGTGAGGAGTGGCTTACAAGTCCTCTTTGAGGGCCATTTTGCCTGTCATTTCTCATCTGTCACAATGATGTCACAACAATGCCATTCTTATAAATTAGTAGAGAGCTGGGTGTCCCTTCCATTATTTGTCTTACCGAGCTATCTTTTTTTAGGCAGGGAATTTTCTCACTACTTTGTGAAAATTTCTCATCATCATTAAGCAAGTGATAGAAATCAGACTTTAATGATGACACCACTGTATTTGCGTATTACTCTTACTGTAAGGGAGAAGGGCACTCTTCCACATTTTCCTTTTTTTTTTTTTAACCTGGACATAATATCCTTGACTTTGTTTACTTTTATAAGATTCACCGTGTTTTAAGTTCTGGTTTTTAAATTAACTTGATCTTTCAGTCTAAAACATTCTTCTGTAATTCAGAAATTAACATTTCCCTTAAGTATGGTTTGCAAGACAATCAGGGTAACACCACATTAAGAAAAAGTAAAAAAACTTCCATTGCCAATGATATTTTTTCCATCTGCACACTATTAAAGAAGGAAGAAGAAATTACTTGTCCTCTCAGTTACCTTAAGTTTTCATTCGAACTGTTCCAAGTCACCATATCTTTTCCATGAAGTGTTTTTTATTTATTCGGTGAAGATTGCAGAAGACACCTATTGTTTCTTCTTGATCCATCACTCCAGCTGTCTCTTCACAGAAACTGCATACATCTACTTCACATTCACCAAGCTCCAGTGGGGGTGGCAGAGTGGGTGGCAGGATTGTAGTCATGATTGATTCAAGATGAATCAGTTTACTTGGAGACTATTTTGTGATGATAGAAGGGAAAAGAGAGGAGAGAAATGCAACAAGAGAGGCAAGTGTGCTGAGGGGTTTAAATTTCCTAGTTCTAGTTGTTTCTGAAGTTCACAACATTACTGCTACACGTAATCCTAAAATTCAGAAGTTCTACCTGTCTTGACAGGATTCAACGGAATTTCCTTTTATCAATGCTATTGAGATTAAGATCTCTGGTTACTGAAAACCAGGAGATTAATGAGTAATATGAAAATGTATGTACTTGGTTCGGCTAGTTTCTGTAATCTCTTCACATTAATTAACCTTGAATCATAGATTTGATACAATTTCTTCTATCTTTCCATTTTTTAAAAATTTTCTTCTTCTGAAATACATATTTTGAGCCAAAATTATATAATTATAACTTAAATTCTGAAATGTTTTAGGAGTTTTAATTTTAATTTAACTCTTGAAACTAAAAACATGATGCAAATTTTTATAATTATATACTAGATATGCCATCATAAAATGGACATAGAAAACATTTTGAGAAAAATAAGTTATTTACATAAAAAGTTGCATTTTATATTTTAAAAAACTAATATTGAATTTTATTTAAAATACTTACGTGACATTCAAGAAGTAATAGGATTTGAAATTGCCATCCATTGGAGCTTCAAAAGAAAAATTTTGTATTGTATTTGAAATTCACTGGTGGTTTATTTCTCATTCAATATATGTGGACACAAATTTATGAGACATTCTGGGCTTTTAAGATACATCCATCATCTATAACTTAGTTCTTAAAGAATCTTGAATCTGAAAATCAAAAAGACAATACTATTATCAATATTTTATACACTCAAAATCATAGCTCCAATATAACAATGTCAGTGTGTATATGTTGCTCTGTATTTAAAATGAAAATATAGTCTATAAAGAATTAATGAGCAACAGATAATGCCTAATTTTACTTTAAATTTGTAGCCTTTTAGTAACAAGGACAAAAATAATATCCTGTATAATAGCAATGTAAAACAAAGAAATGCTAAACTCCTCTCCCTTTTGTTATTTGGGTTGGCTTTGTTTTAAAAGAAATTTTTTCTTGAACCAAAGGAAGTGAGAACACAGTAAATGAACTAGATATGCAAAAGTTTTGATACTAACATTGTCATCTAAAATTGAGAGTAAATCATTGCCCAATACCTATCAATCAGATTTTTAAAATTAGTTTTAAAACACTTAAAGGTAAATATTAGAAATTATGGTTAAGTTGACATAGTAATAAGAGCTACACGTGAATGAATTTAATGGTGGTAATTGGCTTAATAAGGCAGTAATGCCTGAATTCTGCCCAAAATAAGCAAATCTGCCACCCAAGCTTCTGAGGGAGGTTCATGCGTAGGGGATCAAGACAACCAAAATAACACTTTAATGTTTAACTCAGTTTAGCCCATAATTCCATTTATGTCCATGATTTAGATCATGAACAAGGTGATCTGAACCCCACTTAAATGATATTAATATCTCTTTTAAGGCGGCCTCAAGAGGTCCTTGAAATAATAAAAGTTGTAAAGTTTATTTTATCTGTTTTCATAGAACTTCCAAAACCACTGTGTACCTTCCGCTTTCACCAGTCTTATGAGAAGAATATTGGGCACTTGCCTGGGATCTGGGTGGGGCAAGGCAGGAGGGAAGGGGGTTGTGGGAACAGGGTCTAAATAGGGAATTTGGCCCAATACCTCCAGTGCATCGTTAATCTTAGGCCAGCACAGCAGCCTACACACGGCTGCCAAACTGACAAGAAAGGATGAAGGCCCCAAATAGCCCCATACTTCTTTCGATTTTTGGAGAGAAGAGGTTTAGAATGATTTCCCCAATTAACTTTATAAATGCCTAAACATCAGAGTTCATCTCCTTTTTTTATGTGGTTTTCTAGCTCTTTAAACCTCCTTGAACATTACTGTTGATGTAAACAGGCCCAGTCAGGGTCCTGTAATTGGATTTATTTAGGTCAACACCTGCTATCTTTTTTTTTTTTTTTAAAGATTTTATTGGGGAATTGGGAGAGGGGGACAGTATTGGGGAATTGCGGAAGGGGAGCAGACAAGTTGCTGTTCTTTGGTTCTTCAGTCTAGTTGTGGAGGACGTCACTTCACTGGCCCATGTTGGTATTATCATTGCGCTGTTCCCCGGGTGAGGCAGTTGCTCGCCGGCCTCTGGACGGCCACTCACAGCAGCTCTTGGCAGCTCACACTGGCTGCTGGCCCCTCAAGCTGGCTGCCAGCCACACATGGTAGCTTATGGCAGCCCACTGCAGGTTCACTGCAGCCTACACTGTCGCTGGCGACTCACGGCATCCCAGCTCCAGGTTGAGCTGTTGTTCACCATCTTAGCTGTAGAGAGCAGTGTCACTGGCCCTCATATGTGGGATCTGAACCAGGGCCCTGCTGCACAGAGCTGGTGCCCCAAGCCAGCTCTTAACCAATGTGCCACTCAGCCGGCCCAACACCAGCTATCTTTGAACAGTACAGTGTGGAGGGAAAGGGATGGGAGGGGCCATTTTTGACATAGCCTCAGGACTTTTTGGTGCCTATGAAACCCATGTAATTATTGGGATGTGTTTAGTGAATCAGATTATGACTGCCCATTTTAGGGAGAAAATACAGGGAATCAGAAAAGCACTACCTAAACTTTTGATGCCGTATCCTTGTAGCTGAGCTTCTATGACCTTCTCATTGTAGTGCTGACAAACATGGACTCCATTTACTGTCATCCATATTCCCCCAATGGTACTATCTTGCAAAATTATAGTATAAAATCAGAACCTTTGATTATCTCTCCATGCTATCTCTGGAAGCTTCTGAACAGGTTCTAAAAAACAAACAAACAAACCAAATTTGAACATGAGGCCGCATCACACACTATACTGCTAATCATCCTACATTCTATTTTCCTTCTTAAATTCTTCTCTGCTGTGTTGTCCAAGCAAGCTCACCAATGTCCAAACCCTGCCTTTGACAGAGAGAGATAAAAGTTTAAAAATTAAATCATTCTACCCTTATAATCATATCAATTTAAAATTCGAATTCTAAAATTACCTCTCACCCATTCTCAGCATCATACTCTGGCCCAAATCAGAGGGGACATATGCAAGAACAGTTGGTAATGTCACTAAAACAATATACCAGTTCAGAACTGCATGCCCATCCCAAACTCTCATAGGTCCTACTTTTCCAAAGTTTTTCAAAACACACATGCTGACATTATGAAAATAGCCTTTGATCCAGAATTATAGAACACACAGGCAAGTGCCCCAAATATTATCTCTCTAAAGTTTATAATCACAGCATAATTCCTTACTACAATCCTACCTGAACAAGAATAATAATTCCAAGTTCCAAAATATATTAAATATTATGTAACATATGTTGCCTTTATTAACTCTGAACTTAATGCTATCTATGAGAAAGAGGCAGAAAGAGAAAATGAGTAACCATGATTCTTGGTTGACAAGGGGCCCATTTTCATTGGTCCATGTATATCTATATTGCATTCTATGATTTCTGTTATAGATTGAATTATGTAGCCCCCAAATTCATATGTTGAAGTCGTAACCACCAGTACCTTAGAATGTGACTTTATTTGAAAAAAAGAGTCATTGCAAATGTGATTAGTTAAGATAAGGTCATACTGGAGTAAGGTGGGACCCTAGTCTAATACAATTGGTGTTCTTATAAAGTGGGGAAATTTGAAGACAGACATGTATGTAAGGAGAATGGCATCCAAAGAAAAAGGCATAGATTAGAATAATGTTTCTATATACTAAGAGATGCCAAAGATTTGCAGCAAACCACCAAGAGACCAGAATCTTCTTTACAGCTCTCAGAAAGACACAATCCTGCTGACGCCTTGATCTCAAAGTTCTGCCTTTAGAACTGTGAGACATTATACTTTCATTGTTTAAGCAACTCAATGACTGGTATTTTGTTACAGCAGCCTAGTAAACTAATACAAATATTTTAGTTTATTTATCTGTTTTTAATCATCTAGTGAACACTTATGAAACTATCAACTATATTAAAGTGGTGAGAATATGCTGCAGTAACAAACAGCATCAAAACAGTAAATTCTTATAACAAAGTTTATTTCTTGTTTACACTACCTGTCCATTGAAGATTGGATGTATATTTGTACATATAGTAATTGACATTTCATCCCAAATCCAATATATTACCAATAGTTTTTATCACCACAATCTTGTTTTAGAACATTTCCATTGTCTCAAAAAGGCACCTAAACCACATTAGCAGTAAATTCCTTCTTCTATCTCCCTTCCCCTAGCTGAAGCAACCATGATTTGCTTTCTGTCTCTGTAATATTGCTTTTCTATACATTTCATATAAATGGAATCGTACAATATACAGTCTAGCTTCAAGGAACTTTATATCTCTTTAAATAAATTGTAAAATCTCTGTTACAATACACTTTAATTTGTACCTCTCATCTGTTGTGCTATTATTAGCATGAATTTTATTGCTACAGCTGTTAAAAACTTGAACACACATTTGTATTTTTTTTTGGCTTTTAAGAATTAATTATCTTTTAAAGATGTTTTTAAATGGAAAAACGTCTTATATCAAAATATTTGAAGAATTATTATAATTCAAAATAAGAAAATGTGCAACACAATTTAAAAAATGAACAAAATACTTGAACAAATAGTTACAAAGGAGATGACACAAAATACTTTACAAAAAGAAGACAATATAAATGGTCAATAAGGGCATAAAACATATTGAAAATCATTAACAGAGACATTTAAATTAAAACAAAAATTAGTTATGTCTATATACCAAAGCTAAAATTTTTTTTTTCAAGTGATAAACCCAAGTGTTGACAAGGATGTAGAGAAACTAGAATTCTCATTCCTAAGTGGTGGGAGTATCTTAAAAAGTGATACATGTATTTGTATCTATTTGTAACTATTTTGACTAAATATGTATACCCCCATGAAAATATATGTATGCATACTCACACACACACTTGTACATAAATGTTCAAGGCAATTTTTTTCATAATGGCCAAAAACTCTACCTAAATAAACATCAACATGTAAATGGAAAGCAAATTGTGGCATATGAGTATAATGGACTACACCTCATAAATACAAAGAAATTATTGACACATACGAGGTGTGTTAAAAAATATAGTGAATGTTTAAATTAAAATAAAATTATTACAATAAAAAACACATTGCCATGAAGCCCCCTCAAAATACTCCCACTCACTTTGAACACACTTATCCCATCGTTCTTGCCACTTTCTGAAGCAGTTCTGGAAGTCCTCTTTCATAAGTATCTTTAGTTGTGTTCTCATAGCTGCCTCAATGTCTTGAATAGATTCAAAACATTTACCTTTCATGGTCATTTTGACTAGGGAAAAGCCAGAAGTTGCACGGTGCCATATCTGGTGAATAAGGTGGATGAGGACAGACTGTAATATTTTTATTTGACAGAAATTCCCATACAAGAAGTCAGGTGTGACATGGAGCCTTTCCAATGTGATCAAAACAGATGGTGAATGTTGCTGCTGAGTGCCATCCAACGGAAAGGCAGGAATCTTCATTACAGGAAGCGGTGCGTGGAAACTTAGTAACACTGTATGACAAGTTTCAACTTGTTCAGTGCAGTCAGTCAGGTGTGAGCCACGGTTGAGAGAAGGTGTGTTTTAAAGTGTGTCATAAATCATCCTTCATCATGACAATGCTCCGAGTCACACATTGCTTCTGGTATATGGCAATTTCTGTCAAATAAAAACATTATGGTGTTTCCTCATCCACCTTATTCACTGGTGTGGCACCGTGTGATTTCTGGTTCTTCCCCAAAGTGAAAATGATTCAGCACATGGACACAACCGTGAAAGCGCAACAAAAGATACTCACGAAGAGGACTTCCAGAACTGCTTCAGAAAGTGCCAAGAACAATGGGATAAGTGTGTTTGGAGTGCAGGGGAGTATTTGGAGGAGGATTAATGGCAATGTGTCTTTTACTGTAATAAATTTTTGTTATTTAAACATTTACCGTATTGTTTGATCACCACTTGTAATAATAGGGATGAATCTCAAAAAAGATTATTATGAGCTAAAAAAGTCACACAAAAAAGATATATTGTGTGAATCAATTTATAGGAAAGTCTAGTACATACAAAACAAATCAAAAGTAATATAAATCAGATCAATTGTTGCCCAAGGTGATGGATATGTTCTATATCTTGGTTGTATGGTAGTTACATGGGTGTATATATTTGTCACAATTCATTGCACTGTATGAGTTCAAGTGAATGCATTTTATGGTATGTAAAATATATTTCAATAAAATTGATTTGTGTCTTTTTTCCCTAATCATTCTGTATGACCCACTAATAGCAAGCAAGGAATATTTACATTGACCATCTTTAATGACAGTTAATGTCTATATGTATTTCACTTTCACCTTAATATAGAGGGTGCCAAAAAAAGGTACACACATTTTAAGAAAGGAAAGCTGTATTAAAATTGTGATACTCAATATATACTGATATATACTGAACAAAAGATGAATACAAGTTACATTTGACTTCTGCAATTACAAGAGGTGCTCAAAGTAGTCACCATCAGTGTCCAGACACTCCTGATTATGGCGAACTACTGCTTGAGCAACATTGACCAAAGTGTCTACTTGTATACATTTTTTTGCACCCCTGGTATATATCTATTCTGACTTCTAAAATTTAATATAACTTTTATATAGGAATTTCTTTTTCTTTTCAGTTTAATTTAAACCTAAATGGGCAATACAAAGGAAGCTTTGGTAATGGAACATGTTTGTATATTGACTATGGTGGTAGATCCACGAACAAGAACAAACACATGTGATAAAATTGAATAGAACTTAATACATCCCTCCTCCCCTCCCCGCCAAAACACACAAAGGAGTACAAGTAAAGCTGATAAAATCTAACAAGATCAGTGGGTTTTGTCAATGTCAATATCCTGGTTCTGATTTTATACTATTGGGTTGTCAGAAAAGTCATGGCATATTTTTTCTATGTTTTTCATTGCAAAAATGCGTCATGACTTTTCCAACCTCGCAATATAATTTTGCAAGATAGTATCATTGGAGAAATATGGGTGACAGGTGAATGAGATCTCTTTCTTTTAGTCCTTATAACTGGATGTGCATCTATAATTATCTAAAAATAATAATAATAAAAAGTTTAATTAAGAAAAATCTAAATCCGTTCCAAGAAAAAGTTTTTCTTCACTAAAAAATATTCTACATTCACTGCTCTTACTTTCTACATTTCAGACATGCCCTGTTAGTTTATTTGTGTGATCTTTCTATGTTCTTAAAATAGTAAGCTTTTAAGTTTGAACAATGCTTCTAGGTAGTGGAAGTAATACTGCCTTAGGAGCTAACCAACCACCTGGAAATCAAAGACCGATTTTTCATTCACTTTCTTTGACTAACTTGCCAGCATTGTGGGAGAATCAGAAATTCCAGGTACATCAAATCCTGCCTTAAGTAAAGTAGGGTTAATAATGTAGTGAGGATTTGGTGAGGTGGAACTAATGGATTTTAATACTTTGCAATGAAAAATATCACATGGGGCTATTTGGAAATAGGTCTATCATTTTACTGAACTAAATTTTGAAACGTGTAAATGCTTTATTGAAACACAAACCCAATCTTTGTGAGTGTGTTTATTCTGTTTTTGGGTCCTGCTGCTTTCAAAAACAAATTATTCATGAATAGGTTAAGAACAAGTAAAATTAAAGTGACTTTGCCTTTGTTCATATCAAAGGCACTTCTGAAGACTAAATGGTAAATGAGCCCTAAACGGAACAGTCGTCTTAAGCCCAGCTGGAGAGCGCTTCAGGGGGGAACAGTTTTAGAAACTAACATTTTTCTATTTGCTGCATCTGTACAGAGGTGTACATTTCTAGGAAGTCACGTGGACTGCTTAAATGGGAAAACCTACAGAGCAAAGAAAATTCTGCTCTCCTGGCCATCTCAAACCACTATCCTCCTATGCACAGGAACCTCTTACCTCTTAATTAGTGTACAATACCTGTCAAGATTACATATGTGATTACAGTCCTCACTGTAGATCCAAAATAGACCAATGCTCCATCAGCTTTTTATTAGAAAATTGATAATGTCTTACATCAGCCAGGTATAGAAAAGTGCAAGCTCCTGGAGCTTTAGGCTCCTGTGGATGGAGGGGCAGTGTTGATTCCAAGGGGACCTGAACAATGCACAGCCCTTTAGCTCCCAAAGTCTGCCCTCTGATTTTTTCTCCAAACTCAAAGAATATACAAGTCTGTCTGCGATGAGCTACTAGCCTTTCTTCTGTTAGAAATTTTGTCATTATTGTTAATAACGATAATTACAACAATGTCACTAACACCTCCAATTTATTTCCCATGTACCCCATGCCAGATACCCGACTCTGTGTCTTCTGTGTGTATTTTCTGATGTATGTTCTCACAACCACCAATGAGAGGTATTTGTATTCTCAGTTGTATAGTATATTAAAATATTGAGGTCTGGAGAATGGGAGTAACTTGTCTAAGGTAACACACTGATAAGTAGTGGACCTTTCTTGGAATCCAAAGTCCATCACGCCACCCTCCCTTGTCATTACTGTCACTCTTCATTAGTAGATGCTGTTGTCGTGTATTAGTTATACATAAACGTTGGCTTGGGGATGTGATATCCTGAGAGGTAGGAGGACTCCTATTTTCCTGACATGAGGTCTAGAATTTCATAATTGAGCATTATATAAATTGGATCATTAGAAATCCCTTTGAAAAGGCAAATGCTAGTTATTCCCAGGTGAGTGAGAATACATTTCAACTTTCTTTTCTCCAACAACTGTGGATTATTGGTTGCTATGAAATGAATATTTTAATGGAGAAAGTAACGCACAGGGAAGCAAGTAGGTAAGCGTTCTATCCCAGGTTCCTTTCCAGGTTCATGCTTTTCCCTTTCTCTGTGCCTCCTCCAGGCCTCTAATTATATTCCCAAAGTTTCCTTCTCTCACTCCCACATCTCTCTCTTTCTCTTTCACCCTCCACAATTTCTGCCTGCCTCCATCTCACCTGTATGTCATAAATATTGTTGTCAAATTCAAGTGGTCTCCACAATGTGCTTCTTGATGCTTGCATATTCAATTTTGTTTTATTCTTAGTAGATATGTGAAGACTGAATATCTCTGTGGCCCCTCAGGCATAGAATTAAGGTATGAAGTCTGACCAGAGGAGGTGATTTTTGTTTGTTTGGATATGGTGGGCTTCTTGGAAGCCCTTAAATCACACTTCTTTCTCTGTAAAATCAGACTGGAGGAGAACAAATGCTATTTTTGCGACTTCGAGGAATTAGGGAGGCTTGCTACTGGCGGATGCGGCGCAAATTGGCACGAATGCTGATCCTAGAGCTTATCATGAGAACACTGCATGTCTAATATTAAAATATTTGCCAAAATGATAAATGGCAATTCTTGACCAGGATTGACAAACCCTTGTTCTGTAAAGTCCAGAGAGTAAATAGTTTACACTTTGTTCTCATAAAATTTTATTTACAGAAATGAGTAGATAACCAGATTTGACCCACAGGGTATCAACTGAGGATTCTGTTCTCAACTCTCTTTTATCTATCACTGCCTTTATCTAACCAATCATCATATTTTACATAATTTACTTCTAAACAGGTATACCTGTCTCTTCTCTCCTTTCCTACATGTTTATTATATGACATTCACTGAGTTAACCAGCATCTATGAATTCTTACTTAAACTTCCTACCACTTGTAATTGGTTCTGTTATCCTCATGATGAGGCCTACGAAGGTTAAGTAACGTGTCCCACGCCATGCAGCTGTTAAGTAGTTGGACTATGTCCGATTGGGGAAGTGATGGCTTTAATGGTCTCTAATCTCCTCTGTCATCTTTCTGTCTGGTTTCCCGGCCCTCCTTCCCAGCCTGCACAAGCTACTGGTTATAAACTGAATCCCAAACTTAGTCAGGTTCCTTACACAGGTTAAATGTCCTCAGTGAGCTGGCCCTGGCTTACCTCTCCAGGTTTTCTCCAGCAAAACCCCACCCATCCTCACGCATTCCCCTCAACACACACACACACATTCACACTCACAGAGTTGATCAAGGATCTTGTCCATACCAAACTGCGTTAGGTGCCGTAAGCGCGTGAAACAGTTTCCATGCCACCATGGGTTTGCTCATGAAGCTGTCGTGTCCCTCTCTTGCTGCTCACGCTTCTTCACTCATCCTTTTTTTTTTTTTAAATTCTCTGCCTTTCCAGTGTGTTTCAAACATTCTTCCAAGGTAACTTGTCTGACAAAGCTCAACTGAACATTCGCCTCCTCATTCTGAATGTTTTTCTCTTATGATACATATAACATATCACTGCATAATATTTTTGTTTGTTTTACTGTGCACTATGGTTGCTATCTTTTTATTGTGTCTGTCTGTTATATAGACTAGGGTACTATTGGAGAAAGAATTTGACTAATCATCATGCAACTAGAAAATTTCACATAATTTGCAAGAGAGTAGAGAGTGATGCAGTTCTGAGAGGACACAGAAAGGGTGCTTGATAGGAACGGTGGTTATTCAAAAACATATATTATGCCTTTGTAAATACGAAAGTATACCTTCGTGATCAAGGACATGGATAGATACAGTTTTATAGTCTTGGAGTTTTGTTTTGTTTTGTTTTTTTGGTTTTGGGGGAGGAAGAGGAGCTATAATGTGAGACACATCCATTATGAGCTAAGTGATGGGACCCTTATAGGGTCGGTTCTATGATACACATGGGTTGCCTTATAATGAAAATTTGATCTAGATAAAAGAAAAACAGTTGTATTCTTAATATTATAGGATAGTTACTTCATACCAGATGAGAACCTTATACTAAGTAAACATTTCAACATACTGCATTCTAGGATTATTAAAAAACTCTGATGATGATTATGACCATGATTTAGAAAATCCAGTATTAGAATTGTCTTGAGGTATGGAATTAAGAACAAAATCTAGGCAATAGGTTTATAATAACAAACAAACCCTCCTTTCAAATCTTTTTGATGTTTATAAAAAAATCTATATTAAAAATAATTTAGCATGTAAAAGCACAAAAGATTTTTATATCATTTAGGACAAATGTATTTGGTTTATGTTAATATGTGTTTGTCCTCTTGTTTTATTAATTTACACGAGAGAGAATATTTTACTTTGCTACAGTTGTCCTCTTACCTGAGGCTGACTTTTTAGTATTCTGATTAAAAAAATAAAGAAACAAGAAAAAGAAAAGAACAAAACAAAAACTCTGAAACTACAAAGTAACCTTGAGACTCATAAATTTAGTTTGGAAACTTTCCCACTAGACTGTAACCTTGCTGAAGGGGCACATCACAGGGAAGCAAATAATCATCTATAAAATTGGCAAAAAGCAGTCATAGTTTTGCTGCTTATATGGCTAGGGAAAAGTCCGTAGGGATGAGTGAGTTGGGGAAAAGAAAGCTTCTGTGTGAATTTACCTGAGAACGGTGTTTACTAATGAACTATTCCAAGCACATTAGTGGCCCGGGGGAGTCTTCTCCATATCTCAGAAGTATAGTAGCTGATAGCTAACACTTCACTCATGGCATTCTAAAATGCTTCCAGCCTGCAGTCCTGTCTCCTAACAAGGATGCAAGGAATCCCCAGGAGACACTCAGGAGGTACACTTGTGCATTATAGCGTCTAATTTCAGAGAAGCAAAGAGGACGGAAATAAGGCCACAAATAAAGTCCCGATTCATTAAAATTGGTTGAGAGTATGGTGTGCTTGCCTTCAAATTAGCAAAGGATTTTGTCTTATCTTTGATCTGGATAAATAAGGAGAAATGTTGGGTAAATAATCATATCTCATGAATGATGACATGCCTCAAATCATTATAGGGAATGCTATGGCTGAGTCTGTTGTGGTTTATCAGTGACTAATAGTTAATTGGAGATAATGGCTATATATTGTTTTAATTATACGTGACTTAATCTGAGGAAAACGTAGAGATCCACTAGGTTTGGCTGCAAATCAAGGTCCATGGCAAATCTCAGTTGATAGCATGTATTTCTTATTTTCATATTATAATATTCTGAAGCATATCATAGGGACCATTGATATTGATCAAGGCCAATGCATTAAACAAAAAATAGCCTCTAAGCCCATGGTTCTTAAACTGTGCAGAGAACCTCAGGAGGCTGCCACAGGATATTTCAAATATTCAGGGGAAAAACAGATAGATCACAAACTACTAGAACATTCAATTTTGCTACATTCATTTCGATGATGTCACATCTTTACAAAGATGGGACTGAGACTGTTGCTCTTACTGAAAGCAAGTACTGCAGGTAATGAATGGCGCTGTCCAAAGTTTGAGAAGTTGTGTGGTGCCCAATTCCTGCACACAACCTCAGTAAATAATTGCCTTTCTGAAGTGTGCCCCTAGTGTCATGACTGTTATGCCTGAAAACTACGCAAGATGCTAATTGTGTTGTTTGTTTAATTGAAGTGAATATCACTTTATTAATAAAGCGACTCAAGCAAGTAACTGTAGAAACAACATTCAGATAGGAATAGTCAAAACAAACACTATGTTTTTCAGGCCTTATTAGCTTTATTATCTGGTTTATAAACTTATTTTGGGCCCAGGATAACATGGCAAATGGTTTTGGTTGAATAATCCAGGCAAAAGTAAGAACTATGAAACAATGCAGGCTTTTTTCTAAACATCCTCTGCCTGACAAATTTCCATACAGTTTCAGTTAAGTATTGGACATTTCTCTTTCCTAGGCTGGAAAAATCCCAGAATGTACAGCCTCCTATTGAGATATTGTTGGATAAACAGCAGGGCATTACCAGCAGTCTTAGGCCCTGTAAGAGATTTTAGGGGACAGAGATGCCCCCGTGAGAGTCATAAGAGCAGCTGTTTGCAGAGCATCTCTTATGATTAAATCCTTTTAATACTGGGTGGGGGGAGGGAGGATGTGGAGGGTGTTAAAGGTTGGGGAAGAAGGATTGCCAAGAATAAGACTAAGGAGAAAGAAGAGATGTGAGGAGAACTAGGAGAAAGAACCTGATTTGCACTTATGGCAATTTGCATTCTCTGAAGTCACACCTACCTGTTGTGTAATGAAATGCTGAGCCCAGTAAATGAGAGTAGATTCTTTAACATAACAGCACAACACAATGCCAGAAGCCCTAGCAGTACTCTCTCTTCTTATCCGCTGGGCTCAAAGTCAAAAAACATTGCTTGGGAGGCAGCAGTAATTTGATGAGCCAGCATAAGCTCTACCTGAGTGGAATGCTGTGGTCATTAGGTCTATCCTGCTGCCAGCAATTAAAAATTAACCTTGGCATTTTCAAAAAAGAATGTAGCAATTCATATGCAGCGTCTCTTCTGGTTGACAGTCTATCTAAAGAGCGTCTGCTTTCTCAAGTCAAGACAGTTTACACACAATGAACCTCTTTTGTGTGCCATGTGCAAAGCTAGGTCATTAACACACCTGCCAGAATAAGAGGGAGGAAGGGGAAAAAAACCCTCCCTCTTGGTAAACTCATTCATTTAAGACATTCAGGTTCACAGTGCTGTCCTTTTGAACACCCCAATTACCTCTCTTGCCCTTACAAACAAGTGGTGTGAATTTTAATCAGCTGGAATGCAATCAAGGGCTGAAATAAATTGTTGTTAAGTCATCTTCACAGAGAAAAG
Organism: Hipposideros armiger; assembly: GCF_001890085.2. Classification (NCBI taxonomy): domain Eukaryota; kingdom Metazoa; phylum Chordata; class Mammalia; order Chiroptera; family Hipposideridae; genus Hipposideros; species Hipposideros armiger. The sequence goes on along the minus strand of NW_017732139.1, from coordinate 177,782 downwards.
CAACTCACATACCTAGCTATATGTATGTCTGATTTTCACAAGGGTGGAATGTCCTTGCTATGGATGGAAACAATGTTTTATTTTTGTTTCAACCTCTGTTGAGTTTCCTCTACATTCCTCTCCCTTCCTCTGCCAGAGCCTCGGTTCTGAGAATAATTAGCAACACCCACTGGTGATAACAGGGCCACAGCAACCTAACAGTGATATCTTGCCGGCGCCAGCTGTGCTTCAGTATTTATTTATTAAGATCACAATATTTACACAGTATGAACTCATTGAGATGGTGGGAGATTGAGCAATGCTCCAGCAGCTAAATTTCATATCTATTTTTAAACGGAGAGGAAAAAACAATACAAAACAAAAACTTCTAGGCCGTGTACTGTTTACTTCTCTAGATGGAAGATTCAAGCTTCTCATTCCAGTGCAGTCCTGTTTTCTGGCAGTTTGGGGGATAGTCCCTGGAGAGGCTTTGCAGGCATGCACTGCAGTGGCTGCTGCTATGAAACCTGCTTGTCTAACAGGGGAAGCTTAAAGCGGCCACAGATGCACAGAATGACACAGCCAAGAAAGGAAACAGCCAGCTTTCGGGGGCTAATTCCACTGAACCTAGATCTGTGACTGAACAGTTTAGACATTTGCTCAAAATCCCACTTCGCTTGAATTATTATATCTTTTAATTTGCTCTTTTGCAAGGATTTGTTGACATGGTGGTAAGCAGCATGTATTGCACTATGCTTTGGCTGAGTGAATTGCTATGTGAAGCCCTGACTCAGAAAGAGTTTTTGATGTGGATCGGTATTATAATTATAGGACTTCAGTTTGGAACAAAAATTGTTAGACGTATATTTTCGGCAAGGAAAAAAGAAATGGCAGGAACACAGAGTACAAGACTTTTTTTTTTTGGCATGTAGAACTTCTTGATATTTCTGTCTTGAAGTTCCTCAAGGAAAAGTTGGTTCCATTTTTAAAAAGTTGATCAATGAGCAAAAATCATGATAGGATGGGAGGCATCTGGATAGTGCTTTTATCAGAGTGAGCTCAAACAAATCGCCTTTTATGCATTTTGATTTTCTTATACCATAAATATAAAGAGACTCTATTTGTCACCAAGTCAATTTGGTATCTTTAAAATCATTGGCTTAATATGTTTGAATATTTTGAGTATGGGGGCCTATTGTAGTTACATAAAGAGACTTAAAAAATAATCAATATATTACATCTTAATACAAGACATATTTTGTCATTGTTGAAGAAAATAGAATCTTCAAAATTTAGCTTTGTCCACAAGTAATAATATTGATAGATTATTCTAAGTATTTACAATAGTTTATATAATTATTATATCTAATTATAGTTATGCATTCTATATTATAAAATTATATATGTAATTATTTATAATATTATAAATAGCATTTACAACTCTTTTAATGAAGATTAATCAGACAATAATGTTGCACGAGATCATAAATTATAAAGCTATTCCCAAGGACTGGTTATTTTCATGCCAGCCATAGACTTTTTAAAAATTAAAAAGAGGATAATGCAGCAGTTCAGTTGACATTTAATATTGTATTGTCCATTTCACTTTATCTGTCTTATTGCCTTTATATTGTAAAAATGTCCCAGAAGCCTCTAACATGAATAAGAAATCTAATTTTCTGTACTATTTTAACTTTTGTTTTAGAAAATAGCTGCAAAAGAACATGGCTATTTTGAGGGGTAAAATTCTGAGTGAAGTAAAATACGCATATAGAAAAGTGAACAGGACTTCATCATATGGATTGATTGATGTTCTCAACCTGAAAACATCTGTGTTTGCAGACCCAGATAGAGGAATGGACCACTACCTGCACACAGAAACCCCTTAGGGTTTCTCATGCAATTTCCAGACCCCCTAGGTAGCCATTATTCTGACTTCGAAAGGCACAGCTTATTTAGGAAGATAATTTAAACATTCACAAAATAAATAGATCACAACACTAACTTCTGGTTTAACATTGTAGATGTTTCAAATGTTCATGAATAAAAATGATTAAAGATAGCAAGAAAAATTGCTTTGAATTTTAAGGGAAAGACCATACACACATCTGAATAGCAACTGCTGACAGGGATAACTGCTGCGTTTATGTCCGGAACACAAAACAGTCCTGTTCTATCTTCACTTGGCTGCAGGCAAAATTCAGTAAACTGGAACTTGGCTGCTGCCTTAGACACTGATGGTGCATTTTAGGTTGTCCCCAAGATACTTAGTTCAAAAGTTACCAGGCAAAAAGAATTCTTCAATTCTAGCTAGTACAAATAGATACGATGGGAATTGAAACACTGACTAAAGCCATCAGTGTATCAGCCTTACTTGGTTTCAGTTTCAAGTGACTATTTCAAGTATATGTTCAAAGGTACTCAGTATTTTTTTATTGTCAGAAACACACAGATTGTTTTACCTTTACTTAATATTGAGTGACAAAATTCTTCATAATGAACCATGAAATGTGTTTTTAAATTTTGTTCATCTCTTTTAGGAAAGATACTAATACTTGTGACTTTCTTATAAAAAACTGAGTGCACGCAGCAATTTTTTACATAGAAAGAAAAGTTCACCTATATTGATCTAGAAAAGATAGCCTAATGACTTCATGTAATCCCATGTTACTAGGGGGTGGATTTGTGTATATAAGTATTTATTTAGCTATATTCACTATCCAATGTATTTTTGCACTAATAGCCTTGAATCGTCTCACTATGGAAGCAACACCCCAATACCACTTTACAATGAAGCTCTGGAAACATTGAAATATATAAAAATGAATATGTAGGCATGGGGTGTTCAACCTGAATGTCAGACAGTCTTTCTTTTTTATTTATTTGTTTATTTATTTATTTATTTTAGCTGAGCCATCCTGCCACCTGTTGCCAGCTCAGTGGTAGCTCAGCTTGGGCTGGGAATTGAACTGGCAACCCTGTTGCTCAGAGCTTGCGCTCTTGAGCGAGTTCTCAACCAATTGAGCTACTCAGCTGGCCCTCAGACAGTCTTCCTGTTATACATTCAAAGTTCTAGATTGAAATTCTCAAAATGTATCCACTTTTTGGCAGGATATAGTTGAGTGGTCTTAAGGACCATGAATGCTGAGAGCCTCCAGGACAATTCCTAATGACTTAGTGTTTTAGATACTCATTATTTCAGTAGTAATTTACCTTCATTTATCAACTAGAATATTCCCTTATATCAAGAGGATATAGAATTATAACAGCAAGCAAAAGATAAAATTGACTAATTATTATAGATTTTTGAAAGTGTCTTTTTTTCATAATCCAACTAAATGCAACTTTTCCTTATCTTTATTTCTTCTGTCTTGTTAACTGTCTATCAGAGTTGAGTGATTATTCACAGCCTCTGACATTTTAATGTACATGCCCAGAATAGTGGATGGATTAAAAATAATGTCCAACAGGTATAATAGGAGAAAGTAAAAGAAATGCCTTAAGTTTAAAATGTTATTGGTATGATATACTTGATTACTTAATTTCAAATTTAATTCAAAATGTTTAATGTTTTTAACAAAAAGTTCATGCTATATGGTATACAATGAATATTTTTATTTGCTGTATTGCCAAATAATCTAAGTCTACTGAATTTTTCACATATTATTTCGTTTTATTATCTTTATTGTCTTAACTGGTTTATGTCTTGACAGAATATGTATAATTGAAATTAATAACTCTGAAATGTTTTCCAAATATTGAAAATTTTATGTTTTTCTATAAATCAGGAAGATATCTCTCTTGCCACCTTTCTATCCAAAATTTACTACCTTGCATATTAAAAGGGATTGATGATATCAAATAATCTGTTTACTGATTTAGTTACAGTTTTAATAAAACTGTATTAGACTTATAACAATAAAAAAAAAGAAAAACAACTCCTGGAGACAGAATATTTAATGCATATATTTTAATCTAATCATCTGCTATTTTCTTTATAAAGGGAATCCTTTTATTTGTCCAAAAGGATTAATCAGATGACCTTGTCTCCCTTCCTAATCTGGAATTTATAGTAAAAATTTTGGCTGTTTCTCTTTGGCCTACCCTCACTAATGGTAACATTTAATCCTGGGCCAAAGTGTGGCGGCATGAATGATCTCAAAAGAAGTAAAATGTTCTTTTGGGAGCTTTTATCTAGTATGTTGTTGTAGTTGTTAAAAAATACTGAATCTGAGAATTTGGGGTCATGTTCATTTTCTTTCAAATTGTTTTGTGTCCTTGAACAAGTTTTTTAATTTCCCTGATCTTCTAATTCTTTATTGATTACATGCAGATCATGAAAAGTTATTTCAAAAAGTGGTACTGATATAGACACTTTTCATTTTCTTCTGCTCCGTAGCCCATTCTTTTAGGGACCCTATATTCCATACAATTCTTTCCCTAATGCCACTGGTGTTATTGTATAATTCCAGACTGAATAATCATACTTCCTCACTTTCTTGGTGAAAATGATTGGAAATAAAATCAAATTAATCAACTAATGTTGGGCTTTGGAACTTCCTGTGTGCACAAATAGTGACCAAAACAGATGAAAATCTGTATCTTCATGGAACTTTTATTCTAATGGAAGAGAACTAATAATTAATCAGTAAAGCCTAAAGCATTTTGACAGAAACATTTTATGGAGGAAAATAAGAGCAATGGGGGATAGGAATACTAGGACTAAGTGTTTGCAATTTTTTAAGGAAAACACCTCTTTTATTACTATTTTTTTAAAAAATCAGCTACCAAAAGTATATCAGAAAAAATAAAAGAACTATAGGTTTGTTTTTCAGATTGTATTATCTACCTGTTCAAGGACATTTGAAGAAATAATATAATATTAAACTAATCTCTAGTTACTTATGCCCCTAGGGTGCCTGGTAATAAGCAAACATTAAGCTGGAAGGACACACTCATTTTCATTTTGACAGGATTCCCATGGTTAAAGCTATAAGAAATATGAAATCACATTTTAAAATTACAAAACACATAAAGAAATGATTTATCACAAGCAAGGCTCAGCAGTAACCATAAACATTAGAACAAAACACCAAAGAAATTCAGTTAATAAAACTATAGCTTAAAAATGATCATAGACATCAAAAATGCATTAAAACATAAACATTTAACAAAATAATTTTAAAAACACCAAAGAAATTTATTCTGGAAATAGAAATTGACATGAAATTTTAAGAAATTAAGTATACAAAAGAAGTTTTAAAATAAAGGATAGGATTAAAATGTACAAAATATATCCGCCAAAGTTTCTAGAAATGGCGATGAAAGACAATTAGGGAGAAGCAATATTCAAAATAATAAGGCTGAGAAACTTCCCAAATTAATGTAAGTCATGAATCCTCAGATACAGGTATCATACTAGTTCTCAAAAATAATAATAAAAGTATGTCAAACATAGATATGGCTCTAAACTGAATGTTTATGGAATTAGTACTCTTACAAAAGGAACTTGAGAGGGTTCCTTCATCCACTTATGTGATTTGAAGACTAATAGACAGTTGTCTATGAACCAGGAAGTGGACCATCACCAGGTATTGAAACTGCTGATGCCCTTGACCTTGGACTTTTCACCCTACAGAATTGTGAGAAACCTATTTCTGTTTGTTTATACGCCACCCAGTCTATGGTCGTTTTGTTATAGCAGCCAGAGTGACTAAGATAGACATTTCTTAGTACAAATTTACAATATCAATTGTAATTATAAGAACTAAATTTACCCTCAGCTAAGAAACAGATTATTTACAAAGAAACAATTAGACTGACATCAGATTCTGCAATAGGAAAGAGTTTACTATGAATATGTTTTCAGTAAAATAATGTCCAAATGATAAATTTCAGGAAATAGAAAATTGAGCAGAAATAATAAATGAAATTCAAACATTAATATGTGAACAAAACTAATGCCAACCTGGGTAGAATGGAGTTCTGACTCCAAATAGATACAGAAAGCCACAGGGAACATTGTTCCCACTGTCACAATGAGCAAAGGCTAGATAATCTACACAACCCTAAATTTCTTTCTTTTTTTTTAAAATTTTTTTTATTGTTAGTTTCAGGTGTGCAGAACAATGCAATAGTTACCCTTTTCACCCTCACAAAGTAACAACCCCCATCCCCCCATATATTGCCCTCCCACCCCCTATATCATGCTTATCTATTACAATTCCATTGAATCCGTTCCCACTAACTTTCATTGAGTGTATCAGAGAGCTGAGGTTACAAGACAACCAAGCAAACGAAATTCCAAACACTGGGCACATAGTTCCACTGCTGGGAGAGTATTAGAGGAAGAGGTGAGTGGCCACCAAAAGCTGGTAAGGAAACCGTTAACATTTGAACAAATTCCTAAAAGTTTAATGTGGGACACTGTTAAGGTTTAGAACCTCTGTGAACCCCAGTCCTGAGAGTCCATACTCACTCACCAGCTATTTCCCATGAGCTTCCCCCAGGAGCTCATGAGAAAGACTGAGGTTAGGGTGGAAAACCAAAGAGGACTCCTCTTGGTAGCACAGATGCAAGAAACCACTTACCCCCACATGCTTTTTACATGTTAACCCAGAGGTGGGGGCTGCTGTGTGAGAAGTAAAACCCCTCCTGCTCTAAGGCCCAGACGCTACCTTTGAGGGAATGAGGGAAGGAATGGTTACAAACTTTTTGTTTATGGCAGATGATCAAGAATACCTGCTGGGGGCCGGCCGAGTGGCTCCTTTGGTTAAGAGCTCGCTCAAGAGTGCGAGCTCTGAGCAACAGCGGTTCGATGCCCGGCCCGAGCTGAGCTGCCACTGAGCTGCCAACAGGTGGCAGGATGGCTCAGCTAAAAAAAATATATCTATATCATCTATATCTATATCTATATCTATATCTATATCATCTATATCTATATCTATATCTATATCTATATCTATATCTGCTGGGGTCCAGGATACTGCAACAACTTTAAGAGGTCTGCTACTGCTATGATGGAGCAGAAAATTCCCTCTGCTAAGCTCCTTCAAAATGCAGGGCAGAGTTCATACACTATGCAGGGTGGGTAATCATGCTGACAAAAGTTCACCTCAAAAATCAGGTACACGGCACTTGCATGAGGTAGGCTGATGAAAAAGAACTGAGAAACTTATAGGTTGAATTGGGTCCTAAACCCTCCCATGCAATACCTTATCTGTGGGAATGTGACCATATTTGGAAAAGGGTCTTTGCAGATGTAATCAAGTTAAGGGGAGTTTATTAGTGTGGATCATCATCTAATATGACTGGTGTCTTTCTAAGAAAAGGAGAGAAAGGCACTCAGGGAGAATTTCATGTGATAATGGAAGCAGGGATTAGAGTGATGCATCTTCAGACTGAGGAATGCCAAGGGTTGCTGGCAACACCAGAAGCTAAGAGAAAAGCATGGAAGGGATTCTCCCAGAGAGCCTTAGAGAAAGTATAGCTCTGCTAATATTTTAATTCCAATCTTCTAGCCTCCAGTATTGTGAGAGAATGTATGTATTTTCTTTTAAGCCACCTACTTTGTGGTTCCTTGTTACAGCATCCTAGGAATCGAATACATCTTCCCTGCCTCCCCTGCAAGAATCACACTAAGTACTAATCAAGAAGAGTCTGGTAGACGGTGGAGCAACAACACTGAAAAAAGTCCTCAGGTCCCTCACTAACCACATGACAGCAACTGTATGCATTTGGAAAAATTTGAAGTGAATGTTTGCTGAAGATAATTACAGCAACATCCTAGTTCAAACTAGCTCAGGTCCTTACTGGACAGACTCAATACCCCACATTAACAGCATGACAGAAGATGAGGTGTGCCCATTCTGGGCTTAAATACTATTTATCTCTGTCTCCACTGTTTTTTACACACAGTGTCTATTATTGCATCAACACTGAGGAGATAACATGAAAAAGCAAGTGTGGAAAATACTCATTAACAAGAGATAAAGCAGATAACAGAACAGGCCCAGAGATTATTTAGATGTTAGAAATACCTGACTGGGCCTATGAAATGAGTGTGGTAAATAGTGAGAGGATCTAGTGGATAATGTGGACAGCATAGATACACAGAGATTTCATCACAGAGATGGAAAAAGTATATTTTAAAATAAGTACAATGTAAGTGGTAGAAATAAAAGGACATTATTAAAGATGAGTTCTTTTGACAAGCTAGCAGACTTGATATGGCAGGGAAAACAGTCTTTGAAGATAAGACACTAGAAATTATCCAAAATGAAATGCAAAAAAAAAAAAAGACAGAACCAAAACAAAACAAAACAAAACAAAAACAGACTCATAGAAATAGAGACCAAAGGATTGGTTACCAGACGTAAGTAGTTGGGGGTATGGGTGAAAAACGTAAAAGAGAATATACTCAATAATAATGTAATATGTTTCTGTACTTTTGAATGTTAACATAAGTACCTAGTAATTTTTTATTATGCCTCACTGATGTACTAGAACATTCTATATGATGGAAACTAAAATAGTGATTGCCCAAGAAAATTATCTATTGCAGCTGAGCTGTAGCTGGCTCATATGTTAAAACACCTAGTTCAGAAAAAAAAGTGATAAAACACTAATGTAATGGTTACCACTTAGGTTTAATTCCTATATTTAAATATTAGATTATTTGATGAAACTAGATGGAGAGATGTTTAGATTGAATGAGTCAAGCATATTAATGATCAAGTCAGACTACTTGGCCAATGAAGTATGAGTATAAACTAAGACTTTCTAAATAAATTTTACCTTTCTTAATTTATCTTTGCATAATACAGATTTAACCTATTAGTGATAGAAGTTAAGGAGGAAGTTTGCTAAAGTCTCACATTAATACTCAGGATAAGTAATATTGTAACATGCATATTATATAAATTTCTCCTCTTGAAAAACTCTCATTGAAATTCTGACTGGACATTGCATTCTGTAAAATATCAAACAGGAAAGATTATTAGTGAGATATTTGTACAGAAAGCTGAACATTTATATGCAATATTAGTATTCAAATATAAAAATTTCAGTAAACAAATTAAAATGCCAATTCAAACAGAAAACCATTTCAGTGTTACATATGAATTGAAGCCATATAGTCTGAAGATGATTTTCTACTATATCTCCATAATGTCATGGATGTTCTTAACTGTAATTATTTAATTGACTCTTTATAATTATAGTTTAGGATGCAGTTCAATTATTAAAAGGGTTTTATATTTGAAATATTTTATTCAAGATGTTATAAAAACCTGTTTGGCTTCCTTTCTAATGGACATTATGTCTGCATCCAGCATTTTCATTTATTAAATCATGACACCTTCGCTCATTTGAATGATGTTATTAGCTATTTTAAATGAAGTAAATGTTCTTCAAACATTATAAATTACTCTTTAAGTATCTGATAATGTGTTTAAATGGGCAACACACCAACAAAGTCTTGGGAAATCAATAATGAAGCTTAATTCAATCTACTACAGCTCTGCTAGCTAGTATAGCATTTAAAAATTTAAGAGTATTTAAACTACTGAGAAATTTCCTGGCATTTTAATAGACCATTTTATAACAATATTTTTTCCCCTGTACAAGCAATCATGACCATTGCTAATGGAGTCAATTCAAAACTCATTAGCTTTTTATTTTCCTTATTTCTTCTTCCTTCCTTCCTCTCCCATTTCCTTGCTCCTGTCTTCCCTCCCTCCCTTCCTCCCTCCCTTCTTTTCTTCCTTACTTATTTCCTTTGTTTTTGTTTTATTTTGGTTTTTCTTTTCCTGGTAGGACAATCACCTTACGGCATCATTTATTACTGACAGTCCTGGAAGGCTAGAATCAGCTTCACTTATCAGATATAACTGCAGGGTACATTTTAGGTGGATTAAAAGGTGGAACCTTCATAGCACTGAAGATCAATCATGATGGAGGAAGAGAAAACACTGCATTGCAGAGCTGTAAATAGCATTGAATCAAGTTGGAAAAATATCAAAGAGTTGTATTTTTCTGTCAATGCTGTACATACTGACAAACAAAATTATTGAATCTTATTTCCAGCTAAACTCTTCTGCACTTTTGTCACTACATTAAATTGTTTAAAATAATTAATTAGAAACTTAAAGTTCTATCAATTTGCTTTACTGCCAGAGAATTATCCATAGATTATGCAAATGATAGCATATCAGCTGTTTAAATAATAAATAATAATAAAGTTTTGTGAAGTGCTCTGGAGGTACTAATATTTGCAAGTGTTCATGCGTGGTTTAAGTAAAGCAATTAAAATTTAGCAGTGATTTTGGGAAAAGGGGCATGTTGACTTCTGTCTGTCTATGTCTGTCTGTCTGTAAGTATGTATCTACCTGTCATGTATGTATCATTTATCTATCTATCTATCTATCATCTATCTATCTATCTATCCTATCATCTGTTCACCTATCTACTCTTTAAGTAATCTTAAGTAGTTAGTTCATTAGTTCTTGATAATTATTGATAAGCTAAAGTCTCCTCAGTAGTTTCTGGATATAATTTATGATGTCCCAATTTATTTACACAAATTTCAACTATATGTAGAAAAACTTACAGCAGTTTACTCCTTTTCTGATTTCCACAAATAGTAGAGGCAAATCACAATTTTCCATATTGGAGGTTGTCTGCCAAAAAACTAAATTTGTTGTTTTTCTTATATATGTAGAAACAGGAAGTTGTTTCAAGGTAAATTAAAAGAAAAATGGAGGCTTTCATAATGTTTAGAGTATTTCTATATGGCAAATAAAAAATTGGTAATTCAGTGTCTTCCTTCCTTATATTTAGGATTCCCCTGTTTTAATTATGTCTCTGTCATTCACCTACATTTGTCTGTATACATGTTTATCATTGCCTATCCAAATATTGCAAATTACAGAAGTAAAAGTGGTTTTTCTTGGTCAAAGATGAAGGCTATTACTCTATTCACAGTACTCTTAATAGCATTTGATGAAAGCTATATACATGTATATATGATATATATATATGACATATATATGCTATATACAAAAGCTGTATATATAAAATTCATATATATATATATATATATATATATAAAAGCAAGGGAGCAATGCTTTGCTAGTAAATATCATTTGACTAACTCTGAAAAGGGACTCTCAGAAAGGATTGTCAAGTAGGACAGTTTTTGTTTGCTTGTTTTTTAAATTAGAAGAGTCTGTTGCTATTTTTTGTATTTATTTATTTATTATTAAATGTATTGGGTTGACATTGGTGAGTACAATTATATAGGTTTCAAGTGTACAATTCTATAATACATCATCTATATATTACACTGTGTGTTCACCACCCAAAGTCAATTTTCCTTCCATCACCGTATATTTGACCCCCTTACCTTCTGGTAACCACTAAACTGTTGTCTGTGTCTATGAGTTTTTGCTGTTTTGTTCTTCTTGTTTGTTGCTTTCAGTTTTATATCTCACATATAAGTGAAATCTTATGGTTCTCGATTTTTTCTATCCAATCATCAATTGAAGGACACTTCAGTTGTTTCCATGTCTGGCCACCATGAATAATGCTGCAATGAACATCAGGGTGAATATGTCTTTATGGATAAATGTTTTCAGATATTTTGAGTAGATACTCATAAGATGGATTGCTGGGTCGTATGGTAATTGTTAATTTTTTGAGGAACCTCTATAATGTTTCCCACAGTGGCTGTACCAGCTTACATTACCACCAGCAGTGTATGAGGGTTCCTTTTTCTCCACAGCCTCTCCAACAATTGGTATTACTTGTCTTGTTGATGACAGCCATTCTAACAAGTGTGAGGTGATATCTCACTGTGGTTTTGATTTTCATTTCCTAATTATCTAGTGAAGTTGAGCATCTTTTCATATATCTGTTGGCCATTTGTATGTCTCCTTCAAGGAAGTATCTGTTCAGGTCCTGTGCCCATATTTTAATGGGAGTGTTTGCTTTTTGTTGTTGAGTTTTATGATTTTTAAATATATTTTAGATATTAGTCCCTTCTTGGAGATATCATGTGCAAATATTTTCTTCCATTTGGTTGGTTGTCCCTTTGTTTTGTTGATAGTTTCTATTGTGCAGAAGCTTTTTAGTTTGATATAGTCCCAGTCATTTATTTTTGCTTTTATTTCCCTTGCTTTTGAGGTCAAATTCATAAAATCTCCTCTAAGACCAAGGTCCATAAGTTTAGTACTTATGCATTCTTCTATGCAATTTATTGTTTTAGGTCTCATATATAGGTCTTTGACCCATTTTGAGTTAATTTTGTGTATGGTGACAAGAGCAGTCTAGTTTCATTCTTGTGCATGTGGTTTTCCAATTTTTCCAACACCATTTATTTAAGAGGCTTTCTTTTCTCCATTATATGTTTTTGGCTCCTTTGTCGAACATTATCAGCCCATTATATGCGGGTTTATTTTTGGTTTCTCATTCTGTTCCATTGTTTGTGTATCTGTTTTTCTGCCAATACCATGCTTTTTTTATTATTGTTGTTTATAGTATAATTCAAAGTCAGGGAGTGTGATACCTCCAGCCTCGTTTGTTGTTTCTCAGGATTACTTTGGCTATTTGGGGTCTTGTGATTTTATACAACTCTGATGATTTCTTTTCTATTTCTTGAAAAAATGCCATTGGAATTTTGATGGTGATTGCATTAAGTCTATATTGCTTTGGGTAATATGGACAATTTAATGATGTTGATTCTTCCTATCCACAAACATGAAATATCTTCTTCAATTTGTTTCAATAACTCTTGTAGTTTACAGTGTATATAGGTCCTGCACATCCTTTAAGTTTATTCCTAGGTATTTTATTCTTTTTGTTGCAATTGCAAATAAAAATTGTTTTTTTTTTCTGAAATTTCATTGTTAGTATATAGGAACACAATGGGTTTTCATACATTGGTTTTGTATCCTGAAACTATACTATATTTGTTTATTGTTTCTAATAGTTTTTTAGTGGCGTCTTTAGGGCTTTCTATGTAAAGAATCATATAGTCTGCAAAAAATGACAATCTGACGTCCTCATTCTAAATTCGAATGCCTTTTATTTCTTTGTCTTGCCTGATTGCTCTGACTTGGACATCCAAAACGTGGAATAACAGTGGTGAGAGGGGGCATACTTGTGCTGTTCCTGAACTTACAGAAAAAGCTTTCAGTTTGTCACCTTCTAGTATGATATTAGCTGAGGGTTTGTCCTATATGGCTTTTATTATGTTGAGGTACTTTCCTTTCATACCTATTTTATTAACTTTTTAAATCATAAACGGATGTTGTATCTTGTCAAATGTTTTTTCTGCTTCTATTGATAGGATATTATGATTTTCCTCCTTTATTTTATTTATGTGGTGTATCACATTGATCGATTTGCATATGCTGAACCATCCTTGTGCTCCTGGAATGAATCCCACTTGATCATGATGTATAATTTTCTTAATGTATTGTTGTATTCAGTTTGCTAGCATTTTGTTTAGGATTTTTGCATGTATTCATCAGAGGTATCATAACACATACTTTTTTTGTGTATGTGTTATCCTTAACAGTTTTGGTATCAGGGTACTGTTGGCCTCATCAAATGAGTTAGGAAGTATTGTCTCTTCAATTTTTTGGAAGAGTTTGAGAAGGACAGGTATTAAATCATCTTTTAATGTTTGGTAGAATTCACTAGTGAAGCCATTTGGTCCTGGACTTTTGCTTCTGAGGAGGTTTTGCATGATTGTATCAACATCCTTATTGTTGATTGGTCTGTTTAGATTTTCCAGTTCTTTGTGATTCAGTCTACAAAGGTTATATATTTCTAAGAACTAGTCAATTTTTTCTAGGTTATTGAATTTCATGGCATATAGTGTTTTGTAGTATTCTTGTACGATCCTTTGTATTTCTGTGTTATCCATCATAGCTTTTCCTCTTTCATTTTTTGTTTTGTTTATTTGTGTCTTTTCTCTTTTTTTCTTTAGTCTAATCAGGGGTTAGACAATCTTGAAGTGGGGAAATTTACATTTTGGCAAAGTGGTGATAATTCATAACTGAGCAAGAGTGAATATAGTTTTTATGGAGTATTTTCAAGTAATTATTTCAATAGTGCCAGCTCTCTCTATGAAGTCTTAAGTAGTACAACTCAGCCAAATCCTCAGAGAGAACAATAAAGTAATTTTCTACTCTTAATTGTTTGAGATATTTTTCACAACAGTGCTGATCTACTCATTCAAGCTATTTCAGATTTTCAATTAAATGCAGCAAAATGTTAAGTGCTTACCACTTGGAAGTGTTTGTGTTAACTGCTTCAGGGGACAAAACAATGAATGACAGACAATAGCTGTTCTTAATATATTTATAGTGCTATTGACTTTTGGACAATTGGTGTTGTCTAAATGGTCCATGGAGACATTTGGTCCACATCAAAAGGTCCTTGATATTTGGTCCTATACTAACATATCCAGAAAATATTTGGTTTATGATGACACATCTGCCTAACTCCATGTGCCATTATGAACTAGATTATTGAGCCAAGAAGGGTTATTATTGACAATACAGCCAAAACACAATATTGGACCAAGAGGACATAATCGAATTTTTTATGTATTATTACTGTAAACCAAAAGTATAGATAAATGTTATAAGCTAATTAAACCCAGGTGTATTTTCTAAATTCTGGACAGGACCAAATTTCAAGGACCTTGATGGTGTTGTGAATATTTTGTGGGGTGTCAGGTGTTCACATGTCTTGCTAGGGAGACTGCATCATGGATGGGGAAGAGGCTTGACCACTGCACTGTACACCTGAAGCTGATGTTGTATAATATTGTATGTCAACTATAAGTGAAAAAAAAATATATAATATATATAGTCATGGGATGTGGATATAGTGTGGGAGTGGAGTCAAGGGAATTGTAATAGATATGTATGATATTGGGGGGAAGTGGGGCGGCGGATTGGGGGAGGGGGTTGTCACTTTGAGGGGTAAAAAATATAACTATTGCACTGTGTTGTACAGCTGAAACTAATTCTAAAAAATGTGTATTTCATAATAAAAAATAATTAAAAGAAAAAAAATTTCAAGGACCTTTTGGCATGGACCAAATGCCCTGCAATAATTTTTTTTCAGACTTTATAATATAAAAAATAATGTTCATACTACATTTCTACAATATGTTAAAAAATCTATAAATATTATTAGCAGGAAGAATTGAGTATGAAAACTAATTTTGTTGCATTCCTGTGTGACAGAAACAAGCCTGGGCACTCTAGATATGCCATTTAACTGATTCTCAGAAGACATTTTATATAACTACTACTATTGGGACACATTTTAAGTGAAGTTAAGTAGATTGCTTTATGCATCTAATTATTAAGTGACAGAATGAAGCTTCAAATTAAGAACTAACTCCAAAGACACAGTTTCAAAATTATATTAATTTAAAATGAACACGTGCAATTTTGGCTAATAAGCTTGCTTAAAGGATAATATCTTTTTTCACTAATAGTAACACGCAAATCCAGAGAATGAATAATTGAATCAAAAGAAATATAATAAAAATAATTTAAAATTTTAGCTATAAAATAATAAAAATAAATAAGTAAAAAGAAAATGAAATTTGCTGTTTTTAAAAATGTTTACTTTCCTTCATAATCAAAGAAGTAAAACAAAAATAAAATAAAAACCATACTCTTTTTATTTTAATAATAACAACATAAATATGTCACAAAGAATAACATATATGGGATAAAAAATGAAATTTTCTTATTATCTACCTCTGTATTTCCCCACCCAATGCTAAACACATGTAATCAATATGTGTAATTCCAGATTTTTCTCTACACATTAAAAAATGTGTTTCACTAGATAAATAAATAAATAGATAAACAAGATAAATAGAAAGAAAGACATTTTAAGATAGACCAAAAATATATAGTAATGGGGCTTGTTTTTATATGTATGGGGTTATACTGTATAGTTATTTTCTTTTCTTTGTTTTTTTGTATTAACAATACCTTTTACTGATCTCTCCATATCATTATATCTACCATATTCTTTTTAACACCTGTATAGAATGTCATGATATGAATAGGCCATAATTTATTAAAATGTTTCTCTATTATTAAACAGTTTTCATTTCTTCGTATTAAATATAATCCCATTTCTTTGCTTACGAAGTAGGTAATATTGTATAAATGATTTCCCTGATTTGCTAGTTCCAATGGAATAAAATTTTTGAGTTTGATTGATACTGCCCATTTGCCCTTCAGAAGAGTGCTACAAATTTACAATACCTTAAAATTGTATGAGGATGAAATAGCCTCCACATTCTTCACACACATACATGTTTTTTGTTAAGAACCAACTATGTTCCAACATAACACTATCCTAAGACCTGGGGACATAAAGATAAACAATTCAAGATAGATTCCTGCTCTAGTTTGGAATTTCCATTCAAATGAGGTAAACGACTCAATACAGATGCCAACAAAGGAACCAGACAAATCTTTAAAATCCACTTGATAATCATTTATTGTGACTTGTTTATTTGTATATTATGCTCACTTAATAATCTTTCTTACTTGCTTTTCTTTTTGAAATGTAATTTTCCCCTAAATTTTCATTAATTTTTAAAATTTTTTAACCAAATGTGTAAAGTTTGTAAAGTCTTTTTCTTTATAGTAGTATAGTCATTTTTTTTCCTTTATAGGTTTCCTCATTCCAATGTTAAAAAAAATATACTTTCTTCTAGTACATTTATTGCTTTGATTTTATTTTTGGTAACTTAATTAATTGCTTTTTCCAAATGAATGGTCAATTGTCATGATCACAACTTATGGTTAATTGTTCCAACAGTGTTAATTGAATAGTTAGTACTTTCTCCAATGAATGTGGTTCACAATTTATAATCAGTGGAGAGTCTTCTTTTCCATTACTCTTTTTCCCGTTTCCATGTAGTTGTCATAGTGTTTTAATTATTTTAGTTTTAAATATGTTTTAATATATATAACATGTCTCTTCCCTGCTTATCATTTCAGAACATTCTTATATATCATGACTCATTTTTTTTTCTCTTCTAGTTGCAATCCCATTTAAAATATTTTTATAATGGGGGCAGGATTTTCAAAGGAGTTACTTTGAATTTGTACTTTGGGTGGGGAAAATGGGCTTTGTAAAATACTGAGTTTTCTCACCGAGCAGCAGGTATTTCATTCTATGTATTGAGGACTCCTTTTTGTGTGCATTTTTTTTTAAAGTTATTGCATTATACTTTTAGTGTGATTTGTTTTTGGTATTATTCCTACTTTTCTTATTGTTTAATTTTTACTGCTTTTCTACTGAAAACTTTGTTGACTATATGTTGATCATTTATGTGGACCACTTCCTAAATTAGCTTATTAATGCAAACAATTTTCCAGAAAAATATCTTGAATTTATTAAGATAAAGAGCTATATAATGCAAATATTAACTATTTAACTCTTTTCTACTTAGCGTTTGATATTTATCTTTAAAAAATGTTTTTTATTTCATTATGTAGGACCTCAACATCAATGTTGAAAGATAAATTTGGTGACATAAAATATTCTTATTTTTCCCAAATGAAGTTTTATCTTGAATTCTGTTCTTTCTGAAAAACAAAACAAAACAAAACAAAACAAAAAAACCCTCTAATGCATTTATTTATTTATTTATTTTTACATCCCTTTTTCATCATGAGTTTTTCAACTTATTTGTGTGACTGTTTTTTGGTGTGATACATTTCAAGAGAATAGAGCTCAAGATTTTCTTTTTCTTTTTTTCTTTGTTTTAAATTAACTGAAAGAATCTGTTTTTATTTTTGCTTTACTAAATTCACATTTATTATTTAAAAAGTTTAAATAGTGTGTTTCATTTATGTAAAATACAGTTAAGAAGCTGGAATTCTAAACTTCTGATACATCTTGTGACACACCAATGTTCCTTATAATAACAACCAAAACAAACAAACAAACAAACAAACAAAAATAACCAGGTTAAATTCCAATACCATATTTTTTGAGATATTAAAAAACTGCTGAAGTAATCAAGACTTTGGGGGCCAACATCGCCAGAATAGAAAAATCTGCAGTGATTCTGTCCCAGGGCATTTGCCAGTTCTTTGCACAAATCGTAGCCAATGGCAAAGAATGACAGTATCTGCTATTAGGAAAGAAGTCAGCACAATTTTTGGCAATGTCACAGGGCTGGAGAGACAAACATGGAGTTTAGGGATGCCAAAGCAGCCAGGAATGTGAGGGAGCCAAGATCTTGGCGAGAATGGAAGTACAGGGATTTGACCCAGATGCTCTGCCAATGCTCCCTTGAGACACAGGCTGAATACTTGAATTGCAAAGAAAAGGACAGTAAGAACTGGTCAGAAAGCCGCTGTAATGCAGGGGAAAGTGTTCCGCACTTTCATAGTTCACAAAAGAAAAAAAAAGTAATTTATTACCAATTTATTAAATTGGTAAGACAGTGAGGTCTTTATAAATATCCCAAGGTTTCAAATTGGGATCTTTAAAGGACTGCACCTAAATACAGGGTGAACCAAAGGTAGACTGGGCCTTATCAAGGCTGCAATCTATCATCAGGTCAGCCCAGTGCCTGACTGGATTAACCTCATCCTTTGAAAAAACAAACAATATGATATAAAAATTGGCCAGAAAATCTATGCATCTCCCAAAGGAGGGGGTTAACTCTCTTTAGATGATAGCAACATCATCTGCAGACTTTATGCTGGGTTTTATTTGTATGGCCAAGACAGTGAACTACAAGATAGAAAATTTCACCAGAGAACTAGCATCTGTTACAAAAATAAAAGAGTTTGGAGAAATGAAAAATTCATCAGCTGTTGCAAAAACCATTGACGCCAGTCTAATCATGAGCAAAGCAACAGGCAAATACCAACTGAGGGATATTGTATACAATAGCATAAGGAGACAAAGTGACCAAAGGTGATGTTTCCCAGATTAGATCCTGAAACAGAAAAAGGACCTTGGGTAAAAACTAAGCAAGCCTTAATAAAATATGGGCATTAGTTGATGATAATGTATCATTATAGGTTCATTATTTGTAACAAATATGCCAACTACAGTAAGATGTTAACAAAAGGGGTGGAATGGGTGTGGGGTATAGTATAGATTTTATATATGTATTTTATTATAAGGATTACCAAGAATTCCTTATTCTTGAGGACTCAGGGAGCTGGATGACAGGAGACATTTAGATGACAGACAGAATTAATGCAGCACTAGCCTCTTTACTCTGCCCACATTTTCTTTCTTCTGAATCTTTCTTCCTTTAGGTTCTCAATATATTTATGTCAAACTTTGATTGTCCTAAATTCTCACTGTATTGTCCCAGTCAGGTCTAATTTTCACAAATCAAATACTGAATTCATGCTTGATACAGGATGTATTATAAAATCTCAGTAAACAATTAAATTAATGAAACAAATAGGTTAATTAATTAATCAATATTAAATTATGCATAAAATATAGAGGATAGAAACCATATAGTTAATAAGATTTGTTTGTAGAATATATTAAACTGATTAATCTGAAAATAATGAGTATAATTAGTTTTTATAGTGCCTGCATGTTCAGTGATTGTTTCCTCTGGTTAAAAAAAATTATAATGCACAGTCATTACACAATTGTTTTATATGCAAATATAAATAAGGAGAAAAATTTATTTAAAAATCTGTCAATATATAGGTTTTTCTTCATGCTTTACATATACTTTTATTTATTTTTATTTTTTACTTCTTTATTGGTTTTCCAAGATTTTGCAATGTAAATTTGCAATAATCCAAGTACATTTTCAAATAACACTATGTTGTCTCACAGGTAGTATAATATCTTATAATTACAAAATAATCCCAACCCCTTCCTTCTTTCTCTATTATCAATGCTATCATTCATTTCACTTATATATATATATATATATATATATGCATATATAAGCATATATATATTTATAAGATATATACATAAGCATATATAATTGAATACCTTGTTTCTATTATTATTTTTAATAATATTATTTTAATTTTATTTAATATTATATTATTATAGAATGGCTGGTTAGCTCAGTTGGTTAGAGCGTGGTCCTAATAATATTGTATTATTATATAAACTGTTACCTATTAGATGGGTAAATAATAAGAAAAAAGTCAAAAAAAATAAACAAGCGGGACTACATCAAACTAAAATGCTTCATAGCAAAGAAACAAAATGAAAAGGCAGCCTACTGAATGGGAGAAAATATTTGCAAATCATATGTGGGATAAGGAGGGGGGGCTAACATCTAAAATATATAAAGAACTCATAAAAAACTCAATAGCAAAAACAAACAATATGATATAAAAATTGGCCAGGAAATCTAAATTGCCTTTTTTCCAAATAAGACCTACAGATGACCAACAGGTATGTGTAAAGATGCTTCACTTCCATATCATGAGGGAAATGCAAATTAAAACCACAGTGAGATATCACCTCACAACTGTTAGAATGGCTATTATCAAAAAGATAAAAAAGTAACAAGTGTTGACAAGGATATGGAGAAAAAGTAAACCCTGGTGCACTGTTGGTGGGAATGCACATTGGTGCAGTCACTATGGAAAATAGTATGGAGGTTCCTCAAAACATAAAAATATAGAACTACCATAAGATCTGGCAAGCCCACTTCAGGTATTTATGCAAAGAAAATGAAAACATTAATATAAAAAGATATAAGCACCTCATGTTCACTACAGCATTATTTGCAATAGCCAAGATGTAGAAACCACTTAGTAAGTGTCCACCAATAGATCTGTGAAAAAAGAAAATGTGGTATACATATGTGTGTGTGTGTGTGTGTGTGTGTGCGTGTGTGTGTAATGGGATATGATTAAGTCATGAAAGGGAATGAAATCTTGCCATTTGTGACAATATGAATGGACTTTGAGGGCATTATGCTAAGTGAATATGTCAGTCAGAGAAAGACAGATTGTGTTTGATCTCATTTCTATGGCATCTATAAAAACAAAACAAAGCCAAACCCTCAAAATGAGCTCATAGATAAAGAGAATAGATTAGTGATTGCCAGATGTGGAGGGTGGATGGGAGTTATGCAAAATAGATGAAGGGGGTCAGAAGGTACAACTTTCCAGTTATAAAATAAATAAGTCATAGGGATGTAATATTCCGCTTCGTGACAATAGTTACTAATACTGTATTGCATATTGAAAGTTGCTAAGAGAGTAAATCTTAAAAGTTTTCATCATAAAAAGAAATTTTGTAACTATATGTGGTGATGGATGCTAACTAGAGTTGTGGCAATCATTTAACAATATATACAAATATCAAATCATGTTATACACTTGAAACTTATATGATGTTTTATGTTAATTATACCTCAATAAAAAATTACAGAAATAAAAGTTTTTATTTTACCTTCACTTAATCCTTCTGCTAGAATGTTTTATGCTCTTCCTTTCTTGATGTATATTTGAATTTCTAGCCTATATTCTTTCTTTCTCTGTAAAGAACTTTTTAAATTTCTTAAAAAGGCAGGTGTCGTGGCAACATTTTCTCTCAATTTTTGTTTGTTTGGAAATGTCTTTATTTCACCCTCATTGCTGTTATATAATTTTTCAGGGTACAAAAATATAGGGTGGTAGATGTTTTCTCTCAACACTTTAAATATTCACTGCACTCACTTCTTACATGCATGGTTACCGAAGAGAAGTCGGATTACATAGTTATCTTGGTTTCTCTGTAGATTCGATTTCTTTTTCCCCTCTGGTTTCTTTCAGGATGCTTTTTTTTTTTAAATGTTTGATTCTTTTGTAATTTGAAAATGATATGCCTTGGTGTACTTTTTGGCATTTATACTGCCAAGTATTCTCTGAACTTTTTGGATCTTTGGTATGGTATCTGACAATTTGAATAAATCTCAGTCTTTGTTTCAAGTAGGTCTTCTGTTCCTTTCTTTATTCTCCTTCTGGTATTCCAGTTACATACACATTATACATATGTTACACCTTTTGTAGTTGTTCCACAGTCCTTGGATATTTTTTTTCTTGCCTCTGATTTTTGTGAAAGGCATTCTTCAACCCTGTTGCAGTGTGTTTTTATGTCCAACATTTTTTTGGGGGGGTCTTCATTACGATTTCCAACTCTTTAATGATATTGCCCATCTGTGCTTGCCTGCGGTCTATTTTATCCATTAGAGCCCTTAGTATATTAATCATAGTTGTTTTTAATTTCCAGTTGATAATTCTGAAAATCCTTACAATGTCTGGTTCTGATGCTTGCTCTCTCTTCTAATTGTTTTCTTGCCTTTTGGTGTGCCTTGTAATTTTTTTTTTTTCATAGCTGGGTATGACACAGGGTAAAAGGAAGCACTCTAAATAGGCTTTTAGTCATATGATGGCCAGGTGTTGCGGAAGCAGAAGTGTTCCATTGTTCTGTAATTAGGTTTCAGTGTTTTGGAGAGCACCTATGCCTCTGAACTATGAACTTCAGAATTTCTTTTTCTCCTGCATTTAGTGGGAGGGGATAGCCGGGCTGGGCTATAGTTGAGTACAGCTGACCCTGGAACAGGGCTGGGGTACAGGTGCTAACCCCTATGAGGTCGAATAGCCATGTATAACTTTCGAATCTAGTCAGCACTTTGTATCTGAGCATTCAACCAACCTCAGACTGAAAACAATATTTTTCCCCTGCGGTTAGTAATGCAAAAATATTGTTTTCAATCGAGGTTGGTTGAATCTGCAGGTGTGAAACTCATAGATAAGAAGGGCCTGCTGAATTTATTGAAAAAAAAATCCACATGTAAGTGGACCCGCAGAGTTCAAACGCCTGCTGTTCAAGGGTCACCTGTATTACCTTTCTGCCAGATGGAAAGTTAGAGCGATTGGAGTTGGGTAGTTGCTTCTCCCAGGTGAGTTAAGCTCAGATAATATCCCAGCTAATTAGGCTCAGCTGAATTAGTTTCTCTTGAGGGCAAGCCTTGTTAAGAACAGAGTGCTGTGGTGCATTTCAAAAATGGTTCCTCTTCCTCTCCTGCTTCCAGCGGGAGAGGATTTTTCTCTAATATTAATATCCATATGAGGACTTGACCTAGCTCCTGGAGGTAAAGTCACAAAATTGTTGGACTTGCCCTATACTAAAACCCCCTGGACTTTTTTTAAAAAAGATTTTTATTGCTGAATTGGGGGATGGGAATAGTGCTGGGGAATCGGGGGAAGGGGAACAGACAAGTTGCTGTCCTTTTGTTCTTCAGTCTAGTTGTGGAGGACGTTGCTTCACTGGCCCAAGTTGGCACCATCACCGCGTTCTTCCCAGCGAGGCAGATCAGTCGCTGGCTTCTGGACGGCTGCTCACTGCAGCTGCTGGCCGCTCACGCTGGCTGCTGGCTACACACGGTAGCCCATGGCAACCCACTGCTACAGCGGCTGCAGCCTACGCCATCACTGGCGACTCACGGCAGCCCAGCTCCAGGTTGAGCTGTTGTTCAGCATCTTAGCTGTAGAGGGCAGTGTCACTGGCTCTCATATGTGGGATCCGAACCGGGGCCCTCTGATGTCCCAAGCCAGCTCCCAACCATCGCGCCACTCGGCCGGCCCCCCGCTGGAATTTTTAACTCTCATACTTGTCTATGCTGAGCCTCCAGCAATTACTCAATTATTATTTTTGTTTTCTTACCCCAGAACTGGTTCCCCTGGTGGTTTCTTCTCCCGAGTCTCTGCTCAGGTAAGTCGTTATTCTCTGTATTTTGCCTGTTGGTCTCTCCAATCTTGGGAGCTTCCATTTGCCCTACATCCTAAATTCTCGTAATGCTCCTAGAGGAGTTGTTGATTTTTTCGCTCTGTTCAGGTTTTTATTTGTTATTAGGATTGAATGGTGGTTTATAAATTTCTTACATGCAGAACCAGAAATCAGTCAGCATTTTTTACTATACTCCTGGTCAGCAATGGAATTTCAAAAAGCATTCTAGAAAATTATAAAAATCACAGAGTTGGAACATGTAGTTATGAGGCATGCTATAGAAAGCCTTATAAGTCATGCTCTGCTTAATTTGGTGGATAAATTGGAAGGAATAACATGAGATAGTATTAACATTTTGAGTTTTATTTTTTCTCCTTTTCCACTGTTCTCATTATGTATATCTTAAGAGCTGGTTCATTCTTAATACATCAACCCTACCTTTGCCCCTAAACTCAAGCAGAAGAAGCAGTAACAAAGATCCAAAGATATCACCCACTCATAAAGAGAGGCAGATTTATAAAATATGCATTATTCCCTGAGTGCTTACTATATTGAAATATATGATATAACCTTGAAAAAAATCTATTACACACAATAATGATAAAATAAATATTAAATTAATATGTATATGCATTATTTTAGATAATTTAAAAAAAATCACCATGATGTGATAGTATCATTCTGACAAGATTGTTGAAGAAACCCATACTATTTTAAGAAAGAAAATGTGCAGAATGATCCAGAAGTTATTCTAGTTTTAGGTTTGAAAGGAAACATGGATTTAGATAGTGATATCACAACTGATTTTTTTCCAAATCTTGTGCTCTGTTTTGGGTGTTGGTCCCATTTTCAGAATACTCTTCATTTATGGGGGCAAGGTGGCTTAGAATCAATTATTCTTGAATGCTTAAGTTTAATAGGAATGAAGGATAATACCTTTTCCCAGTCACTGAAGCAATATTCACATTGGTTTTGATTGCATTGGATCCCTATACTCTCCCTGAGATTGAGGAATTGTGTCCTCTAATGAGTAGCTGGAGACAATTTTATCTGGAGTACATCAGTCTAATAAGGAAGAGGTGTTTCTTCTTAAAGTAAAATTTACAGGCTAAAACCAGTAAAAGTGTTACTTATGATTCTTTTGGGAGGCAGTTACAGTAAGACCATTTATTAAAATAAAAGAAACAAATTTTTCCATATGTGAGTTAGCACAACTATAATATGATATATTTATTGCCATTAGAAGAATCACTGAGATTATATATTCAAAATTCAAATTTTACTAAAAGCTGCATTTTTTTCTTCGCTATTAGTTTCTTCTTTGAAGCTTGATTTTTTTTTTCTAGGAAATAAAATCTAAATTAAAATTCTGGGTACAAATAAATCATGGATCATACTTACTTGGGGTATAAATGAAAATTGGTGTTTTCCAAAATATCCTTAGTGGGATGATTGAGGCAAATGAAAGAAAAGATTCATACAAATTCAAATCTGATTTAATTTTAATGTTTCAGATTCTACTTAAAGGACATTTGTTTATTTCAACGTAAAAGATTATGACAGTTTGTTCAGAATATTTGTCCAAACCACTGCTATAAATGCTGAAAAAGAAATATGTGTTGGAGACAGTAGTTTGGTTAAGAACAATTAACCAACCAAATAAAAATAAAAACAAACAATGAAAAAAACAAACCTAAAAGGCTGATCTAGAAAGCTGAGAAAGATTAAAAATCAAGTAGCTTCACAGGTTAGGATTTCTGGTATATTTACATGTAAACATCTGGGATATTTACTTGGAGGAAATGTGCATGCAGGAAGCTAATTTGGGAGTGTTCTAGCCTTCACTACTGTCTGGAAGCAAAAGAAGCCGAGTTGGGAAGAGGGAGTATATGGGCCACCAGACAGCCATTAAAAAAAAAAAAATCCTCTGAGTATCTGAGTCCTTTACCTAAGATGGCCCCATACAACTGGCCTACATTACGGCTAGTAGTATACACAGACAATATCATGAATATTGATCAGACATCGGATATATGCTGCATCAGGAAGGTGACCTTACCTTGGGTGAAGCAACTTACTGCAGCTGAGGACAATCTTTATGAAGGGGGTTGAGATGTAGGGTGTTACCTGACAATACACCCAACAGCTGAGGAAAGGAGCATTTCAGTACTGCAATAGGTTGCTGGTGGGGAGGGGGGTAAGGATCTTAGCATTGCTCTCAGCATCTTCTGGCTGGTACTCGAGCATTAATGAAAGACCAGCACAAAATTGTCTGTAAAGTATACATCATTTCTATAGCTGGGGACAATAAAGAAACTTAAAAAGATTGCCTGTATTTGGTTGAGAGTAAACATATGTCAATCATGATATTTTTGATGCCACGAATACAGCAGTTGGTGCCACACAGCACTAATTTGAAGTGATTGAGAAAAAAATGGATGGAATTCATTTGTTTTGCAGAAAGAGATCTAACTGAAGAAGCTTAAAGTTCTTTCTGACCTTGTTACTTGAATTCACAAATTTAAACAGTCCTCTTCTTTTGATTTTCTGGTGTGTGCTTTTTGAGACCATGCTTTTCTTAATGTATTTTGTGTGTCCTCTAAATAGGCACAATACAGAGGAAATGAGCACCTATGAAAATATACAAATACACATTTTAGCTAAAAACATCCAAGACTTCCAATAATCCAAAACAAATAGTACAGAACTGCACAGGGGATCATTTAAAGGTCAATTTTCACTATCATGGGCTTTTAGACCCAGCAAAGTAAATATAATGCGCTTGCACTTATTAAGCTAGAACAGTTTAAACATGAGGCATGAACCAATTAGATTGGCCTGTAGTACATTATCATTAAAAACAGTAATTATCTTTACTGCTGAGTGAATTAGTAAATTGCTCCTGACCCGCTTTTCCATCTATTCATAAGACAGGCCAGATTGCTATTGTTTTCCTAAGGATTATTTCCAGTATGTTGGCCTCAGTGTAATAAACCTGAACTCTGAATGAAATTATCCCAATAATTTATGAGGCTCTGTCTTTATGGAGCCATGTCATTGAGTAGAGAATTTCTAAATCTGAAAAATGCCTGTTACTGCTCTATTTATTTCACTATAAATCAAAAATTGTTTCTCAGCATTTTCTTTCAGAGTATCAAACTCTTGATCACAGAAAAAATGATCTGAAACATGCTGTATATTCTTAACTGAAAGCCAGAATATATTCATCAGAAAACTGATTCCAATAAAATCACTTATGCTCTTTAATGCATAGTTTATCATGCATAATCCATTGCATCTATTGTTCGTACTTTACAAATAGTCATTACCACATTTGTAATTGAGAAATTAACCTGATAGCAGTGCTTTCCAAGACAGTGGCATATAGAGATGATGATTTCCCTTGAAATCAAGTGATAAAATCTTACACATTGTTTTCATGATGTGAATATATATCTATTTTTTTTCCAAGCATATATATGGAAACCATAATATGAGTAAATTTCTATGAACCCAATATTGTGTGAAAAGCATTTTAGAAATGACTTGAAAAGAACGTTCATCCCAAGTCCCAAGATAAGTTTCAATTTAGGATGGTCAAATCTCAGGTTAGGACATCTCCTTCACCAAGAGGAGAAGGCCGATCTTGGCACCAGTCCAGGGCACAGACATCTTGGGTCCATGGCTGCAGTGTGTAAAGACTTTCCAAATAAAGGAGCCAGCGTGGACTTGTATTGAGGGTTGATTGCTTTCACAGGCATTTCAGCATACTTTTTGTAATTGGTTGGGGGAAGAGAGAGCTTGTTCATCTGAAATCTTTCTGAAGAACCCTGAAGGACCTGAGAGATAGACACACCTGAGTTTGATTTTTAGTTTAAATGGCAACCCTTCGTTGACCAAAAATAAGTTGCTATCATGACCTTAAATGTTTTCAAACTAACCTAAAATTTTCTTTTTGTTTCAATGAAAATTTATTGTGGGTATTTCCATGATTGAAGGAAAAGATAAAGAGATTAGCAGTAAAAGTGGTGTGAATTAGTTTAGTAATATTTCTTATCCTTTCACTGTCAGTTGGGGATCGTTTTGTAAATTATAAATGTCTAATCATTGGGCTATACACCTGGAACTAATATATTATAAAATATTGAATGTCAGCTGTAATTAAAAAATAAAAATAAAATAGAAGTTAAAAAAAAAGATGTGAGATTTATTAATATGCCTGAGAATTAGAACACATTCCTGGTAGGGGAATGATATGTAGAGGCTCTGACAGTAAATCATAGAGTGGTTGAGGACTGAAAAATATCAGAAGGGCTGGAGTTGAGTATTTGAGGAGTAGATGCCATTGGAGGGGTTATAGGAAGGAATCTCACCATGCAGGCATTTATCTGTTTTGATTAGTTCAGACTTTATTTGAAGGGTATATAACACACACACACACACACACACACACACACACACACATATATATGGTTCAACATATTGAAGTTTGGGAATTTATGATACTATATCCACATTAATTTATTGTATACATGGTTCTTAGGCTGGTAAGATAGGATATTTCATGCTCACTGCCTCAAAGACATACAAAACTCAGAATTTAAAAAAAAAAAAGTCAACTTGGCCTCTAAATTTCAAAGAAGAAAGTAAATCTGAAAATGAGGAGAATGCATGCTAGCGCAAAGAAGATATTTTGAGGAGCTTGGAGTAGGAAGAGCTCCCTTATGTAGGGTTTGATATCGTGGGGAGAGGAATATCAGGGATGAAATAGACATGTCACAGATGCAGCATAAAGAGCAAGGGAGACTCCAGAAGCTCTGACATTAGTCATGGTGACCAGGTCATAGCAATGACTTATGTCTCCTGTGTTACTGTCCCAAAATTGGATGTCTTGCCCTATGTCAGCTTCCATAGAAAATGTCATTGAACACATTGTCATTTGACACTGTTATTGTTACTCCGCCACCTGGTCTCTGCATTCCTGGAACAGCATATAAGCTACCTGAGCTAAGATGAACCCCTGAAGGATAGAATTATTGAGCCCAATTTGAGATTAATTTACCTCACTTTAAAATTGGTCTTGTTATTTCATTTAGACCTTGGAAGGACACTTTTCTCACACTGCACTGGGCTTTCAGAAGAGAGCAAGGTCAAGGAATACAGCCTCATTGTACTCTTAGTGATAAGGCAGGAGTGTTAGGATATAGCACCTGGAAATCACTTCAGTGTTCTCTTTAACCACAGCTATTGAAGTATTTTTTTTTCTAATCTTTAATCAGTTTTCCTGAGAAAAATCATGTTTGAGGAAGAGGCAAGTAATGTTTAATCTATGTAGATTCTAAATTTGACATGTTGTAATTACTGGTAACAGCATACGTTTTTGTTACAAAATATATCATTTGTACAAAATATATCATTTATAGACAATGCAGAGAGAAACACTGTTATATAAAATAGCAGAACGTGAAGAAATATAGTATTTGCAGATAATATTTTTTAAATGATTCCACTCTATAAAATATATGGCAAGCTGTTTAACATTTTTAAATGTTAAAGTAAATAACCTTTCAAAAACTTTCCTAGAAAGACCCAAAATTTCTCAGAACTTGTGCGAGTTTACTTTAAAATGTCTATTATTGGCAAAACAAAAGTCAGCAATCTGTTTTAGTTCCACTGCCTGTCCATAAGACTAAAGTCTGAATTCATCATATTATTGTATTCAGAGAATTAAGCTCTTTTTCTTACCCTTTTGCCTCCCTTCCTCTTTCCCCAATCACACATTGTGAAATGTGCAGACCTTCAGTGCAAAATTCAATGAACGCTGTTATGCATATAGACTCATGTAACTCCACACCTCCACCAGGGTATATAGAATATGAATGTCTTCCGAAACTTGGCTTATCGTTCCCCTTACTATTATTCCCAAAACAGCAGGACAACCACTGTCCTGATATTTTTTTCATGATGAATTCGTTCTGTCAACTCCATAAAAATGAAATAATATGTTATGTACACGTTTGATTTGGGCTTCTTTCACTCAACCTAAGTTTTCTTTTTAATTTCCGTGCATGTCATTGCAGGCACCAGTAGTTTTTCCCCTTTTGTTGCTTAGTGGTTGTATATAGTAGGAATACACCATGTTTATTTTCCTCTTGATGGACATTGGTTTTTATTTTGTTTGACTATTATAATTAAAGCCTTTCTCTCATTCTAATATCTTTCTCTGGACATATATTTAGTTCTCTTGGTTAAAATAGCTAAAAGTAAAATTGCTAGATAATGGAGTAAGTGTATATCTAGCTTTTTTTAATTAAAAAAAAGCAAAGCTTTTCCCCAAGTTGTTGCACAATTTTACATTTTCACTAGCAATTCATAAGTTCAAGAAGCTCCACATCATTGCTGGCATTTGGTGTTAATGTGTCTGTGTGTGTGTGTCTCTCATTTTAACCATGTTAGTGTGTTAGAAATGGTATCTAATTGTAGTATTGATTAGCACTCCCAATCAACAATGATGGTGGGCATCTTTCTATGTAATTAATCATTATTCATAGATTTTCTTTTGTGAAATGTACACTTTTGCCATATTTGATTAGTTTGATTGCCTTTTGATTATTGATTTGTAGTTCTTTATATATTCTGTATACAAATCTCTTGTCTGACACATGTAGTGCATGGAATTTCTTCCTTTCTTTGGAATTTCTTCCTTTCTTTGGCTTGTGTTTTTAATAGTGTTCTTATATAAGATGGTTTTAATTCTGATAGTATAATTTATCTTATTTGCCTCTCAAGATTTGTGGTTTTACCTATACCAAGATTGGGAAGATATTTTCCATGTTTTCTTATAGGATCTTCAGAGTTTTAGCTTTTGTATTAGGCCTATATCTACATTGAATTAATTTTTATATGGTCTGAGTTAAGGGGTAAACATTAATGGTTATCAGTATGCAAAATTAGTTCTTCCAAAACTATATGTAGAAAAGACTGTCACTATATTGTATACCTGAAACTAATATAACCAATATAATATTGTATGCCAACCACACTTAAAACAAAACAAAACCCCTTTCCTTTTCCTATAGAATTATCTTGGCACTTCTCCTTAGTATTGAGTATATACATGCACATCTTTTTTTCTAGAATCTCTACTATTTTCTCTTAGCTAATTTATCTACCCTACAGCAGCCCCACAGTCTCCATTACTGCCCCTCTAGGGTAAAGCTCTGGCAGTCTGAATTTCTTACATTCTTCTTCTTCAAGGATTGTTTGAGCTATTCTAAGTCATTGAATTTTCACAAATTTTGGAATTACCTTAATTTTTACTATAAAAATTGCTTAAGGACTTTAATTGTTGTGTTTCTAATGCATTAAGATATATCATTCCATTCATTCAAGTCTTATTTCTCTCAGTAATAATCCTGATTTATAATGTAGAAGAGTTGCACAAATTTTCTTAAATTTATTCCGAATTACTTAATGTTTGTAATCCTTTTGTAAATATAATTATTTTCTAACTACAATTTATATTTTTGTATTCAAGTATGGATAAGGTTAATTGATTTTTACAAACTGACTTTGTATCCTTTAAACTTACTAAATTCATTTTAATTCTAGTAAGTTGTTTTGAAGCTTTTTTAGGGCTATCTACAAAAACATTCAAGTTGACTGGGAATACAGTTTCACTTCTTACTTAGCCATATCTATTTGTTTTTCTTGGCTTATTGCAGGCACGTTGAGGACTTTTAATACAATGTTGAGTAGAAGTGGAGAGAGAAGATATTCTTGCCTTTTTCTTCATTCTATTATACCATTAAATGTAGTATTAGCTGAGGTTATTAGTATCTTCTTTATATCAATTTAAGGAAGTACTCCTTTAATCTTGCATAATTTTTTAAATCATTGTGTTGATTTTGTTAAATGCATTTCCTGAATTGAGTGAGATAATCATCTACCCCTTCAGCAAAAATCCACAAATTATGATGTTTTATTTTCAGATTATTTATAATATATTTTATAGCCAATAATGTCTGTCCATTTTAAACTTAACTTATATACAAGTGAAACTATAGTCTCCATTTAAAAACTATACTTTCAATAATTCTCAATTTGTATGTACTAATGATTTATTTATATAATAATTTGGGTCAAGAGGAGTTCTTTCTATTTACCTCCACACCTTCTTATTCTTTATGCCAGTTGGACCCATATTTTGCATCAATTCTACTTTTTTTGTTAGCATTCTTATTAACCCTTAATATCCTGATACTAGGAAACTAAAATAACTCCCTCTAACTATGTTGATAATTTCCAGTCTCTGCCTTTCATTTAGTATACCACAGGTATGGGAGTCTCCCCAAACTCCAAGTATATGTTTAAAAAATTTTATTCAGTGTATTCCCACAGACTGAATAATAGTGTCTGTATTCCCTATTCTCATGTTAAATAACCAAAAAGCAGATACTACTTTTATGGAGTTATCTGTTAATTATTTAATATAATAGGTAACATTTGTTAAGTGGTTATTATGGCATAGGTATCACAGGAATCCAGGGAGCTATAATCTATTAATATCTGCATATTATGTTGAAGAAAATAAAAGCCTAGATAGGCAGTATACATAATGTTTAATGTCATGGATTTCAGTGGCTTAATCCCCTTGTGCCCCAGTTTCTTTATTTGTAATAGAATCGATGATTACACCTATTTAATAAGGTTTTTGTGAGACCTAAATAAATTAGTATATGTAATATGCCTTGAATTGTGCCTGAATGTTTTCAATAAGTGGTAACTCTTACTATTTGGGGAGATATTAGTAAGTGATGGAAATGGCCGGGTTGAGATATGGGACCCAGAAGCCCGGTTCCAGAGCCCAAAGGCCTCTATTGTGACCTAACCTCTTCCTCACAAGGCCTGACAGACAACATTCCAGGAGTGTTCCACACGTTACCTCCTACACCTCCCTTAAGCATAAACCATGCAATTTAAGGCAAATTTATTTCTTGAGCCCACAGTAAACTTTTTTTTTTTAACCTTCTTTCACATGTGTGCTACCCACTCAAATCCTTTATGAACTTCAAGACCGCTCATAATTATTCCCTGAAGTTTCCCCATGATGCATTTTCCCATAGAGCCATATAATTCACCTCTTAATTTTGAATCATCATCCCAAAGAATGTGTAGTCAATACATGTGAGTTCCATTTTCTTCTTTATAATGCATAGTGATGTGTGTTATTTTTGAATCCATAATGCTTATTATTTCAGTTACATTGTGGATCACCAAATTTCAAACTTTAATAAGCTGCTGTGTGCTTCCATTTTTTTATAACCCAATCCAATTTTAAGTTTAAAACATGTTGAAGGCAGTTGCTTCTTCCTACTTTTAACACCTATTATACTTTGTACAGTTATGTCAACATATGTGGTCATCAGTAAATATAATTAATAATATTCAAATATGTTTGCCTACATTAATAACTAATGTACTGACTTATATTTCATTATTATACATTAATTTCTGGAGGAATTTTGTTATATCACTTAATGGATAATTCCGTTTAAAATATTTTGAATCATATTTACTTTATTACATTTTTCTAGTGTAACATGAAACGATGAAAGCAAATAGCATAATATTTAGTAAAATAAAATACTGAATTTAAGAACATAATCAGAAACCAAATCATGTTTCTGTGGATAATGTTAACATTTCCTAAGTTACACCACAGATATATTTTACCTACTAAATATGCACATTCAAATATTACTGTTTCAGCTATTAATTTAAATTCAATCCCTGAATTACGGAACTTTGCCAAATCAAAATTTCTACTGGAGACAAAGCTTGGAAATTTTCTAATAGTGCAATACTTAATTTAAAATAATACTAATTATTGTTATTAACATTTAATTCCTAAGAAATAAAATGAAAGTGAACAATTTTCCCTCTCCCTAATTAAAACAACAGCAACAGCAACACCACCACCACTAGCTGTCATGACTGCCCTAACTTGGATACTTCTCTTATGTATCAAATTCCAGTCAGCCTATTTAAAAAATTCATTCCTAGAGCTTGCTCATGCTGCCAAAAAAATAGTGTCTTGTCTTTGAAAAAATAGAATTAAAAAACATGATTTTGAATATTTGATTAAAAAGAAAAAAAAAACTTGGAAGTGTATGGCATGGAACCAAATTAGTATATTATAAATGTCAATTCATTTAGAAAAGTACACTGAAATTCTGCCATATATGGAGTAAATCTGTGTCATAGGATAGTTTCCACCTGGGTGAAAGCCCTGTATTTCTTTTAAGCCTAATCTTTTAAAAATACTCTATCTTTCTGAACTTATGGCTAATAAAAAATAACTCTAACACTTTCTTTCAGTATTGACAGTATCAAAACAATGAGAGGTAATGACCCAGACATAAATTTTGAAGTGCATTAAGGAAACAGTGAAATAGGAGAACATTTTTGCGTGTGCTAGAGATCTATATGTTGATACTTGGGTAAATAAACACAGCAGATCAGCAGATGGAAAAAATGTAAATATTTTACATTTCATTTTTTCAAAACTATTCTTATCTAGAATATTTCAATATGGAAATAAAAAACATACTCATACATTAAATATATTAAGAGTTTTCTGGCCACCTTCATCTCTTTTTCTAAATATTTACATTAATTATATTTAAGTATTTTAAATTATTTTAAGGCATAATTTACAACTAATGATTTCAACAAGTCACATTTTTTTAAAGTTTTCCTAAGTGATTTCTGATATGTGTTAGATCTTGCAGGTCTTTTCTTCAAGTACAGAAACAAAATGCAAATGAACAAATAAAATAAATCTTTGTTGCTGGAAATTAGTAAAATCATAAATAGGTTCACTTTGGCTTAAAAATTCATTCACATTCATAAAATAATCTGTCCCATTATCACACCTGCGTGCCTCATGTGAAATCAGTACTAAAAAAGTGTGTAGAGAATAGCTGGCAAAGTAATTATTCATTTTGCAAGTATCTATTTCACAGTCCAGAATTCAAGTAATTTCCATGCCATTATTCTAAATAATGGCAAATCAATAAGAGTGTACATTTTCATCTCATTATATTGTAGCAAAACAGTGAAACATTTTAACAACTGATATTTTTTCAAAAGGTTGAGAAAGCAACAGATTAATAAGAAAGAAAATAAAATGTTAAAAGAAACAAAATTAGATGAAAACTAGAATATATGCAATAGGCAAAAAATTACAAGTAAAACTCATTCTTTAAGAAATAAAAATAAAGCATAAGGAGTTTACTAAGCACATATTACTTTATTAAGGAAAAAGAGCAAAAGCATAATAATCTTCACAAAATTGAAAATTTAAGTGAGGAAATACCATAGCTATATGAAATCAAAATATAATTAAGAGAACAACCTTTTCAATCTAATGCAAAATAACTTTTAATTAAAACATGAATTTCCTGGAAAAATACGAACAACCAAAAACGAACCCTAATACAAAAGGACTCTCCAAATAGAAAAATTGCTTTAGAAGACATTGAAAATTTTGTCAGAGCTAATTTTAAAACTACTGGCTTACATGTTTATATAGAGTAGTTCTCTCAAAAATTAAGACACAAATGACTTCATAATTTTTCACTGGCCATGCTAACGGAGGGCTAGCTTCAAAGGGAGATAACTACTGTTGTCCCTTGAGTACTATTTGAAATGTTTAATTATTCATTAAAATGTGTAAATATTTTAAAGTTAATTATCAAATAATAGCAATTAATAGTCACTGTTTTAATCAAGTTTTGGAATCTATAGTAGCAAACATTAGTAAACTTAAAAAGTCAATGCTGATAATATAATTAATTTTAGGAACCCCAAAATGTTTTCTCGAGAAATTAAGGAATTTAACAAAATGTATGTACTAAAATCTATTAACTATTTTAGTCCAATATTTCCACTTGAAATTATCAGATATTCCAATAGAATATCATATTCAATTATTTTTTTATATGCAAAATTAGCAAAACCTTAAATATCAAACAGAATGGTTATGAGTGTTCTATTTCGGTAGTGAGAAAGGCGGCCATCAAAGTTTACAATGATTTTTAATGGTATGGTAAAATCTTACTAGGCAATTATGAGTGGAAAAAAGCAGACTAAAAAATTATGCCCATACTGACCAGAGTGAGTACACATATGAATAGCAAAATTATGAGGCGGAAAATAAAAAAAACTTATTTATGATCATATTTAGATGTGCAGGATAATTATAGGTGGTTACATTCTTACTAGTTGCTTGATCGTAAATTACTCTTATAGACAGAGTTTTTATTTTTTTTAAAGATTAATACTTCCATTTAAACTAACCATGCAAATTAGAATAACATGCATGAAATGATGTACCACTGAAATTATTTATGAATATTTACATCCAGGTTTATATGTCCCTGCATTCAGCTGGTTGACAGTTTTAGTAACAATGTGTGTGTGTGTGTGTGTGTGTGTGTGTGTATTTATATATAAAGATATATGAACAGTTGGCTTAGTTAACTTATTTTGTCTTGATGCTAATTTTCTATTCAACATTCATGAAGTTATGTAACACCAAACAAATGTCATTTCATGGCTTTATCATAATGTTCTCTCTTAGTTTCTTAGTGATGTAAGGACGTGCTGTTGTGAGAATAAAAATGGTACCAAAGAATTGTTTTCCAAATATCCATAGTTTGTTTATTTTTGTATTTAAAACAAGTTGCTTAAAAATTACAAACGGTCCTTTGAAATATTTTTGTAAAAATTAAATTTAACTGAAAGTTATTTAGTTGACTTGTGGGCAGTTATATAAAAAATAATTAGAAAAGTTAACAATTACCTGAGATAACTTTGTGGGAAATGTAATTAAAAAACAACAACTAAGTAACATAAGTATAGAAAAGAACATAAATCATAAATGTACAGCAAAAACAGTGACCACAAAATGAACCCACCCATTTATCCACTATCTGAGTCAAGAAAAATAATTTTATAAGCACAGCAGAAACCCTTATTGCCCACAAATCATTACTACCCACTTTACCTTAAAGGTAATTCTGATTTCTAGCACCATAGATTTACAGGTTTTTAATCTTTATGAAAGTGCTATCATATAGTATGATTTGTATGTGGCATCATTCTCTCAACATTGTTTATGAGTTATCCACACTATTAAAAATAGTTAGATATCATTATTTCAATATTTAGAGTATTCTGTGTTATGAATATACTGAAATTTGTTCATTAATTTGTAGTTATTCCAATGTTGATAGATATTTAGCTCGTTTCATATGTGTTGCTATGTATACATTTTTAAGAACTTTTTGTGCATATCTCTTGATACACACATGTCTGCATAACTATATATGAAATTGCTGGTTTATAACGTGTGCATTTATTTAAATTTAGTTGAAAACACCAAACAGTTTTCCAAAGTGGCAATATCAATTTATACTCTCTAACAGTCTATGACAGTACCAGGTTAGCCACATCCTTAACAACCCTTTGTATTGGAGGACTTCAATTTTAGCTGTTTTTATTGACTACACTGGTATTTAGCTTGTATTACTTTGAAACTAAAAAGGGTAAATGACTTTTGCCATTTTTGAAGTGTCTGTTCAAGTCTGCTGGACATTTTTATTTTGATTATACTCTTTTAATTGATTTGTAGAGCTTCTTGATATACTCTGGATACAGGTCTATTTTCAGACACATGAGTTGTGATTATTGTCTCCAACTTTTTGAGATATTTTTCATTCTTTTTTATTTGACAAATAGGCATTTCTTAATTCTACTCATATGAGTATCTCCTTGATGCCATTATGCAAAATAATTTTTGTTTTTTAAATATTCTGTCTAGTGTTTCTAGTGTTTCTTGCTGGAAGAGTTGGTCCCAATTATCTTGTTAATTGCTATCACTAAAACCGTTGTTTAAAGTATAATTTCCTTGGTCTACATGAGTATTGTGTCATTCTAATTTTTTTTTGTATCTAGGTTTCATAACATATTCTCATCTTTACTAATCTGATAATGGATTATGTCTTCTTTGAACAAAAACAAGATAAAATGGAGAGATGAAAAAAAACCCAAATGTATATATCAAAAGGCATAGGAACCATTTTAGCTTAAATATTTAATAAAAAGTATTGTAGTATTATTTATAAATTTCAGAATATTTAAAAAAACATATTTAAGTTCTTATGTGTTAACATTGGTATAAAACTCATTGTAAAGGTGTTTACTGTTCAAGAGAAAGTATTATGATTATATAAGCTTGGTATAAAACTCGTAAGGTGTTTAATATTCAAGAGAAAGCATTATGATTGCATAAGCTAAGTAAATCCATCTTTTCTACTTCATGCCAATCCTTGTCCCTAATGATATTTAATTTTAATGAGCTGGATCTCCTTCAATGGCTGTCCTCAGTCGCCCTCCATTTCTTCACAACCTTTAGATCAGGGGTGCTAGTAGAAGGGCTCTGATTAATTTCCTCAGTAATAACAACTCGTGGCTAACATTTCAAAGAAATTTCAATATTGATTAAAACATTTTAAAAGCTAACAATTATAGAGCACAAGATGAAAGCCAACAGGAAATTATTAAAGCTTGCTATGTATTTGCTGATTATTGGGAAAGGTTAATAGAGGGGAAGGAGGGAACGTAAGCAAGAAAGTCTCACTGTAATCCCAGGATAAAACTTAAAAATCATTTCCATGGTTGAACTCCTCTGTATCTTAGAGACTAAATAATGCCACTGTGGATTTCTGAAAAATAAATCTTACTAAGAATTTGACAGAAACTTCTGAAGGGATGTTAAAGTAGATTGAGGTCAAAGCTTTAGAGGCCATTCTGAAATTTCTCAAAAGGGCATTTGCAGGCGCACACGCGCATGTGCGCGTGCACACACACACACACACACACACACACACACACACACACACACCTCATTAAAGAAAGTTTTAAAATTATGAATATTGTACATTTAAATAATATCTGACAATGTTCATAGATGAGATATTACTAATCTGTTAAAGCTAACTGATGAGAATAATTATCATATATTGCATTTACGAAGTGTGTGAAAAGTTCAATACCTTTTCAAATAGTTTCAGCTCGCCACCAGCTTTCATCTTGGTTTGTTTTGTAAAAGAAATGCAGACATAGACATACTGTTGCTCCCTACTCCCCATAGACTCACATTTACATGGTAACTATATCATTTAACTCGTATCTTAAAAGCATCATATGTTGGAATACCCAAAACATAAATAGGTAGGTATTTCCAGCTGCTAGAGAGCGTCTACAAAGGAAATAATTAAATTCAAGGTAAGAATTTCCTGCTTTCAGTTGTGAAATATGAGATGTAAAAGAAAATGGGGTGAAATCTAGCTCCATTTTTGTGGTGGGTGAATTCTATTCAGGGAAGAGTATAAAATTTTAATTAGTTTCTCCAATATTGGTCAGATATTTCAAAGAAAAAAAATTTTTCCTGGACATTTTTTTAACACAAAAGGTTAATTATCGAACATACTGTTCATTTAAAAGTTAAACCAACAAATTTATTATTTAAAATCTAAAAACCTAAAGTAACAAGTTTTTGTTTGGTAATAATTACTGACTTTACTTTAGCAAATTCTGATTCCATCTCATCCCCCTAGTGAAGTATTCAAAGCACTTTTAAATGGCATTATTAAAATTATGCATTTGGGGCAAAAATGGTAGGTAGATTTAAAGCCCACTGTCAAAATTCTGCCCCTCCAAAACCTAATAAATGCATTTTTTAAAACCCATTAAAGTGAGAAAAACAAAACAAAACAAAGTCAAAACAAACAAAAAATCTACAGCAAAAGAGAAGGACCAGGGCGAGAAGAACAACAACCTTATGACATTTTATTTATTTTATTTTATTTTATTGATTTATATTTTTTTAAGATTTTATTGAGGAATTGGGGGAGGGAAACAGCGTTGGGGAGTTGGGGAAGAGGAACAGACAAGTTGCTGTCCTTTGGTTCTTCAGTCTAGCTGTGGAGGATGTCGCTTCACTGGCCCATGTTGGTAGTGTGATCATTGAGCTCTTCCCGGGTGAGGCAGCCAGCCTCTGGATGGCCGCTCACGGTGGCTCTTGGCAGCTCACACTAGCTGCTGACCACTCACACTGGCTGCCAGCCACTCACAGCGACTCACGGCAGCATAGCTACAGGTTGAGCTGTTGTTCCCCATCTTAGCTGTAGAGGGTGCAGCATCACCGGCCCTCATGTGGGATCTGAACTGGGGCCCTACTGCTCAGAGCTGGCATCCTGAGCCAGCTCTTAATCAATGCACCACTGGGCCGGCCCACCTTATGACATTTTAACATGGGGATTTGGAATGATAGGCTGTTGATTCAGGAACAATATGAAAAATTAAAAATTTAATGGGTAATATCCTGAGGAAAAATAGTATTAACAACTGCACATTTTGAGAAAAGGAATTAGAGAGACAATGAGAAGTATTATGGGTTGATTTTGGGGTCCCACAACTCATGTATTGAAGTGTTAACCTCCATTACCTCTCTGAACATAGTCTTATTTAGAAATAAGGTCCTTGCAAATGTCATTAGTTATGAGGAGGTCATAAGGGAGTAGGGTGAGTCCCTAATTAAATTTGCCTGTATCCTTATACAAAGAAAAAAAAATTGTCCCAAAGCCTCGGGTTTTCATGGCTTTTCCTTTTTTATTTTTATTTTTTTCCTGTCACTAAGGGGAAAAATATATTACTACAGAGGAGTAGGTGAAGTAATAGAAATTCAGTGTCTCTATTTAAACCAAAAGCTCCTGGAACTTCCCAGAATTGGAGGAATGATGGAATCCTGAAAGAAATAAGGAAAGATTGATAGTTTAAATGGATGGAGTTATAAAACGTTAAATTTTAGATCAACATAACAAAAAGCTGAATAATGGAATTAGCTGCATATAAAAGAAGATCTGAAACTAGAAATAGGTTAATATAAAGATAATTAATAAAAAAGTTAATAAAAAGAAGTCACGCTGGATTCTAGTTATATAAGTTTTAAGGTGC
This sequence comes from Hipposideros armiger, assembly GCF_001890085.2. Lineage (NCBI taxonomy): Eukaryota > Metazoa > Chordata > Mammalia > Chiroptera > Hipposideridae > Hipposideros > Hipposideros armiger. Next base: position 136,931 of record NW_017732139.1, on the reverse strand, counting down.
TTTCCAATCGTTTCTTAATTTTATTATTTATATAAAAGAGATGAATTAAATATTATATTTGGCATTATAAAAAATCTAGAGACATTGTCAGGAAATAAATAGAAGTTGATAATGAGGTTTGTAGCATTTGGATTATTTTTGTTAAATTCCAACAAGATAGGAAAATAAAAGGAAGGAGCAGGAAGAATGATATTCCTTATGATACTTGCTTTTGTTGGCCTGCGTTTGAATTATAAAACTCACAATAAAAGAACAGTAAAAACAGCCATTTAAAATAAAGTCTACCACTTACATTGGTAAAAAGCAATATATTTGACAAAATTATTGTCCTAACAAAATGATATCAAGAATTATCATTTAATTTTGTTTCACTTGAGGATATTCATAGCCTTAAATAGTTATTAGTAGTAATCTAGTAACTGGATATGTGAGAGTATGTGGAGCACTGTTCTAATGAGGGTTGGAATTTCTCAGGTTAGCTTTATCAAATTTCCTGTCTTTTCATACTTCTATTTTTTATGGGTTTTTATGTTTTTTTATTTTTATTGGCAATAAACTTGCTATTTCAAAGATATACAATATCAATTGTTTAATATATTTATTGAAAAGAAAATGGATTCTCCTGAGCCTTGAAATTTAAAGAACCACTAGTAATTAAATAGAAAAAAAATAAAATAACTGGGAAAGTTTTCCCCTTTAGAGACAATACTAATCCATTTTCTTATAAGTAAAATTGTTAGAAAAGTAATGTAATGAAATATTTACTATAAAAATACTTTTTCTACAGGATATAACCTTGTATTTATGTAGATAGCTTGTTCTGTGTTTTTATTAGATGTTTTGTTATAGTTATTACTGAGATTTTGAATGAAAATGGTATCTATCTTCCTTAGTTTACTACAGCATTGCACTTTCTAAATGTGGCATTGTTGTTGCTTGTTATATAAATGAGCTCACTGTCACAATAAAGACACACTCAACATGGACAGACTGACACAGTATTCCTTATTTCATAGAGAAAATCTATTAAATTATTGATGTATATGTATCCGACGTAGTGCATCAAATGGATTTGTGAGCGAAGGTTCATTTCAGAAAAATAATATTCGTATTTATTAAGACTTTAACTGTAAAAAAAGAATGTGCTAAATTTTAGTGTTGCTCTGCCAGTAACTGAAGGGGCTGAGATGGGCTGGTTACTGGTTAAAGGAGAGCACACAAGTTCTGGTTTCCCTTTTTTGCACAAGGCTCATCAGTGGAGCTCAACTGAGATTTAGAATGGGGATGCCCTTGTATTTTTTCAAACAATTCAACACATAGCTCCTTGAATGTGAATGGGCTTACAGTGTGAGACCTAGTGGAGAGCCAGGGGAATTTCTCATGACAAGTTACACAGCCTTGATCAGACTGTCTTTTTCATGCAGTCATGGCAGCAATGTTAAGATATGAATAGGTTAAGGCAGTTTTTCTCTTCATTCTGGAAAAGTAGCTTTGGGAGATCCAATCAGCATTTCAGCGCACACACATTTCTTGGCATAAAAGGGCAATTGTTCATTAACTGCAGAGAGACAAATTTTCCCTTTAATGAAGGTAAAATAAAGGTTGGCAATTAGCCATTTTAATGGATCGTGTCCCAAAACATAATTATATGAATTCCTAAATTAGTAATGTATGAAAAAACTCCCAATAAATCCTTCAAAAACGAAAAAAGCCAATATCTTACCTCTTATATCTTCTATCATAAATATAAAAATAAATGAGGTAACCATTTTGTAATATACGTATATTATCACATTGCATACCTTAAACTTATATATATATGTGTATATATGTATATATATGTGTGTATGAGTTATATGTTATTAATATCTCAAAGCTGGAAGAAACAATTTTTGATGAGAAAAACGTGAAGTATTTTTACAATTTTCCCCCCTCTTAGAAATCACTCACAATAAAAGTTTTTTCACTGCTTGGAAGAAAATGAATTTTTAAATGTGGTTTCATTTAGAGAGAAAATGGGAAAAAATATGGTTTTGCTTTATCACCCCATTAATGTTGCAAACTCAGATTAGATTTTTAATATCTCTACTTTCATTAAAAGTTTTAAAAAAGTGAGAAACAGAAACCAAGATAAAAGAAGTCAGGAAATATTATTTAAGTTTCATCTTCGCCATTTTCCTTAACCCTTAATCGGGTATAATTTTGGACTCCTAAAACACTGGCCCCCCTTTATTTATACTACATTTATTGATCTTCTATGACTTACATATTTTCTCAGGTAGGAATCAGGTTCCTGGATTTATTCATCCAGTAATCCCATTACACTATTTCATCCAGGTTTGTTTCTCTGCCAGAGAAACAAACATTTGATTGTTGATAGGCTTACTTCAGGATCTTTGATTTTCTTTGATGGTTACTGTGGTTTTGTGTGAACTCTTTCTCTTATACCCTCTTAGGAATGAGGAAAATGTCTACTGTATATGTGGTTTGATTTTGCTGCAAATTTTGCTTCTTCCCCACTTCAAACTGAAGGGAAATAGAGATATTTGAACCACTTTTTAGAGATAATCGTAAAACTCTGTTTACATTTTAATTGATTATCAGTGCTTTCCAGATGACCGCATTACCTAGAAAGTATGATTTACTCAGCTTACAACATAAGATGTTGGTAAAATATGTTTTGAATATGTTATTTTCTGGTAGTATTTTAAACAATGTCTGAATTGGAATTTAGAGATTCCACATTGTTATATAACATGTAAACATTATATTGAGGGGGTGAAAGCCTAGTTAGAATTCAAAATTATCTACATGAACAATAGGGTTTTTGTAGCCACTTATTTAAGATTATGTTCTTTTATCTAAGGACCTAAAGATTATTTTTTTAAATGAGAATATGTAAAAGGAAACATCTATATTCAAATATTTAAAAAATGTGATCAATTACTCAAAATAGCCATAGTTAGTTATATTTATTCATGAACATATTATTTTCTAATATATTTGTGTCATGTTTAAAATAATACACCCATTAATGGACACTTTGGCTGTCTTGGCCACCATGAATAATGCTGCAGTGAACACAGGGGTACATATATCATGATCGATAAATGTTTTCAGATGTTTTGCATAGATACTCAGAAGAAAGATTGTTTGGTCACATGGAAATTCTATTCTTAATTTTTTGAGGAACCTCTATACTATTTTCCATAGTGGCTGTACCAAAGTGTCCTTTGATAGATGATTGAAAAAAAGATGTGGTACGTGTATACAATACACTATTACTCTGCCACAAGAAAAGATGAAATAACCCCATTCATGATAACATGGATGGATCTTGAGATTATCTTGCTTAGCAAAATATGTAAGACAGAAAAAGTCAAGAACCATATGATTTCACCCATATGTGGCATACAAAATAGAAAGAAACAAATGAACAAGACAAACAAAAAAAATCTCACAGACACAGACAAAATGTTAGTGGTCACCAGAGGGTAAGAAGAGAGGGAGAGAGGGTGGCAGAAGAGGTTAAAGAGGGTCAAATATATGGTGATGGAAGGAGAACTGACTGGGTGGTGAACACACAATGCAGGATATAGATCATGTATTACAGAATTATAACTTTAAACCTAACTAATTTTACTAATCAATGTCAACCTTATAAATTTAATAAAAAGTAAAAAAATAAAATGATACATCCATAATTAACTCTTTGGAAAGTACAAGAATAATCTTTTAGCAGTTTATTATTTTCATCTCAATGATTTTTCAATTGAAACCTGTTTAAAAGACATGGCTTGCAGAATCATGTTTTTAAACCTCTCGCGTTGTGATATTTTGCCCTTCAAAAGTGACATTTTAAAAGATATTTAACAAAACATTATTTGATAAAACCCAAGAGAAAAATAGCCACCAGAAATAACTAACGCTGCACATTGAAAATGAAAGTGGTCTAAAACTGATGTGTCTTCACTGCCAGCCTTTTTGTGCATTCAGCCTCTGTAGAGCAGAAACAGAAGTGATACAAGAGGTGTTTTTATCTGTCTCAAAGATATAATGCGCTTAATTAATGTACTACTGTTGATTGCACAGCTCTTATATTTGGTAAACTTGTATTAAAATATTGGAGATTCCAAGGAAAAGCTAAATTATTAAGAAATTTTTAGTTTTGTGCTGAAAAAATATGTAAATATGACTCAAATCATGTGCATGAGCCAAATACATAACAAAAACCATATCTAGAACTGAGGTATCCTGGTGGATACATAGAAAGCAAGCAGGGTACTTGCTTTGAGCTAAATAGTGTAGAAAGATATACATTAAAAATAAGTGTGGTGATTTCAAAATACACCCATGAATTCTTTGTCATAACTTTCAAAATATGGAACCTAATTCTACTCCCCTTACATGTAGTTTGGACTTTTAAAATCACTTCTAACAAATAAGGCAGAAAGTGACAGTGTACAAGATAGAACATAAAATACTTTGTGGATACCTCCTTTGTTTCTCTCTCTCTCGGGTCACTTGCTCTCAGAGACCCTATCATGAGGACATGTCATGTCATGAGGAAACTTGAGCATCAATATGTAGAATCTCATGTGGCAAGGAACTGGCCTCCTGGCAAAAGCCATGCAACTACGTAATCTTGGAAGTGAATCTTGTAGCCCCAGTCAAGCCTTCAGATGATGACAGCCCCAGATGACATCTTGATTATGAACCCATGACAAATCCTGAGCCAGAACAAACCAACTAAGCACTCTTGAATTCCTGCCTCGGAGAAACTGAGATAAATTTATTATTGTGGTGAGCCACTGGGTTTTGGAATAATTTCTCAGTAATCAATAATTAATAAAAACTATATAAAGCTGAACATACTTAGTGACAGAAGAAAGTAAAAATGAAAATGTGTTGGGAGGGAAGTAATTACTTTCAGTTTGGGAAGCTGGAGAAAAGAAATCCTTTCTTCAGTAGGTATAATATAAACTGGATCTCCAGAATTTAAAGATTGGTAGTATCTGGAAATTTCCAAACATAGGAAAAGACATCCCTGACACTGAAAATTGCATGAGAAAAGAATCACGAAGAAAAAGACATTTGGAAGAAATAATATTCCAGTTTGATAAATATGCATACGGAAGGTAGAATGATAACTAAGATTGGAGTGGTGTATAGAAATCAGGTTAAGCGAGACCTTGAATTCTCAACTGAGTTCTACTTTGGGGGCATTTTGGAACTTTTTGTTAATTTTTTAGTGGGAGTAGCTTAAATAAAAAAAAGAATAGAGCTATGGTTCAGTTTATGAATTTTGAAGCAATATGAAGGAATATACTAGAAAATCAGTTATCTGTTAAGCACCTTGCTCCCAATTTCAATATTCTGAGAGCAGGATACTTAACAGATAAACAAGGATAGTTCATTTAGTAATATAATGAGGGGGGGGGGAGAAATGCAGTAAAACTTGTAGAGCCTGGTTTGTACAACGTGCTACAGGTATGTGATATTTTTCCACTGGCAATAATGCAGCTGGTGAAGTGATTGACAGTAGAGGGAGGGGAGGTGGAAGGGCAGAGAGGATGGTTAGGAAACAAATTTTTGAAGAACTGTTGATGAAGAATAGCTAGAAGTAGAAAAGCGGGGTCTGGAGCACAAAAGTGTTTGGGATTGTGGTTTAAAGGATTGAATATTAGCGGTATTTTCAGGGTAATAATAGAGAATGAAAAGTATGATTAAAGAAAGAATTGGGAAACTTTTATTTTGGGAATGTGAAGAAGATTATTTAAAAGAACATGATTTCATGTAAGATTATAAGATAGTAAGGAAAAGAAAATGTACCCAAGAGAAAAAAATTGTTATGTACATAAAGAAAAATCACATTATGTCTTATGCTTAGACTTTCTATCTCTCCCTCTTTCCAAACCTTGGCTAACTAAAAATCTTACAATAAAATTATTACTAATATTTCTTCTGGCCTGGGTCAATTTGCAATATAATAATTGCAAATGCTTTGCTAACTACTTTGTCATTTATATTTGTATATATTATGATAAAAATTCTACTTAGGCAATCTGATTGCCAGATTTCTAAGTTGAATATTCTCATTTGTAAATCTAGTTTATTAGAAGTCAAACAAATTTTGTTGGTTATTGTGGAAGAAAAACTATGTCGCATTATTCTAGTGAAATTGATTTCCTTACAGAAAAATCAATGAAATTGCAGATAACATAAACAAAACTTTACAAACCATCCTATGTTCTAGGCCTAGTACAACATTATATGTTGTCTGAGGCGCCATTATTTTAAGATCATCTTCAGCTTTAAGCTTGAGCGGTTTAATTTAACACAGAAACTAAAGACATATAACATGGATAAACTCTCTTTTTGTTTATCTTGGATCAAAAAATAAAATCATATTTTGGCAATCATTAAAATTGAATCATTGGAGGCCACATTAATGAGCTATTTTGAATGTAAGATTTATAGATAAGGCCTTATATACAAGAAAAGGCAGTATAATGCAGCATTGTAAACTTGGAGTCTGAAGATTGGTCTGTATTAAATTCTAGCTCTGCCTCACCCAAATTCTACGACCTTAAAATTTTCAACCTTTCATTTTGTTTCCATTTTCTTGTTTGTTACATTGTATTAAATGGTGGTCCTACTTGATTAGCCTGCCATGGTAAATTAAATGTAATATGCCTATTATAATGCCTGGCACATAGTAAGCACTGAATACATTTTAGCAGCTGTTATTGTTTTAAAATAAGAGTTCGAGGTAACTTTAACAATCATTTTAATAGAAATAGACCCACGATAAATCTTGGATGAATGCTTCTACTTCATACCAAAGTCCACTTTCTATTTATTAGTTATATGGTTCTAGATTCTTTTTCCAATTTGTGGCCCAGAAATAGAAAATGTATTTAAGCAAATAACTTCATTCTTCCCCAGCACATTTCTTCCCAAACTAACCCAATCCCAGTCTCTTTATTTTGTTTTTTAATAATACCGTATTTATCTAATGACAGTACAGCAAACCTTGAAGTTCGCTTTATCTCTTTCATCTCCCCTTCCCATTACTTCTTTCAGACCTGTATCATTTTAAAACAGGATCATTTTAATGAGGCCCACAACATATTTGATCTCCTAGAATCTGGGCACTCTCTGCTATCCCCCTTCACTTGTAAAAAAGCATGTCAGTCTCTATTTTATGTTGCAAAGGTGTCATTTTGAAGTTTTTTCATAGTGGCCTTCTCTATATATACAAACACGTGTATTCATATTTTCTTATTCCCCTGATGCTTTATGTCGTCTACCATAAACCTGACTTCACTCACCTTTCAGAGCTCAGAAAACTCCTATGTGATCCCAAAGTTTCTTCTGTCCATGTTTTCCCACATAGCCTCTGTAGCAGACAGGGTCATAATATATACTATGGTTATATGGTCTTGTGTTGTTCGCTTATATTTTCATTTTTTCTCGCCAAATATAGTGTGAATTTCTTTTAATTAGTTTCTCCAACTCCCTCAATAACTATCATAGATTTCATTTTAGATCAACTGTATAAAATAGGGGGAAAACCTCACTGGAGTTGTATATGAAATTAAATTTATTGTATGAATAATTTGTTAACATTTTCATTTACTTTGTACATAGGAACTAAGCATATAATAGATGCTCATTGTTATTTACTGTGTGTTTGCTCAAAGAAGTGAAGGAGACAAACGACTGAATTACAGAGGCATTTGGGAACTAGTATTGGATGCAGCTGAGAAAAGGCAGGGGTTTCTAAGGTGTCCAGCTTGGATGACAGCTGAATTATAGAGAACCACAGGGGAAAATGGAGGCAGACTCTAGCCAGGATAGAGCATTTTGATAAATGGAATCCTGGGATCTGTAGGTTTTGGTAAAGACGTCACCAGCAAAGGCATTCAAAGACCTCCCTTGGCTGGTGAAGCCATGTAAATACATGGACTGTGAGGAGCCAGCCCCTGGAAGGAGGCGTGGTTTTTCCAACACATGATTACACTCTGAGTAGGGCGCGTAGCTGATTCAGAGCTTTATTCCACTGGTATTTCAGACCCGCAGGCCACATAGCATTCTTATGCAGACTGAGGCCTGAAATTGTGCAGTGAACCTGAAAGCACAAGAAGAATGAGTGGGCCTCCTTTCAGAAAAGCCATACCGATTCAGCTGCTGGAGAAATTAACTCTGGAACCTGTCATTTTCCTTACTGAGGAAATACTGATTGGAAAAACCTTATGCTAAGTCATAAATACACACAGAGAGATACACATGTGTGTACTCCCAATGTCTATTCTCATTTATGGCAAAGTAAAAATCTCTTTTGGATTATTTGTATTGTTAAAGCGGAAACACTTGGTAAGCAGATTTAGTGAAGACTGAAGAAAGGTCATTTAGTAGTTGAGGCTCGATTTGTATAGATGTTAGTCACATAAAAACTAGTTCTTTATCATTTTGTAGAAAGGGCGCTTGTCTCTGAAAATTACAAGATTTCACAATGTGATAAATTTGCTCCTAGGAAAAGCAGATTAAAGGAAGATTAATACATGATTTAAAATATATGTAAGGAACATGATGATGAAATCAGTGTGTGTATAGATGTCAAAAAATAAAGCAAAACTTTATGGTTACCTCTAGATGGAATTCTAAGCGTTTTTACAATGCCTCTCTCATTTCTCCTTATTACACATTACTTTTTTATAAACATTTTATAACCATGTAAAAGTTGTATTCTTTAGAAGTGCATGATGGAAGAAGGCAGATAGGAGAGCAATAGACATATCTATGTCACAAAATATGCAGAAGGCAAGGCTGAGTTTTCATAAGCTCAACACCCAGGCAAATTGTACAGGTCATACTTTTAAAATTATTTTTTCTATTTTTAATATTTTAAAATCTTCAAATGATAAGATATCATTGGTTTGCTTTGTCAGCTCCTTCTGTTAAGATTTCTCAAGTTTTCCTTATAAGAAGTTACAGGCCATAATTCACCTGGATGGTTTTTGGTAGTGTATACTAAAGTCGATATTAAATCTTATTTCAGCCCCTTGGATAGATGGCTTTATTTATCCACAAGCACCACTTCTGAGTGTTTTGGATGCTAACTGAGTGGTTCATTTCTACTTGCTAAACTTGCATGAGTCAGTGAATGCCCCATTAGCTCCTGGGAATATCATTACTCATTCTTCCTAGAATCAAAACTGAAATAGTACATAGCTGCTTTTTATTTACACTGTGGTATTCAGTAAGTTCTGATTGTTATGTTTTTACTGTAATTGTTGGAAAAACCTACTCATTTTCTTTTCAATACTGTCTCTCTGCATCCATTTGAGCCATTGTATCTGACCCATTTTCTTTGCCTTTATTATTGTTAGTCTCTAGATAAATTATGGTATTAAGGTTAGGCTACATAAGCCACAAAAGCAAGACAGTCTTCAAAATTATGGTCTTTCAATAATTTTATAATTGCCATATTTGACACATATAAATTTATGTATATGTAAAAAATTTAAGGAATGATTGCAGTGGGAAAATGCCTTGGAAAATATTACTTAAAGACAGATTAAAAAGTAATCCTACTTTAAAGTGTACGTTTTAAATAACTGCTATTTCAACTGAACAAAATTGAAGTGGGAAATATTTAAAATTTTAATTAGAAAGAAATTCTTTAAAACTTTAATTTTACATATCAAACTTCACGTAAGAGATAAATGATATGTTTCATATAGTTTTGCAAAAGTTATTGCTTTATGAAATTTTATTTGATTTAATGATAAACCACTGTTGTAAGTTTTATGTAAACCAATAAGGCTTATAAAACCAGTATTTAAGGGGAATTTATAGTTGAGCAATTTAAAGCTGAAGAAAACTTAATTTACCACTGATACAGTAAAAACTTTTTTCTAATAATTTTATATTTGCTATAGTAAAATTATATAGACTGTCAAGCACAATGTTGGGTTTCTGTGACTTTAATGTAATGTAACAAAATGTATACTTAATCAGTTTGATGAAAATTATAAATGATATGACTTATAAGTAAATTAATATTCTTTTTTAAGATGGCCATAAAACAATAATCAACTTTATCACATCCAATGATACAAAGAAAACTTTACTGTATTAAAGCATAAAAATCTATGTGGGCTACTGTGCAATAACATATGTGCAAATAATATTTTAAAAGAATGAATGTCATAAATAAACATTAAAGACTCAAAAAAAGAATAAAATGAGAGAGGCTATTTTGGAAAGAATGCCCATTGCATAATTTAGTATCAAAACTCATGGAATAGATTTGCAAGATTCTCTCTGGCAAGCATTCAAATTTCAAATTAATTTTAAACGAAAGAAGTAAACTAAATATTCACATTAAGACACTAAAAGTGGTGTAATTATTCTCAGGAAAGTAAGCAGAAAGAATAAAGATAAAAGTACTTTGAAAAGGCTAATATGCTGATAAACCTTGCATTATTAATCAAGAACAAAAAAAGAAAGATAAAAGAAAATGTATTAGCGATGTATAGGAGGATTTAACTGAGATCAAACATAGATAAATATTACATTAAAGAATACAGGAATCAGTTAAAGTGTTTTTGATAGCAAATGTCAGGGAATTGAACCCAAAATGACTTAAGAAAGTGTCTATTGGGACACATAATTGAAAGGTACTGGGATGGAGTTGATATCAGGCATTGTTTGATTCACAGGATTGATATCTTTAGTGTCTACTGTTCCTTAATATTTCAGCTAGACACATCTCCTTCTGTATATTTCATTCTTAGAGTGGTTCTCTCCTTTTAGTGCCAAAGTGATTGTAGCAACTTTAGCCTTATCATCCCATGTTCAAATCAACATAAGTGTAGCTCCTGCTCTCCCTGCAGTCTAAGAAAAAGTCTCACCATCTCTCAATGGATGAGATTGGGTCAAGTACCTATCATTGAATTAATCACTGGGCCCAATGTAATGAGAGGTTTTAATTTTTTTTTTCTATTTCATACACATGAGTCACTCCTAAAACTGGGTTTGGAAGCAATTCTAACCCCATTGACTGAGATTGAAAAATAGGTCATTTCCTCAATGCAAAATCAGGATGCGGTTTTTTTGTCACCAAGAAAAAGGAAAATGAATGCAAAGTAGCAAAGACAAATGTACACTGCACCATGTATTTATTCTTTCAAAGATATTGGTTAAGCAGTTACTATATACCAGGTACTTTATTAGGTTCCAGTGATAGCAAAAATCTCAAGGTCTATACCCTTGCAGTTTATAATTACATTAGATTTAGTGTTACTCTAGTTTTAACATTCCAATGATATGATTTAATTGTAGTAAAACTTAAATTACCTAAATTGTCTTAGTAAGACTTTCCAATACCTTTCATAATTAAAAAAGAACATATCCTTTGACAGTGACTGTACGTCTCAAAAAGTATCATAGATTTGCTCATTAATGTTAAAATGATATATGCCCAAGTTGATTTACTGCAGCTTTGTATTCAATAACAAGTTTATTAGCAGTATGCATCTCAAAAGTCCATTAAGACAAGACTTGACAACTGAATTATTTACATGATGGAATAATATGTCTCCATAAAAATTAGGAAAAATAGATCTTAAATGCTAAGATAGAAAATCTCCAAGTGATACAATTCAATTAAAAAATAAGTTGTGGAAGCCTCTAATTCTGGGATATTATCATAATGGTTAAAAAGTTGGGAGAAATATTTGTGAGAGTGCGTGTGTGTGTGTCTAAACTATTACTGGGGAATACAAAATGAACTGACACATTGGTTATCTCAGAGTCAGGGACCTAGGGGTATGGAGATCAGATCTAGGGAAGTTTTCATTCTTTGCTCATTTTTCTAACTTCCGAATTTTAAATTATGTGATTGTAAAACTCCTCATATAATTAAACCTTATGTGTATGCAAACAGATATTTCCTCAAAATTGTCTCGAAAGGTGGCTAAATAAGAGATTTAATTTTATTGAAAGCATATTCTTTCAAAGGATAAAGTATATGAAAAGCAATTTATAAAATGGATAGATTTAGAAGTTTCAGTATAAAGTTAATAACAATGTCATTATAAGGAAAAGAGTCAAATTGAATTAGCGCCCAACTTAATGTTTTCATTTTAACTTCTTTCAAAGCTTTAACTCTAAATGCAATCAGATTCTGAGATGCTGGGAGGGTCACAAGTCAGCCCATAACTGAAGGAAAAAATAACAGAACAATATATTTTATAAACAGATGTGAAAAGCAGAATTATGACAGTAAATCAAATAAATCAGGAATAAAAATAAAAAGACATCATGATCATGTTGAATATATTTCAGGATTTAAGGGCAGTTTAAACTGAATAGATCTATTATTATCATTTCTTACATTAAGCTATTTAATGTAACTGGACTAAGCTAGCAGAGAGAAGGATATTTTTAAATTGATTAAAATGATACGAGTTTTGAAAAGCAGCTAAGCGTTATTCATAAAAGACTCATCTAAAGCATAAAGAATAAAAATAAAATTCTGGAAAATATACAAACTGAAGTTATACTTTGTTAACTACAGTTATACTCTGTAGTTATACTTTATACTAATGTCAGACAAAATAATACTTAAAACAATCATTATAAATTGAGAAGTCATTCATAGTGATACAAATCCATTTATAAAACAAGTTATACAACTTCTAAACATGTTTATGCCAAATAAAATAGACTTAAAGTATGTAAAGAAATTCATAGAACAACAAGAAGAAAAAAACACATCTTTCCCAATAATTGATCAGTGTAAGAGATAAAGCATCAGTAAAGTTATGAAAATTTTGAGGAACAGATTTTATAAGCTTTGCTTAATGACCATATGTAGATATCTGCATCCAACATTATTCCCACACACTTAGATATCCACAAAAATCAATAGCACATCAAACCATAAATAGCTATACAAATATTAAATAATAGCTATCATACATACCACATTCTCTGACAATAATTTGAAATTTAAAAACTAAATTTGAAAATGTCACATTTGGAAATTAAAAAGGGAACTTTCTCAACACTCATGGATCAAGGAAGAAGTTATTAGGAAATGTAAAAATCTTAGACCAGAATGATAAATCAAATATAATAAAAAATTTGGAACATAGTAAAAGCAAAAGTTTCAAGTGAAATCTAAATCTGCAAACTATTATATTGCAAAAAAGCTGAAAACTATTAGCTTGATGAACATTTTAAGGAGTTAGAAAAAGATACACTAGAATAAAATTAAGGTACAAGAAAAAATATAATAAAATATACAGCAAGGTCAATTATAGAGAAAATAAAAGTGTAATGGAGATAAATAGAGCCAAATACAAGTTTGCAAAGACTTACAAAGAAAATAAACTTTGCAAGATTGGCCAAAACACAAAAAAGAGAAATGAGCAAATATGTCATAAATGAAAATTTGAATATAGTTACAAATATATTTTAAAGGTAAATGCATAGAAACTGAGTACCAAACCCTAAAAGAAAAAAAAATGATGAAACTGACTCTAAACCTGAATAACTGTGTATTTTATTTAAGAGATTGAATGAGTAGTTAAAAATCTTGGTATAAAAAAAGTATCATGCCTAGATGGTTTTTGAGAGAATTTCCAATAAACTTTCAAAGAATATCTCATTACAACTTTACAAAATCTTGAGAATGATAAAAGATTATTTCTCATATTTTATATAGGATCACTTAACCTTGAAACAAAACCACAAATATGTGTGTATGTATTTATTAACATGTATTAATACATGTTAAATTATACTTAAATTTATAGGTAGCTATATTTCTGTATTATACGTAATATATCCAATTTTATACTTATATGTGTTATCTAGAAAGATAAGTACATAAGATTTAATTTGTGATTGTTTTTTATTACTCTAAGCACATTTATCAGTTTTTTCATTTCATCTTAGCACTTTTTTTTAATCTTGTTTAAGAAATCCTGAGGCTGGCCAAGTGGCTCAGTTGGTTAAGAGCTTGCTTAAGAGCACGAGCTCTGAGCAACAGCGGTTCGATTCCTGGCCCGAGCTAAGCTGCCGCTGAGCTGCCAACAGGTGGCAGAATGGCTCAGCTAAAAAAAAAAAAAAGATATCCTGAACACTTAAATAATGTTCCTTAAGAGGAAATCTAGTATTGCAAAAGTAACTATTGTTATCAAATGAATTTATGCAATCCTAACAAAAGTTACAACAGAAGTTTTTGCACAAAACTTGACATATTGATTGTAAAGTTATTATGGAAGAAATCGTTAATATAGCCAATAAAAAATTAAATCTAGGATACAGTGAGAAGAAACATATCCTAACAACAAGAAAGAAACCATATTTTATGCTATATAGTAAATTTACAAAATAAAATTGTATGCACGGAAAACACTAATGTAGTGTATGTGATTTATGAAAAAGGTTTACATTTTATATGTATAGCAAAGGATAAATTATTTATAAATGGATGGGATGAAATTATGTATGTATTATAAATTAAATTTCTTCTTAACAGAACTTCAAGAGATTGAAATTCTGAATGTAAAAGTAATACAGTGAATATGGTAGAAAACTGTATAGCAAACTATTAAATAAAATTGAGTTAAGGAGGGCCTACCTAATTTAGTAGGGTTTTCTTAGTATCTGTAAAGAGTATCTATAATTCACCCTTAACTGTTATACCACAATGTGCACTTTAAAGAAGCTTTAAATATAAAAGTAAATTGATAGACAATATTTGCCTTATACTGACAGATAAGCTTTCATAAGTTGAATACAAAAATCGTTTCTATAGTTTAAATATGTATTTGAATTTAAAATATATAAAAAAGGATATGGTATTGTATGAAACTCTTAACAGCAATCACTTCTGAGGAAAATAGAAAAACTGAAGAGTAGGTGTGAAAAGAGATCTTTGTGTTTCCTCCATATTGTAGGAACTCTGTGCAGTGAAAAGATTCGTATATTGGATAAAGTTCAAGGATCTTTTTATGATTAGATCTCAGGCATCTTGTGTCAAAATATGAAACAGCATTGGGAGTTTGATAATCTGATACAAGTTCTATAGAGCTAAAGTTAACAGTTTCTATGGGCAAGGGCATGGAGATGAGGTTAAAACAAGATAGTAAAAGTTCTTCATGCTAAACTCTCTCTAGACATATGGGGATTCACTAAACTCATTTGAAGAAGGATAAAGTAATTAGGTTTGTGTTTCGAAAAGATCATTTTGGTAGAGAATATTGACTTTTGAAGGCAAATTAAACATGATTTCTGGTAACTTGTTTCTGGTCCCAGTGCTGGAAGAGCTCACTATCTAGTGACACAGACAGATATATGTAAACAGACAACCTACAACAAAAAGCAGCAGTATTCAAGCATGTAGAAGCAAAGGTTGGACTAGCAAACACAGCCTAGAGAAAGCATCACAGGCAAAATGATATTTGATGTAGGATATGCGAGTATATGTAGTTGGTGAATTGTTGTGTTATTTGTGTGTGAATCAAATAGAAATCTTGTATTAAGTTATAATGGATTAGGAATACAGAAACATGGATATTCCTTGGTGACATAGTTGATGTTTTGGTATAAACTTAATCATTCCCTTTTTATAATTTTTTTGGTATGGCTTTAGATATCCTGCATCCTAAATTTGTTTTAAAAGATGTTTGAAATAGCCGAGCAGTGAAAACATAACTACGAAACTAAAGCATTGCGTATTTGATAACAACGTGAAATTTAGATTATTTTGCAATAACAAAAAATGATCAGAAAAAGCAAAAGCACTGTTTTCTTACCATCTATTGCTTTTAAAAACATAATAATTGTTTCAAAATAAGTAAAACCAAAATCAGTATATGGGATGGTAGTGTCTATTTGGGGGGCATGGAATATATTTGAAATTGATTTTTATTCATTTTCTGCTTTGCTTATCTGATTTCACATTAACATTTATCATGCATTTCAATATGTAATAGTAGAAATGCTATATATTGAAGCAAAATTAGTTTTTGACATGTTTTCAAGTTAATATCCTAGCTTTTTATAAATGTCTACTCCTGGAAAACTCAATATAGGAAACTTTAAGCTCTAAATCAATAAAAAATGAATATTAAAATTTCAGTGATTTAGATCTAATGTATGCCAGTTGCCTAGTTGTGATATATATGTATCCTATAATACAAAACTGTGGATAATTTAGAATATCAATGTTAGATATCAGAGATCTCAGTTTAAAAGTCATTTGAAATACATCATCACTGCATTAATTTAACATTTATAGAATCAGGGAAATATGATATATAAGACATAATGAAGGACATAAGGAATTTAACATTTATTTCATAAATTAAAGTGATGAATGGGACTCTCAAGAGTATTTCTTTTGGAGAAAGAAATGCTTGCTGGAGAAAGGATCAAATATTAAAATGGAAAATAAATACTATTTGTGTTTTCTAGAATATGATAGCATTAAGCAGAATCCTTAAACTGGATTTTCTTTCTGTTATGGACCCATATTGCTGTTTACTTTGTATATTCAAAAGCATCTAGTTTATATTGTTTTTATTCTGTTTCTAGGTGAACATATGAGTATTATACCCTTTTACTGTTAAATATTGTGTAATGATTTAAAAAAATAAGTGTATGCACTCATTTTTAACATGTAAAAAACTTGCATTCATTTGCACTTTGAAATAGTCATCCACTCACATTTTCTGTACTTTGTTACTTTTGAACTAATTTGCATAAAGCATGAAAGTTACCCAGCTGTTCAGTGGAATACATTATTTTCTGCTTTCAAAGAATGTGCAAACTATATTTTCTTTCCGTAATACCCATTTCATTAAATTTCAAGTTAAACAAATACCACATAAACCAATGGATGCTTAGAATGAGGGAAGGTGAGAAGTAAAAATCTAGGAGTAGAACTGAAGGACTTTATGAGATGTAATTGCATGGTAAATGTACATTTCTAATATTGGGTTGTCAGAAAAGTCCTGATGTATTTTGTCTGTTTTTCAAAGGTCATTTATTTATATAAAGAACAAAGATCAATCAATGATATATTGCCCATTTTGTTCGATAACCTTTTGCCATCTTTCAGTGAGCTTCATAATTCCTCGTTCATGGAAGGACCTCTCTTTATTTGCAAAAAACGGAACAAGGTGCTGATTTACAGCCTCATCTGAATTGAATGTTATACCACGCAAGGAGTTTTGAAGAGAGTGAAATAAGTGCAAGTCTGATAGTACAAGGTCAGGCAAGTATGGTGGGTGTGGCAACACATCCCATACAAGCTCCAATAATTTTTGATGGGTGATCAAACTTGTTGTTGCAATGGAACACAACTCCTTTACAATTAACAAGTTCTGGACATTTCTGGATGATGGATTCATTCAAACTGTCCAGTTGCTGACAGTACACATTGAATTGACTGTTTGATTCCTTGGTAGGAGCTCAAAAACACGACACCTTTAAAATCCCACCACACTGAGAGCACACCCTTCTTCTGATGAATGTCTGCTTTTGATGTCGTTTGAGGCGAATCATCACGTTGGGACCAAGACCGTTTGCGCACCACATTGTTGTAAACAATCCACTTCTCATCACCAGTTATTAGTCGCTTCAAAAAGGATTGTTTTCCTCACGTTTAATGAGCATATTGCAGATGTTTATATGTGCCATCAAATGAATTTTGAGTTCATGCAGAACCCAAATATCGAGCTTGCTTACATATCCCAACTTTTTCAGGTGATCATGAACACTTGAATGATGAATGTTCAATGTTTCTGCAATCTCTCATGTCATGTATTGCAGGCTTGACTTGATCAATGCCTTTATTTTGTCGTCATCAACCTCAGTGAGCCTCCCTGACCGAGAAGCGTCGTTGAGATCAAAATCACCACCATGGAATTTTGTGAACTATCGTTGGCACTGACGTTCTTGTAGAGCATTTTCACTGTAAACTTTACCCAACTTTTCACAGGCTTGATGTGCGTTCTTCCTTTTATGGAAGTAAAACAGAAAAATATGGCAAAAATGCAGTTTGGTCTTCCATCTTCAACTTGTTGTAAAATCTCCAAAATTCAACCAAATCGCTCAATTTTTTTTTTAGAATGAAGCTAGAACTGTCAGCTGTCAAATGACATAGCAGTAACATAGATGCAAATGACTAGTACTTCCAAAAATGAACTAGCGCCATCTGTTGCAAACATGCATCATGACTTTTCCGATGACACAATAGTGACCAACTGTCCCAAATATGTGAAAAAAATATCATTAAGTGATATCATTGATATCAAAGTTTGAAAATAAATTAAAATGATCATGGTGGAAAATGTAACACATTTCAAAAAGTTTTTATGATAGTTTTGGCCTAGAGAGTCTTCTTAATTAAATAACATAAAGCAGCAGACATATAAAATAAATGTAACTGAACAAATGAGGCTAGATTATAAGCCAATTTCATTTTCATCAATGAACTGTATTAGGCATCTGTCTTGTAGCTAACACTTGACTGGTAAAAAGCTTGGGTGATTTTGACACAACCGTATTTGTTTAAATTTCGTCATTTAAAATACAAAATACCATATTTAACTTCATTGTTCTAACTTGATATATTAGATTTCCAAAGGATAAAATGTACTTTTTCAGTTTCTTTATGTTCACTTTATATTGTAAACTGATGTTTGTTTTATACTACTCTTGGAAAGTCTCAGCCATTCTGAATTGAAAGTAGCAGTCAAATTAGTGTCGTTATTATTATAGATAGTTTTGTATATAATTATTCCCTAGTCATAAGTGAATATAAAAGATAAAATTATGTTTGAGTAATGATCTATTGTAAATTTTTGCTAAGTGAACTATATATAAAATATGTTTCATTATGTTGTTGTTTTGGGTGGGTAATCTGGATTGACATTGTTTTTCTTAAACCGTTTGAAATACTGGAAAACAGAAAATCTAATCAAGTTCTTTAAAAGGATAAAATTTGTGTCAATAATTTATTTTGATTTCAGAATTGAAATTTTATGGGTCATAAAATTTATAATACTTTCAAATATATTTAATCCGCATTGGAAGAACTTTTAGGCAGTTCTCAGGGGTTAATTTTACCATGCCAAATAAAAATGCCTTAAGAAAATTATATATTTGCATGTGTAAATGTTATTAAATGTTAGCTATCTAAGTATCTAAAAATAATATATAATATTCATACACAGTATTTCAGACAAAATGTGACTCTAATGAGAAAAGAGTTTTGAACAATTAGATTTTGTGAATGCTTATAATAAACATATTTTATAATAAAATATATATATCATATATATGTATGTTCATATATGTAGAGGAAAAAAAGACATACACAAAGAAAGAGAAAGAGAGATGGATCCTTAAAAAATTACACAGCAATAAACGAATCTGAATTTCACATATTGGGAGGTGCCACTTGTGATTCCTATTTTGGTTTCTTAAATAAAATTCCCTCCCTGCCTTATGAAAATGTATTTATCAAATCACCTTTTTGCCTTAAATTTGTTTTCATATATTTTAACTTAAAAAGCAATTCAAGAATTATTGTTATACATTCTCTTTCCAGTACAGTTTGGTCATATACATGTTTCTATGCATATTATATATTTCAGAATAATATAAGTGTAAGTTGGAGGAATTGCAACCCTTTACCTAAATACATATGTATTTCCCAAGAAGAAATATAGTATGTATTAGTGACTCTAGAATTTCCTTTCTCACCATTACCATGCTTCCTCAGCCTCAGAGGGCTTTTTGCAAGGTAGACTATGCTTCCAACGTGTGAACCCTCAGGCCTGCATGGTGGCTGAGGGTGGCTAAATGTTGACTGATTTAGGAGATGGGGCTGAGGAAACAGAGGTTGGATGTGTGGGCTGGTGTGTCCACAATCCATGCACATGTCCTTTGGGCCCTCGTGGTATGCGGCTAGAGAAGGGTTTGGGAATAACTGAGGGGCAGGTCATGGGTTAGGGGCCTCAATATGTACTCTTGTGCTAAATTCTGAAAATTCTGATTGATTGAGTTAGAATTTATCCCAGAATTGGACATCAAAGCCCCCATTCTTATCCAGATTTCAACATGTGCACAATGAAATAGAATTCACTTGGCGTTTTGTTGTTGTTGTTGTTGTTGTTTAGTTTTGTTGTTTTGGAGGCATCAGTTACATTTTAACAGTGATATTAAACAAACAAAATAATGAAACAAAGCATGATGTTCAGAAAAGGTTTAGCAGGATTGTAAGGGATACTTGAAGAAACAAGAATAGCATGTTTATACAGCCAAAGCGATGATATTCTACAGTATATCTGGTTTAGGTTGTACTTGACAGGAATTCCAATTTGTGTAGGTGAACCTGGTGAAATACTAGGACTGGTTGATTTACACTGAGCAATTTGCATTACTTAGTGTGCATGTGTTTCAGATGATTAGGAAGAAAGAAGTATGATTGCCTGGGGGGAAAGATTGAAATAATATGTATAATGAGCCAGATGTGATGGCATAGTGAATCCTAGCAAGTCTTAGGGACAGTGGACAAATATTTTGTGCTCCAAGGAAAAGAGTTTTAATAGTTACGCATTTTAAAGACAAACTTGACAGAAGATTGTTGAAGTTTTGTCAGAAATAGTTCCAAATGACATATGATGTCAATGAAAAACGTTATGTTGAGAGGACAGAGATTTAAAACAATGGGGATTTATTATTATTGCTGCTGCTGCTCCTCCTCCTCCTCCTATTTGGTAATTTTTCTGGCTCAGAATGCAGAAGGAAGTTATTCTTCCAGCGAAGTAATGGTGATAGACATGGCAAACTACAATCGGGAGAACATGGGTGAACAATACAAGCATGACAGAAGGCAATCACATACAGGAAAAATACTTGTGAATAAAAACATGTGACATATGTCCTAAAGACTCCCCCAAATACTTGGAGTGAGCATCTTTAATGACTGTGAAATCCTGTGTTTTATAAATGGAGGCTCAAAAGCCAGCAGTGTTTCATGATTACTGATAATGTCACTTCATTATTACTCACAAAAGATGAGATACATTTCTTTTTCAGATGAGGGGCTGGATCTATTCTGTATGGCTCCAAAACAGGGTTGGCACCAAATAATAGATATTATTAAAAGGTAGATTTTGGTAAAAGTAATATTTTTCTAATTATTAGAATTGTTTCAAGAAGGTCATTAATGGAAGTAAATCAAGTAGGAGTAAAATAACCACTTGGCAGGGATTTCTTAAAGGGGGCCAAATGAAAACACAGAATAAATACTAATGCCTTTTATAAAATGATTTGATTTTAGTGGGAATCTTTCAGTTCTACGTTCTAGCACATTCAAAGAAAGAATGAAAAGAAAGTGGACATTGGGAGACATCTGAGGATTTAAACAAATTTGAGTGGAAATATTTCAGTAATTCAGCTTGATAGAACTATGTTAAAGTGTATATTTTAGAACTATTTTATAAAATGTTAGCTCCATCTTAATCAGGAAAAAATACACTGCACTATTTCGGGCGTGTTTTGCTCCTTACTTGGAAGAGGGCCAATGTATCTACTTATATCATATCTTTCTTCATAAATCCCAATGACTGTCATTCAGGGCTTGACAATGACAGTATATTATCCCTATAGCAAACCCACAAATCCCTGACACATGTACACATACACACCAAATGGAAATAGGTGAAATTGCAATAAAAAGGCATGCATTTTCAGACTAAGGTGATGGTAAATGAGTGTGTGTACATTACATGTACTTAAGGGTTAATATTTTAAGAGGTAGCATATTCTTAACCAGGGACTTCATTAAAGTATATAAATTTAATAGCAAGGTTGGCATTTTACTTACATTTTATTTTAAGTTAGGAGGCTCATGATGTCTCCCAGTTGCTTTTCTGATCCAGTTCCTCATGTGTCTTTGCATGTGTGTTTACCTGTGTATACACATGCCGACGTAGGTGTGAATACATGCGTATATACAGGATCTGAAATTAGAATGGGTGAAGTAAACAGAAGAATGTCTCCACTTTCTGTGATTAGGGATTCTTTCTGGTGTCTGAAGAATATATTAAAGTTGATATATCTGCTCTCTTCTAGAATAAAGAATAAAATTGCTTGAAATAGAATATTTTTATTTGATGAAAATGAGAGCTTCTCTATATACATGTAGGTGTATATTATAAATCAAGTTCTCTTTCTTTTCTGTCTGATATTCTCTTTAAATATATTGCCTTTAACTTTATTATAAAAGAGGGAGAACTTAAAATACATGATTGTTTCCAAAACCAAATTTTTGTTCTAATATCAAAGTCTTATAATTCAAAGAATTGTATAGAAATTACTCTGTCCTTTTCATAATTATCCAAATGAGACTTTTTTCTTCATAAGTAAAATTATGGTCTATTTTATTCCAAGCTTTCATAGAAAGCTTCGCATGTGTGAGTCAGCTCTTCAAAGCAAATCTCATTTACAATTCATGATATTTTTTTCATCCCAATTATTTAGTTCCATTTCCTTTGCATTTTATTTCTTTTAACTTTTAGACTCACATTCATTTGTCCAAAATTGCTATAATCTTATTCTCCCCTTGCTGAAAATCTACCATGTACCTGAAAAGACTTTATATATTTTTCTTCTGTGAGGTAGTTAAAATCAAATATGGATCTGAATTATTAGTCTACCAAGGAGGGAATGCTACAAAAATTTCATAAAGCTAACATATTTGTTCATTATATCATTGGTATTCAGATTAATTCTCACAGCAGGTCCTTTCAAGTGGTTAAGTAAACAATTTGAGAATGTTAACATTTACAGTCCTATGTTATTTTATATAAACATATCTGGGAAGTGATTCTAATTTTTTTTCTGTTCTGTTGGTGTTAGGCATTACTTATCCTTCTTTATTATATTTTGTCATTTATTTTGAATTACTACATATATTCCTGTCCTCAATCATGAGTAGAAGGGTAAATGTTAATACTGTTAGATTTGTAACACTGTCTTTTCTAAAAGCCTATATTTAAAAAGGAGTTTGAGCCATATATATGCTTAAGACCCCAAAATGGCTATAGTTTGTCTCTTGGATCACAAATACACTCTGCTGATTCTATTGACCTACCTTTCCCTCCCACCATTCTAACAGATTCTCATATTTTTTAAATCAGAGCAACACATCCCATTCCTGTGTACACCTAGCAGTTCTCGCCTTCCCCTCCAATATTGCCTTTATTTTGTCACAGTAAAACACGCTTCTCGTGTATTCACTCCCTTCTTTATACAGCTGAAATTTTATTGTTCATGATACCAATAATACTCTAGCACTTTATTTTCCCTTTATACACTTATTGGCAAAAATCCTGCTATCCGTTTCTGTGCTCTTGCCTTTTGAGCTGCTAATCATGGCTGAAGAAAGTTTCGCAAAGTGGCAGATCTTCACTGTAAATTCATGATCACCAACCTCAAACAAACCCTCCACTCTGTCAATCTTTTTGTTACCCAATAAACTTTATTACTCACACTTTTGAAGAACATAAACTTCAAACTGTATCAGCACTCTTCTCTCCTCCAATTCCCCCTTGAACTTATCTTATTATCCAAAGGCAAATTATTTTCTTCCCAAAGAAAGCAAAAGGTACTGCTCTGGTGTGTTCTCATCTCATCACCAGATCTCTGGACTTGTCTACATTCCTTATGTAAATGAACTGTTTTGTTGATATCTCCCTTTGGGCACTTCACAGACATCTTCAGCATGTTCAAGATCAATCTAATAATCAAATATCCATCCCTTCACTCATTCATCTTTTAGTATTCCTCATCTCAGGTGAAAACAACAGCTTCCTTCCAGTTGCCCAAGTCTAAAACTTGGGAATCATCTTTGATTTCTTCTTCTTCCTTAACCTTATTTTCAATTAATAACCAAGTCTTGTACATTTAAGTATTTAAAATATCTTTCAACACCATCTTCCCTCGATATGAGAAGTTTCACAAATGCAGAAAATACAGGAATACATTTTTCTTTTGCCTTACAAAATAATCATTGTTCCTATATATGTTCAATAATGAATTTTTCTGCAATTGACATATCTTTCTAATATCCTATTTTCCTCAATTATTTCTTACATTTGTTCTGTACCACCTCAAATCTATATTTACATAGTCAGTATTTAACAAACTCACAGCTTGACCTAAAAGGTATAGTTGGTAAGATGTTAATGTGCTTTCTAATTATAATTATGATTTTTCTACTGGACCTAGTACTTTTTCACTGGTATTTCTGATACAACAGAAAATCTATGTGTATAACCTTCAGCATAAATAACCATAGCAAAGTAACCTTGATTTTCATTAACATTTCTAATACACACCAGTAACAATGTGTAGGACTCTGGTAATATGTGGCCACTTAATTGGAACTTTGTCATTTACTTTAGCATTCTTTAGATATTTCTGTATCCTCTTGATATTTATTGCACACATATGTTATCTCGAATCTCAGCAGCTAAAAACATGTTGTAAATTAAGTAGTGTTTTCTTTCAAAACAATAATTAGCTCATAGTAAATTTTGACTTTAAAGAAATATGTGGATTTAGTCTTCAGGAGAAGGGTTTTAATAACTGGCTTCCATCTGCTTCAATGGGAAATATTTGTAGAGCACATGAGGTGCTGCATTTATATTTGAGTTCATTATGGACTTAAGTATGTAAGGAATTGTCTACTTTAAATATCAAAATGAATATTTGGGAAAATGCATATGTGAATGCCGCCAAAATGCTTATAACAAATAAAAACTATGTTTTTACAAAAGTAATATAAACACATTATGCCATCTGGAAATTATTCATGAGGGTGAGGAAAAAAGTGCATTTCCAAAACCCCAACACATCATCTGTACTTCTATTGGATACACTTCTGGTCTTTTTTTCTAGGAAAATAGTATACATTAGCTTAATCATAATGTTTCTGTAATTTTTCACACTGCTATTTTTATATAGTAAATTTACAATGTTTATATTTTATTTCCTGTAAAATATAAAATTGTCATTCATAATATATGTATATTTATATTTTATTACAATTTCATAATCTATGGATAATGTTCTGAGAGTACTTAGTGTCTCGCAATTAAAGAAATTGAACAAATAGTTGGAAGTGATCATTAAAAAAATTCAGTTTTATATATTTTTTGTTTCTACATGAACATAAGTAGTTAATTGTAACATAAGAAATCCAAGTTCCATATTACACAGTAGATTATATGCCTAGGGCATCTTTACAATAATAAAAACTAGAAGAAATCTTAAGCCAAAAATATTTATTTAAGATTTAATGTATTAACCACTTGGTGGAATGGCCGTTTTGTAGTCAACCGGATCTATACAGGTCTATTTTTATACTTCCATCTTTCCTTAACAAACTCAGTACAATACTTACAAATACTGCTTGCAATCTTACCTTCTGATCTGTTTCACAGACATGATGAAAAGGAAAGTAAAAGTATTTCATTGAAAAGGTAAGCAGTAGTTGTATTCATTCCATAGTCAACCTTTAACCCTTCTGCAATTATAGCGCATTTGACTTCAGCTACTATTGTACATTTTATCGCAAAAAGAACAAGGCAGTACGCTCTTTTGGTTTACATTTTTATATGTTTGTGATAATATATTGAGTGAAGTAAAACAAAGGTACTTAATTTAAAAAAAACAACAATCTGATTATGTGTGTATATGTGTTTTCCCCATATTTTTGTTTCATGTACTTATTTTTTCAAGAATATATGAGCATTAACAATAAAAATTGTAGAAAGACCTAATTTATTTCAGTATTCATTCTCTAGTTTTAGACTTGATCCAATTTCATTGTAGGATCTATTTTTCAGCTTTTTTGGCTTTACAATGTAAAATTGACAAAATTGTAAGATATTTAAAGTATGCAACATGATAATTTGATATAGGTGTACACTGTGAAATGATTCCTCCCATCAAGTTAATTAACACATCCATCATCTTGCATATTTACCTCTTTTTTTTGTGTGGAAAGAATATGAAAATTCTGCTGCTTAGCATAACTTAATTATACAATAGTGTTTTCAAATATAATCACTATGTTATACATAGGATCCTCAGATCTTATTTATCTAATACATTATGTTTCCCCCCGCCACCTTTTAGCTGCTGGCAACCACTTTTCTGCTCTTGGTTTCTATGAGTTTGACTTTAATTTTTAGATCATACATAAGTGATAATAAGTGATATCATGCTGTGTTTGTTTTTCTCTTTGGGGCTTATTTCACTTAATGTCCTCCAGATTCATTCATGTTGTCACAAATGACAAGATTTCTTTTTTTTTAAAGCTGAATAATATTCCATGTTTTCTCGATCCATCTCTTGATGGACACATAAGTTGCTTCTATACCCTGGCTATTGTGAATAAAGCTGCAGTGCATGGGCGATTACAGATGATAGTTTTGTTTCCTTTGGGTATACCCAGGAGTGGAATTGTTGGATTATGTGGTATTTCTATTTTTAACTTCTTTTAGAACCTCTATACTGTTTTCCATAATTGTCTGTACCAGTTTATATTCCCCTCAACAGTGTACAAAGATTCTCTTTCTCCCCATTTCCCCCAGTATTTCTTATCTCTTATCTTTCTGATAATAGTCATTAACAGTTGTAAAGTGACATTTCATTGTGATTTTCATTTGCATTTCCTTGGTAATTAGTGATGATGAGTACCTTTTCATGTACCCATTGATCATTTGTATGTCTTCTTTGGGAAAATGTCTATTGAGGTCCTTTGCCTACTTTAATCTTTGTTTCTTTGATTTTTTTATTTGCTATTAAGTTGTATGATTTCTTTGTGTATTTTGGATATTGACCCCTTATTGGATTTGTTATTTGCAAATATTTTCTTCATAGGTTGCTTTATCACTTGGTTGATGGTTTCCATTGCTGGGCAGAAGGTTTTAAGTGTGATGTAGACCCACTTGTTTATTTTTGCTTTTGTCAAGGAGTTTACCTGCTATGTTTTCTTCTGGAAGTTTTAAGGTTTCAGATCTTAAACTTAAGTCTTTAATCCAGTTTGAGATGATTTTTGTGTAGGATGTAAATTGTGGGTCCAATTTTGTTATTTTGCATGTGGCTATCCAGGATTTGCAGCATTATTTATTGAAGAGGGTATTCTTTTCCAATTGTATATATTTGGCTCCTTTGCTGAAAATTAACTTACAATATATGCATGGGTTTATTTCAGAAGTTCTGTTCCATTGATTTATTGTCTGTTTTTTTATTTATACCAATGGCATACTGTTTGATTTCTATAGCTTTATGATATAGCTTGAAATGTGGTGTCTCCATGTTTGTTTCCTTTCTCAAGATTGCTTTGACTATTCAGGTTTTTAGTTAAGTTTTTTTGTTTTGTTTTGTTTTCCCTGAAAAGTGTCACTGGAATTTTGATAGGTACTTCATTGAATCCATGGATTACTTTTAGTAGTGTGGACATTTTAATAGTATTAGTTCTTCTAGTCCATGAACATGGGATTCATATCTTTTCATTTATTTGTCTCTCAGTTTCTTTCAGTGATAACCTACAGCTTTCAGTGTATAGGTTTTTCACCTTTTTGGTTAAATTTATTCCTTAGTATTTTATTCTTATTGATGTTATTGTAAATGAGATTATTTTCTCAGTTTTTCTGATAGTTTATTATTAATGTATAGAAATTCAAATCATTTCCATATGTTGGTTTTTATCTTACACCTTTCCTGAATTCACTTAATCGTTCTGACAGTTTGTTGGTGGAGTTTTTAGGGCTTTCTATATGTCAGGGGTATCAAACTGGTGGCCCGCCGGCCGCATGCGGCCCTTGAGGTAATTTTTGTGGCCCACAATGCTCTGAAATAAAATGAAAATAGAAAAAATTGTTATGAAGAAAATAGTGCTTAGGGGAGATCAAGGAATACCATACACACAATTCCCTCATTAACCCTTTAACTACTGAAGACGAGTATACAAAAAATTACCTTGAGGGCCGCATGCGGCCCGCAGGCCACCAGTTTGACACCTCTGCTATATGTTATCTGCAAATAGAGACAGTTTTACTTCTTTTCTGATTTGGATACCACTATTTCTTTCCCTTTTATAACTGCTCTGGCTTCCACTTTCAGTGCTGTATTGAATAAAAGTAGCAAAGGTGGGCATCCTTATTTTGTTCCTAATCTTAGGAAAAAAGCTTTTAGTTTTTGACTTGAGTATGATGTTAACTATGAGCTTCCCATATGTGACCTTTATTATATTGAGGTATGTTCCATCTAACCATGTTTGTTGAGAGTTTTTATCATAAAAAAGATGTTGAATTTTGTCAGATGCTTTTTCTGCATCTATTGGAAAAATCATATAATTTTTATTCTTCATTTTGTTAATGTAATCTATCATATTGGTTGACTTGTGGATGTGCAATCATCCTTACATCCCTGAAATAAACCCCACCTGATAATAGTGTATGAAACAACTAATGTACTGTTGAATTTGTTTTGATACTATTTTGTTGAGTTTTGCGTCTTTGTACACTAGGGATATTGGCCTGTAATTTTCTTGTAGTATCTTTATCTAGATTTTGTATCGAGGTAATGCTGGCCTCATTAAATAAATTTGAAAGTGTTTCCTCCTTTTCTGTTTTTGGACAAGTTGAGAAGAACTGGTATTATTTCTTCTGTAAATGTTCGGCAGAATTCACCAGTGAAGCCATCTAGTATAGGACCTTTTTTTTGTCGGAAAGTTTTTGCTTACTGATTCAATCTTGTTTCTAGTAATTAGTCTATTCAGAGTTTCTCTTTTTCTCATGATCCAGTCTTGGTAGGCTGTGTGTTTTAGGAATGTATCCATTTCCTCTAGGTTTCCAATTTTTCTGAAATTATTCATTTCAGAAATCTCTTATGATCTTTAGCAACTTTTTTGGTATCCACTGTAATATCTTCTCCTTATTTCTGATTTTGTTTATTTGAGTTCTCTTTTTTTTCTTGATAAGTCCTGCTAAAGATTTTTCTATTTTGTTTATTTAAAAAAAACTATCAATGTTCTGTGTTTATTATGGAAAGAATATTAGATTTAAAAGTATGAGAGACCTCATTTTAGAAGTTCCAAAATATGTAACTGAAAATTTTATAGGATTCTATAAACACAGATGAGGCACGGTATATACCTATTTTCCTAACAAAACATTTTTATATATACTTTTAATTTTAGAGTTTTAAAATTTAAATAAATTGTAAAGATGGTATAGAGAGTTTGAATATACATCCCCACCTAGATGCACCTATTATTAAAATCTCCCATCAGAATTCTATATTTGTTAAAACTAATGAATTCCTATCACCATATTATTAATAACTGAAACCTATATTATATTTAAAATTCTTTAGTTTTACCTAGTGTTTTTCTACTTCCCTGTACCAAAATTTTATCCAGAATATGACATTTAGTCATCATGCCTCACTAATCTCTTCTTGGCTATGACAATTTCTCAGACTTTCTCATTTTGGATGACCTTGAGAATTTTGAGAAGTACTGGTCAGATATTTTGTAGGATGTTTTGTCAGTTGGGATCATTTTGCTATTTTGCTCAGCATTAGACTGAGGTTATATGTTTTAAAAGGAAGACTACAGAGGTAAAAGATTGTCATCTCATCATACTATCGACATAATAATACCTATTATCAACATGCTTACCACGTTGATACTACCCTTGATCAACTGGCTGAAGTAGTGCTTCTAGGTTTCTCCACTGTAAAATATGTTTGCTTCCCCTACCCCCCTTATTATTCTGCACTATTTTGTTTGGAAGAAAATCACTATTAGCAGCCACACTTAAATGGAAGAGAGCCATGGTCCATCTGTTAATGCAGAGAGTCTTCATAAATTATTTGGGATTGTTTTGCATGGAGATTTGTCTATCAGCTTTGTCTCAATTATTTTAATGATCTTCTTTTAGATGCCAACTCATTTAAGATTATTGTCTTCTTATATAATGGACCCTTCATTACTATGAAATGTCCTTTTTGAAAACTGATAAAATTATGAAAACTGCTTTATATGAAATTAATATAGCTACTACAGTATTCTTTTGGCTAGTATTAGTATAGTTTATTTTTCTCCATTCCTTTACTTCTAACTTATCTGTGTCTTTATATTGAAAGTGGTTTTCTTGTGTACCACATATGGTTTAATCTTGTTTTATTATCCATTTGGATAATCTCTGTCTTTTAACTGATGTATTTAGACCACTAACATTTAAGTGATTGTTGATATACATGTAGTTGGATTGATGTTTACCATGTTTTAAGTACTTTTGATTCTTTGGATTTAATTTTATTTTTATTTTCCCTTCATATTTTGGTATTCTGTCTATGGTTTTAGTCTTCTGTGTGTGCGTGGTTTGAAAATGTTAGTTTCCTGTGGGTGCTATAAAAATTATCATAAATTTGGTGGCTTAAAACAATACATATTTATTTTTAGAGGCCAGAATCCCAAAATGAGCATCACTACTCTAAAAACCAGGGTATCAGCTTGACTCTAAAGGAGATTCTAGGGGCTGGAAAGGAGAATCTATTGTTTTTTTTTTCCTCCACCAATTTCTGGTAGTGCCTGTATTTCTTCATTTGTGGTCTCATCACTTCAATCTCTGCCTTAGTGATTTGTCTTTTCCTCTTCTGTCTGTGTCAAATCTGCTTCTGCATCTGTCTTATAGGGACCCATATTATTGCATTTAAGAGCCAGACAGATAATCCAGGATAATTGCAGCAGCCTAAGATCCTTAACTTAATCGTATCTGCAGTCTTTTTTTTTTTTCCACGTGAGATAACATTCACATGTTATAGGGAATTGGATATGATATCTTCAGGGAGGATTATTCAGTTTACCCAATATGCTTAATTGTAGTTTTTGTTTGTTTTTTTTGTATTTATCCTTCTTGATGTTCTCTGAGTTTACTGGATGTATCTGGTCCTGTCTGTCCTCAATTAAAAAAGTATAAAGTATATACGATTTTTAAAAATTATTTCAGTCTCTTTAAAGGATAATTGATGGTTAAGAAAATAACAACAGTGCAGAGGGGGAGGTTTATAACATTGAAAGTAACGATTATAACCAAAATAACACAATTGTCAGTAGAAGAGAAATAGAAGTATACTATTGTAAAGTTCTTATATTATAATTGAAATGGTGTATCACTGGGAAGTAGACTATAATGAGTTAAAAATATATGCTAGCAAAATAAAAAAGTACATAGAATAATATATTAAATATAGAGTAGAAATTAGAGAAATGTAAATAAAATAGAAGTGATAAATTTAATGATAAAGATGATTATTTAAAAGTAATAACAAAATAAATATCTTCAATTCTGATAAGAATGCCAGAGATTAAAATATACTGTTTTTAAATTTGCAAAATTCTCAGCCATTATCAATTCAGATATTTCTACCCTGTTCCCTTCTTGGTATTCCAATTAATTATGCACATGTTAAACTTTTGCAATTGTCCCACAGTTCTTGGCTGTTCTGTTTTTTATTTGGGATTTTTTTCCTTCTTTTTTTCTCCTTCATTTTCAGTTTGGGAAGTTTCTGCTGACCTATCTTGAAGCTCACGGGTTCTTTCCTTGGTCTTGTCAGTTCTACTAATGAGCACATGAAATACATTCTTCATTTATGTTACAGTGTTTTTGAGTTTTAGCATTTCTTTTTGAATCTTCCTTAGACTTTTCATCTCTCTGATTACACTGCCCATCTGTTCTTGCATGATAACTACTTTTACATTAACAGTCTTAACATATTAATCATAGTTATTCTGAATTTGCTAGTTGATCATTCTGGCATCTGTGTCATATGTGAGTCTAATTATGATGCTTGCTTTGTACTTTGAAACTGTGTTTTTTCTTGTCTCTTGACGTGCCTTGCAAATATTTTTGTTGGTGGTATTGAAAACCAGACATGCAGTATCAGAAATAGGGACTGAGGTAAATAAGACTTAAGGGTGAGGTTTTATGATAACTGGGATAGGAAGTGGGCTGTGTTTTTTGTTGGCTGTACCTGTAGGTTTCAGAGGCAAGTTTCTCTAGTCTCTATGTTTTTTTCTCCTCTCAGGATTTTGAGATTACCCAAATACTGAGTCACACAGAGAATTTGTATCTTGCAGCTCTTCCAGATGTAGTCTACTGCTATTATATTGGAGCCCTGTTGGTGTGGTGGTACTATGTGGGAGACAGAAAGAATTCTCTAATCTTATGATTAAATATCAATCTTTTAATGGACATTTGTCCCTAAGTGATGGCCTACACAGGTGTTTTTCTAGTTTCCCCCCACTTTCCATCACTAAGTGATATAGGAAGGCTAGAATGGGATGCAGTGGGAACATTGCCTTCCTCCAACTGGAATAAGGCTCTGGTAAAATTTTTTCTCTGGAGAGCAGGCCTTGGTTATAAAGAATACCCAGAGTACAAGGTGAGATCACAAAATACAGCAAGTATTTAAATAAAATATAAAAATTATTACAGTAAATGACACATTGCCATTAATCCCCTGCAAAATACATCCCCCTCCCCAACTTCAAAAACACTCATTCCATCGTTCTTGCCATTTTCTGAAGCAGTTCTGGAAGTCCACTTTCATGAGTGTCTTTAGTTGTGCTGCTGTAGCTGCCTCAATATCCTGAATTCATCAAAAACATTTACCTCTCACGGTCATTTTGACTTTGGGGAAGAGCCAGAAGTTGCAAGGTGCTAGATCCAGTGAACAAGGTGAATAAGGACACACCGTAATGTTTCTATTTAACAGAAATTGCCATATACCAGAAACGATGTGTGACCTGGAGCATTGTCATGATGGAAACTGAATTAAAGACACTCACAAAAGAGGACTTCCAGAACTGCTTCAGAAAGTGGCAAGACAGATGGGATAAGTGTTCACAATGAGGGGAAGTATTTTGAGGGGGGTAATGGCAATGTGTCTTTTACAGCAATTTTTTTTAATTTAAACATTCACCGTATTTTGTGATCATATCTTGTATTTTACCTTGCGTACTGTTCTTCTCATGCTGACAGAGCCATAATGGGATTTTTATTAGGTCTTTAAAATGAGAAAGTGTTGGTGTTCCTAAGAGGAAAACCTACAGAAGTGTGAGGATTCCTCAAAGACTGTGCACCGCCAGAGTTTCTCACTCTCAAGCTAATCTATACTCTCTTTCTAGCACTTCATCAAAATAACCATTGAAGTGTTCATATCAGTTTATGGTTCCTCACTTTCTACTCCAGGTAAGCATATCTTAGCTTTGACTCTCTAGAGCAGCGGTTCTCAACCTTTCACAGGGGTCGCCTAAGACCATTGGAAAACACATCTTTTTGATGGTCTTAGGAACCAAGACACCGCTCTTCTATCTGTCTCCAGGCCCACATGCAGATACACCCACATACAAGTACCTGGTGACCCCCAAAGGGGTCATGACCCACAGGTTGAGAACCGCTGCTCTAGAGTCATTTGTCTAGATGGTGGTGGTGTGCCCTGCAACCTTAGTTCTCTAATGGATCCAAATTTTTCACTTTCTTCAGCTTGTTTTTATTGTAGGCCTAAAAGTGATGACTACCAAGTTCTTTACAGTTGGATTTGCAACTCTATATTTTTAATTGTGGAAAAGACGGTGCTGTCGTTTATATTATTTACAATTGTTTATCTAACCAGCATCTAAAAATGGACTGAAATGGAGAGAGGTTACAAAGTAAGAAAACAAAAATGAATATAATGGAAGAAGTCTAGATAGGAGCCACTCAGGACCTTGCTTATGGTGGAAAAGGAAAGGTATAAATTAGACAGATATTAGAGTATAGGATACATCCACTTTAGCAAGTAAAAATTATGTACAGATTTTTTTAAGCATATAAGTTAGATGTTTCTAACAATAAAATGCATATTATCCCAAATATCGATTCTCTGACCATTTCTCCCTTTTCTGATTCTATGCCCCAAGAGGCTGACTTGTTTGGGGAGTGTCAAGAAACCTCCTTGCATTTTGGTTGCTGGTTCAGTTCAACTAATAGTAGGTACTATGGGAGATAACACTTGGAGTGGACATGTGAATAGTAAAGTTGAGGTATTTGTTTTTATCAAGTTTTCTTCTGCATAATGTTTTCAAAAAAGTTACATTCCTGTTTCCTCTCTTACAGGTACATTATGCCATCCACTCTCTCTGGCCTATGGGGTCACCTTTTTCCTCTCCCCTCAGTAGGGTTTTGGGCGATAACAACCAGCTCCCAACTGTTCCTATATCCAGGGTGCTATACTCTCCCTTGTTGATTTTCTTTAACCTAGCTGATGTCCTTCTGTTTTATTCATTTAAATTACTCTTTTTGAGTATACCCAGTGATTCCAGTAAGGACCATCACTAATACACAAGCACTAAGCTCAGTTTCCTCCACAAACAAAGAAATAAATGTTTTATACACACACATATATTAATTATTTGTTATATTGTGTGTGTGTGAGAGAGAGAGAAAATAAGAGAGAATGAGAGAGAACAGTAAGAAAGGATGTATGGTTTTGCGCCTGGGTGACTGTAGTATTCTGGTGCCATCACAGGAATAAGACGGTTACTACCTAGTTTTGTTAGAAATATAAGAAAGGTAGGCTAATGAGTTCAGTGTGGCACATGATGGCAAATGAGAGACATACGATGTACAGGAAATCAACATATACCTTGTAGCTCTAGAGACCTGATAAGTTATTGGAAATACAGGCCAGAGAAGTGATTTGTTGAAATTTGTATTTTATATTAACTCAGAGAAATAATAGATGGGGGACGGTGCAAAATAAAAGGTAACCACTATAAACTTGTAAAATAATGCCATGTTTGGAATAGAGGGAAATCAAGAGCATGCAGACAGTGAGGATAGATGATTCCATGTCAGAGAAGACAAAGAAGGAACATTTATTTATTTATTTATTTATTTATTTATTTATTTATTCATTTATTTATTTATTTATTTATTTTGATAAACTTGTCTACAGTTTTGAATGTTGCTAAAATTTTGAGGCTATCCAAAACCAAGAGGCTGTGAATGTAGCAGATGGCAATGATTCTGAGTTTTCAAAGACCAATACTTCTCGGTGCTCCCACTGAAATACCTCTGTAACAGAGGATAACAAGCTGAGTGGACCTGGGGGAAGGGGTAAAAGTGGTCATATTATTTTATATTTCATCTTACTTTTATAAAAAAGAATTATGTGAGATATTTTTCACTCCAAAATGTATCTTTTTGGTTTATATGAAAGTGATATTTTTTTAAACTATGATTTTAGTTTTATAGGGCATCCAATACAGATTACCACAAACTGGGTGGCTTCACACAACAGAAATATGCTGTCTCACATTTTGGGGGGTAAGTGGTTTGAAATCACGGTGTTGACCGGATTGGTACCTTCTGGACGCTCACAAGGTGAAACCATCTCATGCCTCTTTGGCTTGTAGAGGCATCACTCTAAGCTCAGTTTCCATTTTTGCATTGCCTTTTTATCTGTGTCTCCATGGTCATTAGTCCTTAGTAGTTATGGTTTGCCCTACTCTAGTATTTAATTAGATTACTAGATTACATCTACAAAGACCCAAATCTCAAAGTCACAATCTGAGGTTCTGGCTAGACATGGATTTTGGGGCAGGGGGTCACTGTTCAACCCACCACAGCTACCTGGTTAAAATACTAGGAAAACATTTTCACATAAATTTAATGCTCTAACATATTTAGAAAAGGATGGGGGCAGAATGAATACTAGATCAGGGATTTGTAGGGATAAAGGAATGATGTTTTTTGGAGGCAAAACCTAAGAATATTTTTTTTAGGAAGAATGGGGACATTCTGTGTAGAGAAAGGTTTCTAAACTAATATGATATTGATAATGTCTCAAAAAGGAGGAAGGAGGCATATCAAGAATAACTGAGAGTTCACAATGGGTGTTGATCCTTGGCAAAGGAACTTCATTACAGACAGAAATAAAAAGAGAAGTGGAGGTATGGAGTCACTGTGGGAGAGAGGAGTGTGAGGGGTGATCTATCCAATATTATTTTGTGGGATCTCAGATATCAACATTTTGAACACTTATAAACATTTGTCTTATAAAGAGCCAGCTGAGTGGCTCAGTTGGTTAAGAGGTCATTCAAAAGTGTGAGCTCTGAGCAACAGGGTCACTGGTTTGATTCCCAGCCCGAGCTGAGTTGCCGCTGAGCTGCCAACAGGTGGCAGGATGGTGCAGCTTAAAAAAAATATATCCTGCAATCATTTATGGCTTTCTCCAGGCTACCCTGCTGATAAAAAGTAAACATAAATAAAAAATGGCATTTTGAATTATGCAGTGAATTTACTTTTTTGTGGAAAAATATCTGTATCAGGGAAATATTTTCTTCAATGTTTAAGGTTTTGAGACATTTACTAATTTAAAGCAGAAACAATAAATTCCTCTGAATTTTTATAGGAATGTAATCATTATAGGCTCCAGGCTGCAAACTTTCTCTTCTATTAACACCAAATAGGGTTTCTTGTTTAGGGCCTGTAAAACAACTCTAATGAACTGAAGAAGCCCAGAGGCTCTTCAAAGGCTTTATGAGGAAAATTAATTGAAGAGTCACTGTCCTTGGAATTTACTGCTATTGGCACTTAATAGCTCAGACAAATTCTCTGTCATATGTTAATAAATTATTGGGGCATTTTAGTACTTTTCTCTCTTCTCCTCCTCTCTAGGTATTATTCTTGTGCATCACAATTATATCCATATTTATATTTCCACATCCCACCCATGTCTACCTATTTGTTATTTAATCCATAGGAATTTTGAAGGATTATAAACTTAATTTAAGCATCCTGCTGTCTGGGTTATCACATAACACTCTGAGTTAATTGACAATTGTTCTTTTCTGACTCAAATATATTGTTCCAAGTTGAGATTCTCTTAAGGAGAATTAGCCTGGCATCACAAAGGGGAATAGTAATTCATGAACACCAGAGAGAAGAACACAGTAGCACTCATCAGAAAGACCTAAAATGTGATATGTCCTTCTGGCAATGTGGTTATGTTTCTTCTTGCTGCTGCTTTCATGTCCTGGGTTATTGAAATTTAGAAACTAGAATAAGACAAAGAAGTGCAGCTCCTCACAAATTCATTTAAT
Source organism: Hipposideros armiger (assembly GCF_001890085.2). NCBI lineage: Eukaryota > Metazoa > Chordata > Mammalia > Chiroptera > Hipposideridae > Hipposideros > Hipposideros armiger. The sequence goes on along the minus strand of NW_017732139.1, from coordinate 99,661 downwards.
ATAAACATTTTGTAGATCTGTTTTCATGAACTCAAGGCCCTACATATATTTTGTTTTTTACTGAGCATTCTATAGCCATGAAAAGAAGAGCCACTTCATTCAGACACTTTGCACCAGTGTAAAACAATCATGTTAATCCAAGGACACCCAAAACAGTCATTGTTAAAATAATTACCATACCCTAATCAAACATGGCTGACACTGTTCTATTTATGCACTAGGCTAGTGGCATGCATTTTTCTATGAGGAATATTTCTGTGAGGAATGTTGAGGTGACAAAGGCATTGCAATGATAATGGAGCAGGTTAGAGGCTCAAACAAAGCTGTAGCTTATGCCTTATTATACAAGTCAGTTTCTTGGTGAAAGGGAATTTCATTGGAGTGGGCAAAGCACCAGCAGGTGTAGTACAGCTAAAGACGTCCTTAAGAAAGGGCACTGAGCTCAGATCCTGTTAAATTCATTGGCTGTGAAGAAACAGAAGGAGGAATTTGGATATTGAGTCTTGTGTGTGCACAAATCAAAGGCTGCAAATGATGCCTGTTGGAAAGTGCACTGCCAGCCTTGGAGCACCCAGGAGCTCTAAGACGAGGGCCATTTAAGAGGTGAACAAAATTTTTAAAATACCAGTAAGTAGTTTGTCAGACTTAGATTCAACACCATTTAAATCTGTAGAGCTATTTGGAAACTGCTTTACACATTTTTGATAATGTGGCCTACAATTTCAGTTTGACTCAAGACTTTTAAGCAGAGTGTATTGGTATGACCTTTCTTATTTTGATAAGAACGGTTTCAGAATCAGGCTGATTTCTGCCTAATCAGCAGGGATGTTGAGAAATCACTCCAGCTTTTTTGCTGACACTTATTTACAGGACTAGCTGATGGTAGATTAGGAGACACAAGGATGTGAAAACCCATGGGTGGGAGTGAGAAGAGTGGATAACAAGGCGGATACGCTGTCTAGTTAATTTCAGTAAGAACCCAAACTTCAAAGTTAAGTGAAAGATTGAGCAGAGGGATGTATAAGATAAGAGATATGAAAACACATGCAATTTCAAAACTGATAAGTCTGACTGGAGCAAAAGAGAGGATCTTCCATTTAAGCACTTAGCAACATTCATAGTTTCTTTGCCTATAGATGATGATACACTAAGAAAATGCACTCACATTTGTAAAGCAGGTACATCTGTCTGTTTCTGCATTTACCAGTGTATTTGACACTCACATCATTGATTCTTATTGTTAACAAACAATCGATTTTCAATCTCCTGTAAATGTTAAAGAAGGCAAACATATCTTATATTTAAAAAATGTTATTTTTCTTATGTGTTGGTCCAAGAGGTTTTTTTTTGTTTTGTGTTTTTTTTCTTTACTTTTTGAGAAATAGTTAAGCATGTACATCAGTAGGAGAAAAGTATACTGAAACCCCAGATGCCATTCTCACATCTTCTGCAATTCTTTACCTTCTGCAAACTTTGTCTGTCAGATACACCTGTTGTGTTGGGAGTAAGTCCAAACAAGTCGAGTCATATCACCTATAATCCTTTATGTCTGTTTTCTAATGATTATGACTATTTCCAAATAAAAATGCCATTATCACCCCAAAATAAATGGATAATAAATACTCATCTAATACCTAGTCCATATTAAAAACTATTGAACTGTTTCAAAGATGAATTTCAGTTGGTTTTCAGATCACACAAATCATACAAATTCCACATATGGCTACACTGTATTTGATATTATTCCAACATCTGTGTCTTTTGTATTCTACAGCAGACTGTGTGTGTGTACACACACACATAATTTAATTGAGAAACCAAGTCATTCATATGATAGGATATCCCACATTCTGGACATGGCTGGTTGCTTTGGCATGATGTGTTAAATTATTCCTCTAAGCCTATCTTTCTTATAAACTGGGTGCTTGATTTACAATCTTTTTAAAATTTTTTTGTCAAGAATATTTTATAGCCACTACTGTTACTCCTTATCAAATCCCTATCAAATCAAGTTGCATGAAATATATAAATCTATTTGTCCTATTTTTAATGATATTAAGATATTTTTAAACTAGGTTTCATAATTATAGATTTCTCCATTAACATTTCAAGTAATGGTTTGAGCATCCACTGATAGTTTTTCCCTAAATCATTTGTTGTCATTAATTTGTTAGGTTTTGCCAAATGGTATATTTGTATTTCAGTTATCCCTTCTCCATTTATTATTAGAAATATTCTGTTAAAAATAAAATAAAACTGCCTTATCATCTATTTGGCTTTCTTGCAATCTAATTTGACTAGGGAAGGCAGTATAAATACTTTATCCTTTATTAATTTTCAGAGTAATGGGTCCATTTCTAAAAATTTCCAATGGGGACTGACAATTTTTTGTACTATCATAAAGAAAATGAAATCATGGATATATACATATATATGTATATAATATGTATATGTATGTATTATATATATGTATATAATATGTATATGTATGTATTGGGTTGTCAGAAAAGCCATGACATATTTTTTTACATTTTTTTGTTTAAAAAATGCGTCATGACTTCATATATATATATATGTGTATATATATATATATATGTGTGTGTGTGTATATATATATATATATATATATATATGTATATGCTCGCCAGCTGTGTTGTTGAACAATCTCCACTACAGATGGCAGAGTCTTGCTCAGGAGCACTGAAGGGCTGCCTTGTTAGTATTCCATTGGGCTTTGCCATAAACTCCAGAAGGCATGTTTTATTACTGCCATTATCTCTAATAGTATTGGGCCTGCCAGATCATATGGCCCAAATACTGTCAGGGTTACTTAATAGCACAGCCTGAATCACCTACGTCCTTTTCTATCTCTGTGCCCAATCAATACTATTGCCATTGATGTTACTTGGTATGTGGATCAGAGGAGTATTTATAGGTGGGGAATATCCTGCCTGAACAATTTTATCAGATGTTGTGTTTTCTTCTTTCAGGGTTGGAGGTGCAAGTTTAAATAATTTGTCCATTAAAATGTAGAGTATATCCCAGTATATCACAGATGCTGGACACCTTGATACTTATTGATGTAACAGCTCCTGAATACTTTTAGGGTTAATATCCCACCCTCTTGAGTACATGTATACTACCAATGTCTCCAACATATCTTCCACTTCTTGCCCAACTAATCCTTTGCATACAGATGTATTGATAGAATGAAGTAGCCTTATTGTTCTGCTGTACATCCAACTAATTCAGGCTTTGATGAAATATATTATGACAGAGGGTGGGAAAGTTAACATATCTTAGTACAGGATTTAAACGTTTACTCTTGTCCGTTTCAAGTGCAAGTCCACTTTCCTTCTGTATCCCCTGGCTGAGGTATTATCCCGATAAGAGTGAGGACCTTGAAATTTTTGAAGCCCAGATCACAAGGTAAGTACAATTCTACAAGGAGATCACTGGGAGTGCATCTAAGTGCAGGCAATTGTACTTCTACCCCTTGATTCCTGCATTCACATATTCCTCCACTGGGAACACAGCACAATGTAGTATTATTTCATTTAGAGAGTGTACTATGTCTGTGAGACTGGTGCCCCATCCTCACAGAGCATAGCCTCCAAGCTGTGCCCTCAAAAATCGGTTCTATTACTCTCTCAGCCTAACAGTTCTGGGTAGGATGTCATATGATAGAATTCGTGTATATAATTTTCAAATGCTTATTGCCTCATTTCCTTTTCTGGGACCCTTGGTGTGATTTTATGTGGGATCACATGGTAGTGAATCAAACACACTGCTACTCGTTGAGTGATGGCACTGGCTAACTGGGCAGGCAGTAGTTGTCAAAACAAATGCAGAATATGTGAGATTTTAGTGAAAATGATTTGGATCCTGCATATGGCCTGGCTCCAGAACACTAAGTGTCTAAGCCATGGCTCCTGTCTCACAGAAACTTTACTGAGCAGCATTTCCTACCACAGACAGCTTTCATCCTCTAAGATTTGCTGGGTTTCATGGCCCCAGTGACAGAACACCACACCTTGGACCTGCTGCTGCAAAGCCCTTTCCTGCCCTGGGCTCTAATCAAAATTATCAGCCATTCATGTCACCTGGCAAAGGGCTAGAGCAGTACCCAGGTATGGAATACATTTTATACAAAGATCAAAGAGGTCTACAGGTATTACTCCTTCTTCTCCATGGTGCGATGTGTGAAATGTCATCATGAGTTTTTGGGGAGAAGGAGTGATGGTAACAGTTTAGTATGCCCAGTGCACACCTAAAAATATCAGTGAATGTTTAAGTTCACAGGCGTTTACTCCCACCCTTTGACGCATATGTGCCTTACCAAAGTGTTCAATGTAATAGCCACCTGTTGCTCAACTGGTCCTATGAACGTGAGCTCATCAATGCAGTGGGCTTGTGTGGGGTTCTGAGAAAAGTATAGTTGATCCAGGTTTATTCGGAGTACACGATGACTAGATGATGAAGCTATAGCTCTGGGGCAAGACTGAAAATGTAGGCTTTGGTCCATTTCAAGTGAATTCAAACTGTTTCTGATTGTCATTTTTGATGGGAGTGAACCAGAATGCACTCATTGAAGTAATGAACACACGCCCTGTAATCCAGGATACCTGAATTTGCACTAGCAAATGTGCTCTGGCATCAGTTGCCATTATGCAGCTGAGCATGCGATAGTGTACTTTTTCTTTCAGGATGTCACTGTCTCTTGTAGGGGCCAAACTACCAATGAAATAGAGAAAGTAATGGGAAACACCACCTCTGAAAAGTCTTTAAGGGCAGTATTTATCTCTCCTATTCCTCTGGAATGTGATAGAATCCATAGATTTTGATCTTGGTCAGAAGTGGGGAGCAAATTCAGATCTTCCCATTAGAACATTCTCACTATTATACTTTTTATACTACAAGTCACAAAATCAATGAAGGCATGGATCTCACATACTAAATATACTCATGTTATTCATAAGGAGGCTGAGGAATGACAGTCTCTGGACACAGTGGGATGCTATAAGCTATACTGAGTGAGTACTCCGTTAGTTATTTGGCTCACATATCCCCCCCCCACCCTAAATTGGAGGCTTGATAATGTTCAGATCCTTGGATAACAAGGTCAATTCAGATCTCATTAATAAGAATCCTAGAAATTTTTAGGCCTTCCTCTTTCCCTGACAAGTATTTACACAAGTGAATTGTCATAGGTCACTTTGAGGAAGAAATGGAGAATCATTATTATATCAAATTTTTAATGTTCCAAACTCCTTGATCCTAGAGCCATGATTTCTCATTAGAAAAGATTCTGGATCAAATACTAGCTTTGTTCATAAATTAGAAATTAATAGAGTCTTTGATTAGAACCAATGACTTTAACCTTCTAAACATTCATCCTTGATTTAGTTTTGGTGGTATAGATTACTACCATCTCTGGTTATAGATCTAGTTACCTCTAGGGATGCATATTCCATTGACTGTCTCCATACCTCTCTGCATATCAGGACTCACTGGCTGCCACTCTCTGCAATGATTTTGTATAACTTGATTCTAATGATAAAGTGCCCTCTTTTCCTGTCTCCCTTATTAGGTTGAAATTTGAGGAATCACAATGAAATTATTTTAAACAATATGTCAATAACTATGCCCTGACAAAGGGACTAACCATTAAGAGTACAAGTGCCCGTTATGACTCAATGGAACCTGGTATCCTTGGAGATATGGCTAATTCTATGACTTGGGGGTCTAGAGTATCTTTTATTCCAGGAAGAAGTGCGTAGGTACTTATGTGAACTTGTCAAAAGATCATATAGTATCCAGTTGAAGGGTCTTTAATTGACCTATATAGGGGTACTATGAGTAATACAATAACTACATTATTGAAATATAAAAATGTCAATGAGTCTAAACTGTCAATAAATCATAAAAATAAAATGTATAGGTAGAGTAGTAATGAAAGCTCATATTTATAGAAAAACACCACTAATAAATGTAGAATAAATAAAATAATTAGAAAATTACCATTTGTTACCACTCTAGTACTAACTGATTAAGGTAAGAATCATTAATGGATGCTAAAATATCAGGTGAAAATTTGTTGGGGAATGGAATATTCACAGAATTTCAAATTATCTAACCACAAATTAGTTTTTAATAGCAATGTGGAGCAAAGTTCTGTTTTAATAGATAAATGATAGTATAAATGATACTACCTTAACCAACTGGTCTAACTTAATATTAGCATAATTGACATCAGTGCAACTCACATAAGATGTAGTGAGCATGTAGATCAATGAAGTAATTGTTTCTCCAAAATACTTTAATCTGTATCTAAACATGAGAGTGCAACTAGACAAATACACACTGATGGTATTCTATAAAACAAGTGGCCTGAATATATAAAAATACCAATGTCATGAAAGACACAAGTAAATAATTAAACAAAAATAACATAAGAGTTGGCAAACCCTTCTAGCTACTAAAATCAGGGCGTAATTCTTAATTGGTTCCTGGAATGAACAATAAACAACAAAAACATCAAACAGCTGTGAAAACATTAATAGGCCAATTAGGGAAATTTAAATATTGCTTATTACAGTGTAGTATTTTAGAATATTGCATTTACTGAATATGATAATATTACTAGAGTCATATCAAACTATGGGTTTTATTAGTAAATAAATGCCCAAGCATTCAGAAAAGTAATGTCTTTCAAAAAGTTTAGGAACACAGAGGGCAAATTTAACAAAATGTTAATTAGTGAATCTTTGTGATTCACTAGTAATTGTACTATTCTTACAACTTTTCTGTAGGTTGAACATTTCAAATACAATGATTGATTGATAGTATTGAACATTTCAAATACAATGATTGGTAGTATAAAAAAATGCAATAAGAAATAAAATCAATTAGCCATAAAGAATATTTTAGATAACTGATCATTAAGCTACAAAATATAGTAAATACAAAAATAATTATTGAAAAATACTCTGTAAAACAAAATTATACTTATTATTCATAAAAAGGGTTAAATACCAGAATATATCAATTAAAACCCAGCATTGTGGTATTAAGAAGATATACAAGTATGTGAAATTTTTATTTCAGATAAGATAGGGGGTTTCCAATGAACAATTTTTATTCATTATCATAAAAAAGATCTGTTACATTTAAATACAAAGTGTGTTTCCAAATCACTTCAAAGGATGCAAAATTATTTTAAAAGAAATATATAGATTAAAAAAAAGGAAAGTGGAAAATTAAAGGAACCTGTAAAGTAGGCTTTAGTTATAGCAATAATAAAAAGCAGACAACTTATGATAGCTAATGTGAAAGTGTTAGAACTCTGTTGAATTTATGTGACTCTGAATCAATCAATCAATCATACAACTATATGACATTCAACTAAGAAATCTAACAAACGTTTGAAAAATTACAAAAACTTGAGAAAAACATAACAGAAACTTTTAAGAAGTGGCATTCTGGTTCATGATAGCATATGGAAGAAATATTTATTTCCTTTCTATCTTTCTGAGGAGGGAGATTTGAGGTTTGTAGCACTCTGGAGTAAATAATGTACCATTTGTAGAAGCAGCTTGACTATCAATAATATTAACAATTTTTTGAAATGTTCATGCTTTTTCATCAACCATTACTCTTTTAAAACTTGTCAAAAAAATATGTTACGAAAATTATGTAAGACATATTTATTGAAGAAAGTTAAAACAGAAAATTTTATTATAAGGTAAGTGTCCCCAAATAAGATATTGAGTTAATAATTATGGAAATGGAATGAAATGCTACATAATTCAAGAATGGACTATTTTTAAGCCAATAATAGGTTTTCAAACAATCTTAATACAATAGGAAAATTTTTACCATATTTAATTTTAAAAGATAAGAAATTCTGTATGCTGTAAAATTGCAATTTGGTAAGCAAAACATAGTGTGTTGTACATGTGTATCTCATTAAAAACTTAATAAGTGTATGTATATGTGAATGTATGCAGTGCCAAAAGGACTTATTATGTAATAGCTATAAAATAGCACTAGTAAAATTACACCAAATATTTTATAGTCATCTGTGGTTGATAAAATTATATATAGTTATTTTCTTTTTACTCTTCTTTTAAATACTTTATATAATAGTCAAATATTACTACTAAAATTAGAAAACAAGTAACAAACAATTTGGAAATATGACAAAAGTGCATAAAAGAGAGAAACATTGAAAAGCATACTAAGAAACTTATTTTTCTTAGTATAAGAAATGCAACATGAATTATCTAGATATGGGATAAATTTTTGATCCAAAAATATTAAAGATTAACATAAAAGCTCAGTGACATATAATATGTAAGTTTTACATTGTAGTAAAATTGATGAGATTAGATAGGAAATATCTGAACTTCACAGAACAAATAATACAACAAACTCCTGATATTATAGTAAAATTTCCAAATGCAGTTATAGATTCAAAGAGCAAAATGCAATTTCAGAAAAAGAAGACAAACTTATTCTTTGTTGGTGGATTGTGAGACTATAATGTGTGTGTGTGTGTGTGTGTGTGTGTGTGTGTGTGTGTATGCATGCGCTTATACAACCCAATGAAGTAAATCCATAGTATTCTTTTAGAACGTAAATGCATCTGATAAAAAATCTTATTGTATCTCAGAATTATGTGGAAGGAACACAAGTTCACATGGCATAGAGAATGGAAGTGAAGAGGAAGGAGTACCTTGGCAGAATGGAGCTGCTTTAAGGAATTTTGTAGATTACTAGGAAATTTTATATATATATTCTCCCCCCCCGCCCCAGAAACAGAGCTTCCCATTCTTCAAAACCTAACCTTAAAGTGGAGAATGGGAAGCATTGTTGGTGGAATCATTATTGTATTTTCTATGTATGTTTGTTGAACATGTACCAGGCAGAGTGCCAAATCCAAGACAGCCGTTCCGTGTATATACACCCTTGAGATCAGGGGCTGAGAAATCATAGTTTGTTGGCCAAATTTGGTCTGTAGCCTGTTTCTGTATGGCCTCAAAACCAAGAACAGTTTTTACATTTTTTTTCACTTTTTTTTTCATGGTGAGAATCCCTGAAATCTAACTACTCTTTTAACCAATTTCCAGTATATAACACAATATATAATATAACATTATGTGTATGTTAGATCTCTAGACTTATTTATCCTACAAAACAGCCAACTGTGTACCCTTAGAACAACATCTCCCTATTTCATCTACCCCCTCACCCTCTTAACCACTGTCCTTTTTGTTTTTGTATAGTCATATTTAACTTTTTGGATCCCACATGTAAGTGAGATCATGCAGTATTTTTCTTTCTGTGGCAGACTTATTTTACTTAGCATAATGTTCTCCAGGTTCATCCATGTTGTCACAAATGGCAGGATGTCTTTTTTTAAGGCTTAATAATATACAGAGGGTGCCAAAAAAATGTATACACATTTTAAGA
>NW_017732139.1:59508-89555 GCF_001890085.2 Hipposideros armiger | reverse complement strand
AAACAAAAAAAAATAATAAAAATATATTGAGTCATAGGTAGTTTGCAAAACCTAAAAATTCTTATTATCCAGTCCTTTATAGAAAAAAAAAAAAAGCGTGCTAACCGCTAATCTAGATGGTCATCATGTAGCAGAGAAATAACAGTGGCTGTGGAAAAGGAATATGTGTGGGGACAGTTTTGGCCTTGGTGTCCAGCAGACTTGACTGCAAGTCGTAGCTCAGTCACCTCATAGCCGGGTAAACTTGGGAATGATATGTGATGTCTTATATAAAGCATGGCTGACAGTATCTTCCTCAAAGGGGCCTGGTCATTAAATTCCAAGCTAGATGTAAAGAGTTAGCCTATTATCAAAATCAACATGAACTGTCCATGCTTATTTTCACTCGTAGAGGCTGAGCAGTTGTGAGACTCGTTGGCATAAAGAACTAGGAGCTCTGGCAGCCAAAGAAGAGGAATTAGTTGAACAGTGGGATGTGGCAGGATATATATTCTCAACTGTCCAAAACTTGGCTGAATGCAATTCAACATACAGTCTTAAAGAAGCCTGCTGGACTTCCCTTGGCTGCTGCTGATTTCGCAACTACATTTGGAAGTCAATACTCAGTTCTTCACCTTCATTCTGAGGGGAGAAAGACAATGAGAAGTTACCAAGGCAAAAAGAAAACAAAAGTCAGTGTCTTGGCAATGGATCTTTGCCAGAAACAGTATACAGTGTGGTAAATCATTATGTTGTTTAAAGATTTTAGTTTAACTCAGAGAGTTTACAAAATCTGAAAATAGAACCATACAAAGGAGTACTCAGTGAACTAAACCATCATGGGATTTAACTATAATGATGACTTTTTTCTGGCAACATTATTCCTCCTTTTAACTAAACTTTGATTTTTTTTCAGAAAGGTCATTATTGTGTATTTATGTGGAAATCAAATTTATTTTTTCTTGCAAGAACAAGGTTCTGACCTCTCAAGAAGAAAAGAGTATCCTTTAAATGCCACGATGACTTTGTTTTGCCTTGGTTTTCACCTTTGGTATCTCTGTTAATATCTGTGAACTTGTACCCTACTTTTGTTTTGCTTGCCTCTTTTCTATTTTATTATTAATATTTTTTTCAACAGCAGTTGTAGACATCACTGAGTGAAAAATATAATGTCTGAAAATTTATTAAATGCTTTTAAAACTTTGATTCCCTTAGACAAGATCTTAGGAGAAAAAAAAACCAAAACAGAAATAATTCAAGATTTTTTCATCTCATATTGGTGTAAGCAAGGCTGAAACAGCTCGCACTTGTTTCTGTGTACCCATTTGAAGAATGTATTTGTCTGTGACTCACTGACTGATTATCTGACTCCTTATCCCATTCCTTTAATTGATAGGGCTGTGCTTTAAAATCTGCTTGCTGATAATCTTTATGTTTCCCTATTATCTTTATGGCAACATATTAAAGTTTATTCCATTTGGGTAAGAATGACTCATTTTATGATGAAAGAAATGAATGGCTCCATCATAAAAAAGGGACAAAAAAGGAAAAACTAGTGTCCTAAAATAAAATTATTTATCACTATAGGAAATTCATCTTTACAAAGATATATTTGTTTTCGATTGCTTAAATTCTTTAAGTAACACAGTTAAACATGGCTTAATTTATTTTCTTAATATTTTAAAATTTAATTTTTATGTAATTTTATGAGTAAGACATATTTAATGAGAAAACGGTAAGGATAATTGAACATTTTTCTAGTTATCAAATTTAATTAGGTAAGCTGTCTGGCCACATGTATGTATTACCTTCTTGAAACAGCAAACAGGAAACTGTTTAAAGAAATGCACTGTCATCATGTTTTAAGAATTAGTCATTATACCAAGTCCTTTGAAGACTTAAAGTAAGGGTATGTAAGTAATATACCATATTTCTAAATCATACTCTAAAATATAAATTATAAAATAATAATTAGGTATTATAGGAAAATAGTTCATTGTAATAATGCTGTTTTGAAATGTAGATAAATATAACAATTGTTAAGGAGCCTATCATATTACTGCTATAATATGTTACAACACAGGTCAGTGCATTCGAATTCATACACATAGACTAGACTTTCATATGTATTTTGAAGATAATCTTTTAAAACACTAACAATAGAGCCTTATCCTCTCTTTTATCTGTGTTACAAATTTATTCATTAATTGCAATGACTTCATGCTATATTTCAATTGCATTTTGTGACATATAAATCTGTGTTAGACAACATAATCCAATACAAATTAGAATTGTTGACTTGAAATTACATCATTGATTAATGATAAATATAGAGTAACAAATATGTACATCTATAATGTTCAAGGAAGCACAAAAATAAGTGAGTCTCTTTTTATAACTTCAAAGTTCAGCCAAAAGCAGTAAATATAAATCATATAACTTCATTTCAAAAGTCTCATAATGGTGAAATTTAGTGTATGCATTTACCAAAATTTATTAATATAATCATGTATAATTCTCAGATAAACATTGCTAGACATTTTTATGTATAAAAATAACTGATCAAAAATAAATATATCTTCCACTTTAAAGAGAAAAGAAAGCAAATATGAAGCATGAGTGATTGGGTTCGTTATTGAACACTCATTTTTATGATTATATAAAAATAGCAGTCTTTTATTCGTATGATGAACAATAATTGTGATTGCCAGGAACTTTGAAGAATGGGGATGATTTCATCATTATTACAATGAATTTTTTCTTTCCAGTTCATTGAAAAACCTTTCCATCTCTTCTCCCCAATTTTCCCTTTGAAAGTTCCAGAACTTGTTGTAAGACTATCTTTTATACTCTGGGATTATAATACTATGTGTGATAACAACTTTTCAAATCTAATCCTTTGGTTATACATGCAAATTTCACCAATGCCACAATTGTAGGAATTTAAACATAATGCTCAAAATAGCTGATATATTATTGCTGTGTTCTGCAGGTCAGACCTTTTTGTTGGATTGAAGAAAATATTTTCACTGCATTTAAGTTTGTGATAATTGAGATTCGTGGGGATCTTAAGCAGTCTGCTGTGAGATCCTATTATCATTATGTCTTTGGGCTACCCATAGAAATGTTTTAAAAAATCTTTACATTAATGATGATACTAATTTAAGCATTCATGAGTTTAGATTCATAAACCTATATTCAGAGACAACATTTCCTGCTCTTCCTGAATATTGGCACAGTAGGTATCCACTGGTCCTTGTGTTCAGCATTCCTAATATTCATTTTCAGAGGTAAGGATGGGGACATTGAGTATCAATATGCTGAGTTCTTGGCTTAATCTTGATATGAGAACTCTTGCAAAAATGTTATTGGTATATAACATAAATCTCACTTTTGATGTGATAAAGATGAGCTTATTTCATTGGATTTTTTTTTTTAAGATTTTTATTGGAGAATTGGGGGATGGGAACAGTGCTGGGGAATTGGGATAAGGGGAACAGACAGGTTGCTGTCCTTTTGTTCTTCAGTCCGGCTGTGGAGGATGTTGCTTCACTGGCCCAAGTTGGCACCATCATTGCGCTCTTCCCGGGTGAGGCAGATCAGTTGCTGGCTTCTGGAGTGTCACTCACTGCGGCTGCTGGCAGCTCATGCTGGCTGCTGGCTACATACGGTAGCCCATGGCAACCCACTGCCACAGGGGCTGCAGCCTATGTGGTCGCTGGCGACCCACAGCGGCCCAACTCTAGGACGAGCTGTTGTTCAGCATCTTAGCTGTGGAGGGCAGTGTCACTGGCCCTTATAGGTGGGATCCAAACCGGGGCCCTCTGGCGTCCCAAGCCAGCTCCCAACTATCGCGCCACTCGGCTGGCTCTAATTGGATTTTTTATTGTTTGTTTGTTTTTTTTTAATTTCAATCAACAATTTGAGACAGTTTGAAAACATCTGTTTAGCATGGGATCATGTCTTGATTCCATCTTGGGCAAGATGCATAACTCTCTGTTAGATTCTTTATTTACAAAATAAGCATAATTAACAACACCTGAATTACAGGAAGGTTAAAAAGATTGTGTGGTGATACATGTAATAGGAGTATAATATTGCCTGGTATTAAGTAAACACTAAATTAACATTAGTCATTAGATATAGAAATATATAGAAAGACAACAATAAGCCGAACTCAGTAACCTTGAATATCATTGCTTCTACAATCTTTAGCAATTACTTTTCTGCCTTCCTCCACTTACTTGTTTATTTTTTACTAAGAATAACGTTTACTCTATATAGAAGAATAGAAGATTCATAACCAGGCTTGATTTCAATACCATACTATCCATGAAACTGACAAATATAAAAATAAGGCTTGCTAGCAGCAGAAAAATCCAAATGAAAACCTACAACTTTGATACCAGGTGTAAAAGATTGATACTTCGTAAAAATGTTTTTGCTTATTGGCTTGCCTTATTTATTTATTTGTTGGTTGATTTTCACCAAAGACCGAGGGTACTTAAAGCAAAAAAAAAACCTATAGGCTGGTTGTTCTGAGTCAAAGTCTTCTTTGACACCTGATGGTATTAGGTTTTCTTTTCTTTTTTCTTCTGTATTCTGTTCTCTAATCCCCCATCATTTGTTGTTAAGAACATTTTCTTGATATTAAATCTTTCACTATACCTTATCTTTCCACTGTTTTGAAAACTAAGAGTAAAACCCCATATGCTCTGTCTTCCTAATATTAACCAAATGGGGCAGACAAATTAGTGAAAGAAATATGTGTAGATGATAGATGTAAAGATAATAGCTAAGACAGCTATAAAGTATACAAAACAATCTCTTGCCTCCCTTTAGCTAGGAATATAAAATGTTTATGAGTATAGTTAAACAGTAAGTCACAGGACAAATGCCAACTGAATAGTATAAAAATTAGTGTAGGTTGTGAAATTAAGCAAAGGAATGATGATTTCTAGCTTTGCTATATATTTAGTAAATATTTATAACTGGTTCAAATATATATTAATTGCCTTTGCTGCCAAATTGCAAAAGTTATGGTTGGCAGCTCTAAAATCTACACATGGAATTTTTTGCCACCAAGTAAAGCCTATTTCTGCTTGTGTAAGTTTTGCAGTTTGATTTTGTGTTACATGGTATGTGACACATGGAACGGCTTTGCTATTTTAGGTAACACTTCTTTAGATTGGACAGTGTTGTTCTGCTTGGAGAGAAGAAAAACAGAGCAGGAGAAGTTAGAAAACTATTCAATCATAGAAATCATGTGCCTTCCAAGGATTTTCATAGGAGATATTAAAATTTACTTCTGGCTTAATTTCTCCTTCAACTTTAACAATTTCCTCACATCTACAATGTTACTGATGAGATTACTACTATTAGAATTTATAATTTCTATAATATAATTTCATGAAATCCTGGCATTAGCAAAGTGCATTCTAAGGACCTTTGGTTGTTATCTATTGCTTGTGTTCTTTCCACACATTTTCATTGTGAACAAAACTGGTCATGAATAAGGTTATTTGATTTTATTTTCCAAATGAAATTCCATTAGATCATATTGAAAAAAATTCTAATTTAAAAGAATATACATCCTTCTAGCTCTTTTAAAAAAGCAATTAAATATTTATAATTAAATTTTATAAACAGAAGTTCCTTTAAAAATAAAGTTTTATTATCTTCTAATTTTCACCTCATAAAAACTATGAGATGATAACTACTAAAAGATAATTATTTAGTCCTTCATATAAATTACTTGTTTTTTTATAATTTCAAAATAACAAAGCTAATAAGCTCTTGTTTGGAATCTCTACCCTAAGTTTCTTGCTATTCTATAGATGCTAATATCACAATAATGTCTATATTTAGCATAAAATGTATAAAGAAATAATGTACAACTTTTCTCCCAAATCATTTTTGTATAAAAATCTTTCTTTGCCCTTAACCTCAGAAATTTAAAAAATTAAACGGGCCTTTGAAATTGAAGGGATAATCCAGTTTAAATCATAAAGCAATCTAGCCATAAAAAATGCAAAAATGAGAAGCAGAAATATACAGTCCTCTTAAAAGCAGCGTCCAAAAACCATTGCGTAGTTTTCAATGATGGATGCTGTAAGTAAGAATAGCTTATAGCAGTCTTCAAAGAAAGGGAACAGTTTATTACAATTGGCTAGAGCATTTAAATCAGTTGCTGGGGAAAAATATGACAAATTGGGCTGGACACAAAGCAAGTAGATTAAGAATTGCCAGTAGGCATTTTATAGGGCTAGTTTTGACAAGAGACTTGGACTAAATATGCTAGTAAGATAATTATGTTGCCAGAGACAGTGGGAAAAAAACAAGAGTCATTAAATTGTCAAGAGTGCCAATTTAACATTCTAAGCTTTCCCTAGAATACATTGAGTCCTTTGAATTTCCTTTACAGTGGAAACACTCATAATCTTGGCGTATTGTAAGTATTTTAAAATGGTACCCAATAGAGATTTAACCAAATGAAATTTTGATTTGTTAGAAATGTTGATATTGTATAACTCAGAATACAAAAGCCTTATTTTGGTATTTTGAATTTTCCCCCAAACTGAAAATTTTTAAATAAAATAGTCTCATTTTGTTCAACATAAGAATAGTGTAAAAGGCTTTTTACATTTAAAATAAAGGAATATATTTAGGCTTGATTTTCCTATTTATTTTTAGTTGAGTGATCATAAAAAAAAATACAACACTATCCTACCAAAAATCAGTACCCTCTTTTAAATTAAATAATAGAAAATTAATTAACCAAGTCTGGAAAAAAACACTGTTACATGTTTCTATCTTCTTACTTTCATATCCTGTTCATACATGGCCATATATTTTTTTTGTTGCAGATGAAATTAAGGTTTTTATATAAATGTTTAGTTTCAACAGGTTTGATTTATCTAGAGCATTTTATCCTCTCAGGTCAGTTTCTCTGTCACTTTCCTGATGTAGTCCATGCAAAGCCCAAAAATAACATGGTTGAGATTTTCACTGGCATACAAAGGTATTGTCTTGGTGTAGGCAATTGAGGATTGAACATAAGATCACAAAAAATAGCTTCAGAATGTGCAAGAACAAATGCTACTAGAAGCAGTAAAGAAAAATGGAGAGAGAGGAAATATTACAAAAGAATGGTTAGTTTTATGTGTACAGCGTGAAAACTAAACATTGAGTAAATTTTCAAAATTAAATTAAAGTCTTAGATTTCTTTTGAACTAAGCTTTCCTTTATGGAGGGAACAGATGGAAGACAGAAGACAACTTTCAAAAGAATTTTCTCCTTTGGTGATATCACAGGTTTGTTGTTGGTTATTGCTGTTATTCTTTTTTTTATCAGATATTATCAGTGTTGCAACATTCTTTTTTTTATTTATTAAAGTTTATTGGGATGACAATAGTTAGCAAAGTTACATAGGTTTCAAGTGTACAATTCTGTAATACATCATCTATATATCAAAGTGTGTGTTCACCACCCAGAGTCAGTTCTCCTTCCATCACCATATATTTGATCCCTTTTACCCTCATCTACCACTCCTCTCCCCCTTTATCCTCTGGTAACCACTAAACTATTTTCTATGTCTATCAGTTTTTGTTTCTTTCTTTGTCTTGATCTTTTGTTGCTTTAAGTTTTATATACCATGTATCAGTGAAATCATATGGGTCTCGACTTTTTCTGTCTGACTTAGTTCACTTAACATACTAAGTTCAAAATCCATCCATGTTGTCACAAATGGTACCATTTCATCTCTTCCTATGGCATAGTAATATTCCATTGTGTATGTGTGCCACATCTTCTTTATCCAATCATCTATTGAAGAAAACTGGGAATACAGATTGGTGCAGCCACTATGGAAGGCATTGTGGAGGTTCCTCAAAAAATTAAGAATAGAATTACCATATGACCCAGAAATCCCTCTCCTGGGTATCTCCCCAAAAAACTTGAAAACATTTATCCATAAAGATATATGTGCTCTGATGTTCACTGCAGCTTTATTTACAGTTGCCAAGACATGGAAACAATATTTCTTGACTCTGCTCCTCTGTTATTTTTTTCCTTCTCATTATTCTTTTTGATTGTGTTGTTCTTTCAAGAACCTAACCTAAACTCACTTTGAACTGAGTTTCATGTTTTTCCCACTCTTACTACAATTATGATTATTTGTGTGATTATTGTTTAATTTCTGCATATGTTGCTGGACTCTAGAATAAGCAAGGGCAAGTACCTTACCTGACCCTTCACTGCTGTGTCCCCTGTACCAGTTCCTGGTCTGTAATAGACATGTAAGCTATTCAATAGACAATGTTTACATACTCTGGAATGCTAATTGCTTTTAATAGTAGGGCTGTGTTTTTTTTTTCTTTCTTATAACTGGAACAAAAATTTCTTTAAATGACAGACACAGGTTGGGTTCTCCAGGAAGCAGTCCCTGGGACAAATGATAAGGATGATTATTAAGGACTAGCCATGGCAGTGAACATGCAGAAAGCAAGATTGGACTGAGGGATAAGTCTGATCTACAGTACAGGCCTGACTGACTCTGCCAAATCCACTGAAGATGTGGCATTATTAAAATGGCCCATCAGACTGGTTCCGCATTGAACCTGAATAACCAGACCTTTCCTGGAACAGGTATTGAGTGTGGTCTACCTCTGTGGATACATGATCTTAGGCCAGGCAGGTCTCTACAGTTGAGGAAATACCTGAAACCTTTAAAGCTGAAGGATGTCTGACAGTGCTCCCAAAACATGGGGCCGTGAGTGCTTGCTTGAAGGGACAGTGCATTTGTATCTACCATAGTCTATCCCTGTACCTCTCAGGTTCAGATCTTCATTTACATTTGCTGGAGAGCTCCACCCGCAGCTGACGTGGGCCTCTTATTCTGGGGGAAACTTAGAACAGATAGATGAATGATATAAATTATAGCCCTTCCTGTTGCAGCCAATCTTGGTACAACTAATCATTATTTCTCTTCTGCTTTATCCATTCTTGAGTGCCTTCATCCTCAGCTAACACTTTCAATGGTTTTGATAACTTTCCTGGGGTTGTGAACCATATTCCCATCCAGGGTCAGTAAGCTCTGGTCAATAAAATGTTCTCATCACAATTGGGCAAGTGGCAACAAGTGGCTCCCAAACGGATTATCTATGGACCCAAATTATCCCTGCCTGTCCCCATTGTGTAACAGGGCCTCTATATTCTCCTGGTGAGCAGTGCCAAGATAGCTATTCCTCGATTACATATTAATCCAAAGCATGAGAAATTCAAAGTGTCCTGGCGATAGCCAAAGTGTTAAACACAATGGAACCTTTTTGTATTTCGTGGTGGAAGTATTCCCTCACCAAGGATCAGGAGCTCTAACCATGCAGAACATAAAATTGTGGAGACAGGGAGAAAATATTCCATGAGGAGATCATTGGGAGTGATGGTAATAGGCTGCTCTTCCTTCTAACCCTTTGTCCCCAAACCTACATATTCTTCTTATGAGAAAAAAATATATACATTTCATTGATTTAAAGTATATACTATTTCTTGGAGGATGGCATCCAACATTGTAAAGCATTTGCTCCAAGCTGGCTTTTCATCTGTACCTTCATAGCTTTCTGAAGTCTACAACTTCTGTGCGTGATATTGGATATGATATTGCTTTTGATTTACTAGCTTGGTTATGTGTGTGTCAGGGGGGCATTTTTAAAGGCTTCAACTTGTCATTATTCATTTTAGTAGCTTTTATCACACAGGTTATAGAGACATTGTGTCTTTCCTGATTGTAAATTCTGGGGCCAGGGAAATAACCACTGGCTGACTGTGAATACAATGAATGCACTATGATATTAACCTTAGCCAGGACACCATTTATTGCTGGGCCCCCAAATGCCTCTAACCAAACAGGGTACATAATAATGCTTTGTGTTCCTGAGTATCAGTATCAATGTATGCTCTGATTCCAACCGTCCTTAAAATATTTACGTATGTCCTTTTTCCTTAGGTACAGTTATCTGAATAAATGATCATAAATGTCTTTGGGACTGCATTTATCATTGTTGTGTACACATGGCAGGATGTTGGAATGTTCTTCCTTTTGGGGACCTGACTTTTTATGCAATCGATGGGTTCCTTGTTCAAAATGTGACTTGGACCTGGACATAGGGCAAGGGTCACTGCCATGACCTCCTGATCATCCAACCGTATAAATACTTTCCTACTAGGGCATTTTAAGCAGTATGCCTGTTCACTTTTGAACTTGTTTACCCATATGGAGCTTGTGTTCTGTCAACCATCTCGATAAATACCTGTGAGTCAGTCCCCCTTGGCTATCACTCCAACTTTGCTTTAATCTAGCTTCTGACAGTTAAGTGTTACCACTTTGCTTCTTGTTTTATGAACCTATCGTCTCCATTGTAATCAGAGGAACTAGGCCTGTGTCTCCTGCCAACAGCACTGGCCCACAGCAGGGAACTGCCACTTCATAGGGGTGATGGCACCTCTCACCTTACATTTTATATGATCTCAGTATGTGATATAACCGTGGCCTTCATATGAAACATTTGCATGGCTTTCCAGATTTCGATAGTGTATCCCTCTTGCATAAAAATTTATCTGCAACTTTTAATCCCTTTTTCTATCTAACACAGCATTTCCAGCACTATGGCTTCATGACCAGAAGTCATCATTATTTTTTTTTTCTTTTCACATTTACCAGTCATACTAATAATGAGTTCACAGCATATTCTGGGGTCCTTATGAGGTGCTGAATCCTGAATCTCAAGAGAATTAATCCAAATCAGTAATCATGCTCCTGTGCAAATGTATGAGGTCAGACAAGTTCACAAACTCACCCTAGAAAAAGTGCTACATATCTCATTGCTGAATATCACTATAGTCAACTTGGAAGAACTCCCCTTGGGAAGTTATGCATTGATGTCAGTGCCTAGTCCACCCTTCAAAGCAAATTTGAAACTCTTTCTAGAATAGCCATCAGAGCTCTTGTCTTATTACCCTTGATGTCCTGAGTGTCATTAATATGTCTTCCTTTCAATATTTCCTTTATCTTTGCATAAAGAAAAAAGTCATTGGGGGCCAGATTGGGTGAGTAAGGAAGGTGTTCCAATACAGTCATTTTGTTTACTGGCTAAAACCTCCCTCACAGACAGTGCCGTGTGAGCTGGTGCATTGTTGTGATGCAAAAGCCATGATTTGTTGGTGGAAAGTTCAAGTCGTCTAACCTTTTTCACTAAGCCTTTTCTACACTTCCAAATAGTAAACTTGGTTAGCTGTTTGTCCAGTTGGTACAAATTCAGAATGAACAATCCCTCTAATATATATATAAAAAAAGGTTAGCAACATTGTTGCAACAAGTTTGCGAACTTGATTATTGGGCCTTGTATGTTTAATAACACATTTATCAAGACATTTTAGAAGTCAGTCCCACATAACTCCCTTAACTACTGGTGGACATGCTTTTAGTCTAGCAACTCCTTTGAGATGTATTCCTGTTCCTTTCTTCGCAGGCCCAGCACATACCTGGCTGAGTTTTATTGTTATTCAACCTTAGTGATAAGCCAGGAGGTAGAAGTAGAACCTGAGGGAATCATATGTAGACTTGAGAAGGAGAAACCTCCTAATGGCTTCAAGCGAAGGAAATGCATTACCTTCTATCAGCTGCCCGTGATTTTTCTCAGCATTTTATCTTCTAGATCTTCACTAGACCTTAGAATGCTATCCAGTTCTATCATTCTTATCATTTCTGTGTTCTTGATACTTTTCAAATATCTGATTAATCTTATGAGCTAGTACATTCCTGTCCACCATCATATAACTCCAGTTCACCAGTAGAATTTTAACAATTGTACTATTACCTAAAGCCAGGGGCATATGAGTTCTCCCTACTGCTGTGATCAGGTCTTCATTGTTAGCCTGGTCAAAGGTGATCCTGCTCCAAAATGATATCTCAGCACCTGCTTTTGGTGTTACTTTAATCAGTATCTTTCACAGTTGGATTTTACAGAAAGCAGAAGTGAGAAAGACCTTAATATTAAAGATATTTTTGAGGAATGGCCTTATGATCAGTACCTTCAGAACAGAGAAGGAAGTAGCAGCATTGAGAAGGGAGGCAGGTTGTTCTGTAATGTGGCCTGAAAACATCAGTCAACTCCAGCAGGAGTAGAGGACCTAAAATGGCCCTTGGAGTTGTCCCATGTGAAACCAAAATCACTGCGCCTTTAACCTTCACCTGAATCAGTCTTGGAAGTGGGAGTGAGATGGCTCCAGAGGTCATGGATGTGGGTGCCTCTGAGAAGCTGAGACAGTCTTTCCAGGGGCTAACAGCCAAACATTGACAGCATTCCCAGCAGCTGGGGCAACATGTCTTGCTTGAAGAATATCTGTTTAGCATATCACTGTGTTCACCACAATGACTGAAAAATTTATCCCCACATATGGCATTACCATAGCTACTACTAGTTCCGATTTAACCACAATTTATGTTTACTTAAATGTAAAAACACTCTCTTCTGTTGGTCATCTGTCTCTTATTTGGAGAAATGTCTGTTCAAGTCTTGAGCCCATTTAATTGGGTTATTAACTTTTTACTATTGAGCTGTAGGAGTTCCTGTATTTTGGAAATTAACCCCTATCTGATATACAATTTGCAGATATTTTCTCCTATTCCATAGATTGTCTTTTATTCTGTTGATTGTGTCATTTTCTGTATGGAAGCTTTTTAGTTTGATGTGGTCCCACTTGTCTATTTTTGCTTTTGTTGCCACCATGTGCTTATGGAATTGTATCCATGAGATCATCACCAAGACCAATGTTGTGAAGCTTTTCCTGTGTGCTTTCTTCCAAGATTTTTACAGTTTCAGGTGTTATGTTTATGTCTTTAATCCATTTTAAGTTAATGTTTGTATATGGTGTAAGATATGGTTCCAATTTCATTTATTTGCCTGTGGATACCAGGTTTTCCTAGCATAGTTTGTAGATGAGACTATCCTATCCCCATTGTGTATTTTTGTGTCCTTTTTAAAAATCAGTTGAATGTATATGTGAGATACTCAGTGGCCCTAATCATCAGGAAAACTCAAATCAAAACCAAAATGAGATATCACTGTGTACCTGCTAGAATGCTAATTATCAAAAAACAAAAAGGAAACAAGTGATGGCACAGATGTGGACATATTGGAACTCTTGTGCACTATTGGTGGGACTGCAAAATGGATAGTTACTATGGAAAACAGTATGGAAGTTCCTGAAAAAGTTAAAAATAGAGCTACCATATAATCCAGTGATCCTAAAATAATTGAAATTAAGATCTTTAAGATATTTTAGGATTTCTTTGTTCATTAAATCACTATTCATAAGAGCCAAGATGTTTAGGAAACAGCCTAAATGTTTATCAATGGATAAATGAATAAAGGAAATGTGGTATATTTAAAATGTGTCAAATTTTAAAAATCAGAAAATACTGTAATATGAGGCAACATAAATGAATCTTGAAGACATTATGGTAAGCAAAATAAACCAGCCAGAGAAGCACAAATACCTCATGATTCCATTTATGTGTGTGGTATCTAAAATAGTCAAACCCACAGAATCAGAGAGTAGAACGGTGATTACCAGGGCCTGGGAAAATGAAGAAAATTGAAGGTTTTGCTAATTCAATGGAAATTAAATATTAAAGTTTTTGACAATTGAGTTAATTTTATTAAGTTACTTCTTAAATAGTGTAACTAGAACAGATACTTTTTTTTAGAAAAATCTGGCACCCACCATTCTATTGTGTTTCCGAATTACCTCTGAAATTGAATTTATGAGAAATCATCCTGAAGGCATAGACGAATGTCTGACATTCTTTAGAAAAAAAGTTAAGTAGTAAATACCTACACTCTTCTTTTTTCTACTCAAGAACTGCTTCCAAAGGAGGTAGCAAATTGAAATAGCTTCTCTCTCATTATTCCAGCCACATGGTTGGCAAAATGTAATTGTTAGAAAACAGAGCTGCTCTACCTGACTATCCAGTAAAAGCCTTTTTGGACCTAAAACAGATTGATTTCTTGTGTTTCTTTTGTTTTTGTTTTTGTTTTTTTCTGACTCTGCCCAATTGTTTTGGAAAAAGATTTTGGTCCTTATCCAAATGTCAGCTTTTAAATAAAATTAGCAAATATTTTTCAGTGTAGAGATAAAACCAAAAGAAAAAAGAAAAAACACATTATTTACCAAGACAACTATTTTTGTTTTCTGAACAAGATAATAGAATTTTGTTTCTGTAAACCTTCAAAATCAGCATACTTCTTACCTGTCTACATTATTTTATTCTCCAAAGAGGAAAAAATGAATAACCTCTTTTCCATCCTGATGCTTGATTTTGTAAAAGCTATTTTTAAATGATTTGAGTTGATTCTTTCTTTTCTATGTTGAACATACAAATTATATGAAGGCAGGAGAAATTTTACCACTAAATAGGTAAACATGATTTCTTGTGAAAAACTTCATTGCTGAGAAACGAGATATATTATTATATTAAAAATTTGGGAAACCAAGTCATAGGAACAAAAAAAAAGCTAGTTGCTGAAATATATGATTCTTAAATAGTTCAAAAATGAAGGAAGGAAAAAGGGGAATAAAATCCTTTCAACTTCCAAGAAACCTGTTAGCATTTTAAGTAATAATTTAAAATCCTCATATAATGCTAGAATTAGATAAGATACCTTAAAATCAAAATATTGGAAATGGATATGAGAACACAAGGTTTGAATGAGGTGGAGGATCTCACTCCAGAGTATTTAGGTAAATAGTAGCACATTGTGGATTAAAGTTGTCCAGTCTACTACTATATCCATGCGACCAAAATGTTGTATTAAAAATTCAATCATCACCTGATTGATTTATGGAGCAGAATGAGAACCTCGTAAATTCACTCTTCCTCTAAAAAACTGGAAATATGAAGAATACAACTAAAGTCAACCATTTGAGAACTCTGGCAATTGACCAAAGCCACAGAATAAACTAAAACATCCTCTATCAAAGAGACATTACTGAACTTCAATAAGATGGTAGGGTCAGTGACATGTTGACCTCAGGCTATTCTACCAACTCTCCCTCCCCAGTTCAGTATCCTAGTAGCTAAAAGCTGGAGCTTTGTGTGCAGAGGAGATAGTGAACCTCTTTCAGATCTCCACTGAAATTATCATCCCCATAGCACTGTAAATATTTTCCCTGAATTCTCAAATTTCTGGATAATCTCTGGTCTCAGGGTGTGGCAGTAATGTGATTTGACTCAGAGCTCAGTGGGTGTGGGGAGCTACTGCATTGGCTTTACCAAAATTATAGCAAACTTGGGCAATATCTCAGCTGTCTAAAGCTGTGATTTCAGTTTTTAACATTAATTTTGCATCTACACAAATTGGATTATATTGTACAACTGCAAGTTTTAAAATCTTAAATGTTTATCTTTGTGAGTCTGCTATGTCAATACAGATCATGCTACCTCATTTTCCTGTTTTTATGCTTATTTGGCAAAATACAAATCCTATTTAATCTAACTTTCCAACTTATTCATGTATTATGATGAATATGCCTGGAAAACACACACACACACACATATACAGAGGCTTACACAACAATGCTGTCTGGCCTCACATTACATTAATAACCAGGAATTCTAAGTGGGTTAGTAATGACTCTGGACTTTTGTGCCATATTTTCCTAGTCTATCCATTCTGTCATTTGAGATGACTATTTCATATCTTCTCCTCTCATTTCCATCCCTCTCACTCAGCTAATTTACTGAGAAATTGAAAGAGTCAAATAATAATCTTGACAAATTCCATCTACCATGAGTCACATTTATCCACAAATCTGCCTACCACCCCTCATGTTTCCTTATGTGTACTATTTGTCCCCCAGCTAAAATTTTTTCATGTAGACATGAGATCTCTTGCCCAATCAAGGATATATCTCCAGCAATTTACTTCATTCTCTTATATCACCCACATTTGTGGTGTTTCATGGGTTGTTCATCAGTATACGTATGCAAACATGCTGTAATTTCTTACATTTTACCAAACATCTTTCAGCAGCAGGGGCTAAGGCACCATTGCCAGACATCGGTGGGAACAAGTTGCAACACGTGGAGCAGTCTTCGGGGTGGGTCCCTGGCCTCTCCCTTCAGTTTCTAAGTCAGGAATGACATCTTTAGATTACAGACTTTGAGAAAACATCTGGTTAAAATCCTTATTTACCCACATAGTTCATCCAAGAAAAGATGTTCACTGCTATATCCTAGCCAAAAAAGGAAAATTAAATTACAGTTTCAAATTGTTAAACTGGATGCCTAGATGTATAGAACAAAATCTGTTAAGCATTGCCAGAGATTTATAAAGGGTATGATTACACTTACACTTCGGTGGGAGCTTCAAATATCAGTTGATATGGTCAACAGTATCATGCTGTCCACTTTTGGATTTATAATGGAGGTTATCCAGCTCTCAGAAAGATCATGAATAAACTCAGAGAAAATCAGGAAATTGGGGAATTCTGTAAAACAAGAAGAAATATTCTTCTCTCTAGGAAGAAGCAACTGCTATTGGAGTTCAGTTTCTGGAATGAACCTGACCTCCACAGACAGGACTCAATATGCATATGAACTCAGATCTTAGCAATTCATGAGGAACCATAATTGAATGGATGCCACTACTCTGAGTAGCAAAATACCAATTTTCTCCAAAATGTGGTTATAATTTCAATACAATCTCTAATTTTAGCAGGGTTTGGAAATGCAAATGAACCTGAATAGCCTAAAGAATCCTGAAAATTCAACAAAGTTGGATGACTTTTACTGTCTTATTTCAAAGCTTACTATAAAGCTATAGTAATCAAAATAATTTGGTATATGCATAAGGAAAGGCATATAGATCAATGGAACTGAATTGAGAGTCCAGATATAGACATTTACATATATGGTCAGTTGGTTTTCAACAGAGATATTAAAGTAATTCATTGGGGGAAATAATTGTCTTTTCAAGAAATTATATTAAAACAATTGGGAAACCACTTGCAAATGGAGGAATTTAGACCCCTAACTTACACCACACAGAAAAATTAACCTAAAATGGATTCTAGACCTACATGTAAGAGAAAAAATAAGAAAATTTTAGAACATAGGAGAGAAATTTTGTGACCTTGGGTTAGGCCAAAAAATGTCTTTGTTGCAGCACCAAAAAAACATGATTCATAAAATAAAAAGTTGGTATATTAGACCTCATCAAAAGGTTTCTACTTAAGAAACACAAATTTAAAAAAATGAAAAGACAAGCCACAGAATGAGAGAAAATATTGGCAAATCCTATTTTAAAGGAGTTTTACCCAGAGTATATAAATTGTTCTTACAACTCAGTAATCAGAGGACAAATAAACCAATTAAAATAGGAAATGATGTCAATAGATATTTTTATTAAAGGCATGTAAGTGGCCAAAACATATAAAAAGAAGCTAAAATCATAGTACTTAGGGAAATGTTAATTATATCCACAATGAGATCTCACTTCACATCCAGCAGAAAAAGGCTATAATAAAAAAGACAGGTCATATCAGTGTGGGAGACGATCAGTGTAGAGAGTCTGGGACTTTCAATGACCGTTGGTGGGAGTATAAAAAGGTGCAGACTCATTGAAACACAATTTGACAGTTTTTTTAAGAAGTTAAACATAAAGTTACATTACAACCCAGTAATTCCACTCTTGGTACCCGCACAAAAGAAGTGAAAATATATGTCCACACAAAGACTTCTACACAGATGTTCATGGCGGCACTATGCATAATAGCCAAAATGTGGAAACAATCCAGATGTCCATCAACTGATGAAAGGATGAACAATGGAACACTCTTCTGCAATGAACTACTAATACAAGCTATAACATGGAAAAATCTCCAAATGTAAAGTAAAAGATGCCAGATGCAAAAGACAACATACTGTATAGTTCCACTTATAGAAAACTTCCAGAAAAGGCAAGTTTATAGAGACAGAATTAGATTAGTGGTTTATTGGGCTGGGATTGGGGACCAGGTGTGACTAAACATAACCATAGGGATCTTTTGGGGTACTCTTGATCACCTACAAAGGTGCACCACACAAATCGTTACATCATCCTTCTGATGGCTGAACCTAAAATATTAGAGTACTGTTTACTTCTGTCATTCTCCCATATCCAATACATGAATTAATAAGTAAAGCAAATTCTTTGGAATAATTTCACAGTGGATATACTGTAAATTTTGGAATAAAACTCCCTATTGGAAGACTGTATATGTATTGCAGTAATTAAGTATATAGGTCTGGTACCAGATGCTCCCATGGGTTTAGTTCAATCATTGCTCTGTTTGTGTCGGGGGTAATGGAGTTAAGAGTAGGGAGTAGTTTTACATAAGCATGAAAAAGCATGGAAGGATATTAATGATTAAGCTTAAAACCTACTCCCAACTTGAAACCTACTCATCTCTATTCTCCTATTTGGGGTTGGCTCTGGGAATCTGCAAATCACATTTGTCCCTTAAAGCTGGCTCTGTTTAGCTCTGCAAGTAGGGACTCTAATGGGAGACTGCACAACTGGAGTAGAAGGAAGTGGTGCGTTGCTTCCTGCTTGCTTCCTTTTTGCCCCTTATTCCTGTTAGCATGACCCAAACCTAGCAGTAACACTACTATTGTAGTAACATGTGAATCAGTTTGGCAGGACCAGCTTGCTGCTCCCCCATATCGCATCCCTCCTAATGTACACATAAGGAAATCTGGGTTACAGATCAATAGAGAACTTTCTGTAACTTACAGACCCTGAACAAGGCGATTAATACTCTTTCTCAGATGTCTAAGTTTCAGCTCTCAAGGGCCTCACCTCCATAATTTATGTTTCATTCATTTTTTTAAATTAGTTTATTGGGGTGACAATGGTTAGTAAAGAAAGTTACATGGGTTTCAGATGTACAATTCTGTACTATATCATCTATATAGTGCATTGTGTGTTCACCACTCAGAGTCGATTCCCTTCCATCACCATGTATTTGATCCCGTTTACCCTAATCTACCAACCCCTTATCCCCTTACCCCCTGGTAACCACTAAACTATTGTCTGTGTCTATGAGTTTTTGTTTCTTTGTAGTTTTGTTCCTTTATTGTTTTCAGTTTTGTATCCCACATATCAGTGAAATCATTTGGTTCTCGACTTTTTCTGTCTGATTTATTTCACTTAGCATTATAATCTCAACTTCCATCCGTGTTGTCACAAATGGCACTATTTCATCTTTTCTAATGCAGAGTCGTATCCCATTGTGTATATACCACATCTTCTTTATCCAGTCATCTATTGATGGACACTTTGGTTGTTTCCATGTCTTAGCCACGGTAAATAGAGCTGCAGTGAACATCAGAGCACATATATCTTTATAGATAAATGTTTTCAGATTTTTGGGGTAGGTACCTGGGAAAGGGATTGCTGGGTAATATGGTAATTCTATTCTTATTTTTTTGAGGAACCTCCACAGTGCCTTCCATAGTGACTGCACCAATCTGCATTCCCACCAACAGTGTATGAGGGTTCCTTTTCCTCCACAGCCTCTCCAACATGTTATTATTTCTCTTGCTGATGATAACCATTCCAACTGGTGTGCGGTGGTAGCTCATTGTGGTTTTTATTTGCACATCTCTGATGATTAGTGATGTTGAACATATTTTCATATGTCTATTGGCTTTGTGTTTCATTCATTTTAATCCTTTTCATTTGTTCCCTCAGCTGTGTCCTTCATTGGCTAACTCTGTGATAATGTGCTCTTTTTCTTTTCTGTCACTTAGTTAGCAATGCTTTACAACTAGTTAACAATATTTCCATATAGTTTCCTTCCCGTGATTTGTTTCTGACTGTCACTTCATACTAATAATAGAGTCATTTCTGAGATATATGACAGTATATGGAACCAGTTTTTTTGGTATACTTAGATACTGTTAGATTTTGGCTATATATTTACTATTTTTAGCTGGGAGATATTTTGCTTGCTTTTAACTTTTTCCATGTCTAATTTTCTTCATCTGCAAAATAAGTATAAAAATAAGATTTCCTAAATGTCTACTGATGAATGAATGGATAAAGAAAATGTGACACACACACACACACACACACACACACGATGCAACCATGCGAAGTGAAATAAGTCAGTCAGAGAATGACAACTGAGGCACAATCTCACTTATATGTGGAATCAAAAGAATATAAAACCCAAAACAAACAAAAAGCTGATGGGTTTTGAGAACAGATTGGTGGTTTCTAGGGGTGAGGGAGGTGGAGGGGGGCAAAATGGTTGAAGGGGTGTCAAAATGTACAAATGATCTGATACAAAATAAATACGTCATGGGGATGTGATACACAGTATGGTGACTATAGTTAATAATACTTTATTGCATTTTTGAAAGTTGCTGAAAAAGAGATCTTAAAAGCTCTCATCAGAAAAAATAAATACCATACTGTATCATTTTTATTTTTGTTTAAACAGTCAATTTTAAAGATACTAAAAAACAAAAACAAACCAAAACTGTAACTGTGTATGGTAACATAATCAATATGGATTTGGTCATTTCAAGATTATAGGTTTGTTTTAACATTATAAAATCAGTATGTAATTTGTCAAATTCAAATAAGCTTTTCCCCATGGTACTTTTTGGACATCTGTTTTCCTTGACCTTGGTAGTTTCTTCATTATGTATGTGCAGGATAGTTAATAGCAGAATATTAGAGTGTGGAACCATAAGGAGATCTCTGGAATGCTCCCCTATGTGGTTTTCCACTCTGGTTTCCTGTGAACTCAAGCTGCCTTGGTGTTCCCAGAACCTCAGCTCTGTCTACTTGTTTCAGGGGACCTCAGAGCACTGGGGAGTCTATCCAGGCTGTATGCTGGGACACTTGTAGGGCTTACTTATTTTCTATCTTTCAAGGATCACTGTCCTTAGTTGTCTGATAGCCAAGGTACTGACAGTGGTTGTTTCATACATTTTGTCTGCTATTTTAGCTCTTTCAGGTTGGAGGGTAAATCTGGTAACTATTACTCCATCTTGGTGAAGAACAGAAATTCTGATGTTTTTTTATTTTTTTAACACTATTTTTCCACTATTAAAATGGAACACTCTTATAGAAGTGGGGCTACATTACTCTTATTATCAAGACAGGGGATATAACAGCATTTATAAATAAGGCTATTCTATTTATTATTTATTCATAATTATTAGACAGCATACAAATTGCTAGGGACAACATTAAATGTCTCAACATGTACATAGGGAAATTTTATGTAAATACTAATCTCTGTTCATGTATGATCAATCAACAGAAACTGTGCTGCTTCATAGTGTAATTATTTGTTCACAGTGTAAAACATGCTGGAAGGATCTATCAAATTAGCTAGTGTCATGCAACTGAATTAACAACTTAATTCATTTTCAATGTGCTCCTAAGGAGGATAAATGGTTTATCAATATGTGAGCTTTAAGACCAACTGAATCAAAATCTCTAGAAACATGGTCTGGACTGTTTTATAAAAACAAAATAGAAACAGAGCAAAAAGAAAAAAACAACGACAGTATTGCCTTTATAAGGTAGTATGATTATCAGTCTGGTTTGGGAAGCACAAAACAAAACTACCATGAGCTGTGATCATAGGTATTTCAAATATCAGAGAAGATCTACTTAGGATGTTGTGTATTTTGACAGCCTTCAAATATAGCTACTGAGGATCTTAATCTTCCTGTTAAGTGTTCTTTACTAAGTTATATCTTCCTTTAAAATGTGTAGAATTACTTGTAAATATAGAAATGTACATATAGTAACAAGCAGGTCACTTTTTATATGCAGGTAACGTTTATTGCTGTTAGGGAAAATTAAGCTATTGAAAAAACACTTTTTAACATTAGCTTCAAAAATATCAAAATAATAGATTTTGATGAATAGATTTTCCCTCATTGACTAATAGATTTTACAAAATCTCAATAAGTTTAAATTTTTGTCAATCTGTTGCATATAAAATATACATGTTTTTATGAACATAGTATTTTGAGGATTTAGGAACAGCCCCCCAAAATGATGAAAACCTGAATTTTGTAGTTTGGAAGACTTGGATCTAAATTACTCAATTTAAAAGCTGAAACTAGTTTCTAATCTGAAAAATGGGAAATATAACTACCATGTGTTATTGTAAGAGAGCAGTACAAAAGTGCCTGCAGCAATACCCACTAGAAAGCAGTTGCTCAATAAATTTACATTTTCACTTTCTTTCTTTCATATTATCACATTAAAGATAATTAATATGTACTTTTAAGGTCAGCCTAAAATATTTACTGTAACACCAGCTCAGAATATGTCAAAGGAGTGGGTAATGTTATTGATAAATGTATTCTGAAAGCACATTTCTAAATTAAAAAGCCATTTGTAAAAATAAGGTTTAAAAAAAAGTATTTCCTAAGTGCCGACAATTTTTCTCAACTTACTCTTATGTTGGTCGTTTTAATGAAAGGAAATTTGTTTTCTGCAGAATAATTAAGATGCCTAATTGTGTGCACTAATATCACCATGGAGATGATGATGTTATTAGAAACCACCTGAAGTGGAACCTGTTTTAATTTTAGAGGATGGTGTCACAAAACTAGGTTAGCATCTTGTTTTCCCACTATCAGTTATAGAAAATAATCTTAATTTATTTGCTATTTTTGAACCACAATAGATTGAAATATTCCTGAAAGTATTTGCAAATTTACTATGACACCTAATAAAGTGCTCTATTTACAAAAGTACTGATAACAGAAATACATTTTAAAGTCACGTGTTAAGATTTTTGTTTGTTTGTTTGTTTCATTCAGGCCTTGAAGTGGTTTGGGGTCTATTTAAGCTTAGATTATGCTAAAATCTAGTCCCAAAATAGCAGGAACTTTTAAATTGTTTTATTCATTATTATGCCTAAAGCACATAGAAGAGTTCTTGACACAAGATAGATGCTCAAAAATATTTGCAAGTTAATGTCGAGTAAGTGATTTTGGTTTCAAAATATTCCAGATATTGTGTAACCATTACATTCCGTAGAGTTATACTTGAAACTTATATTGTTCTAGCTATACTGTATTTTTAGAAATATCATCTTTTTTTATCGGTAAGTTCAGAAACTTCAGAATTGATTTAATCCAATTTTTGCTCCAGCTTATATCTCTTCCATCATATCATCAAAAACAGAAGGGATCCAGGAGATGAAACATTCTTGTATGTGTGAGTGTTGAGTAATGAATAGAAAATGGTAGGTTAAATGTTTTTGGAAAACCTTTAAAAATATACTCTAGCATAGCCTTTAATAATATGGGAACTTTATCTACAATATTTCATTTTGTTGCATTTGTCGTAGTAATTTAGTTGAAAATAACAGAAATACACATTGACAGAATTTGAGGAAAAGACAGCTTTTCTTAACTTACTATTATGAGAAAGATGCAATACAGGTAGAAATCCAAGGTGTGATATTTAAATGAGCCATCTGAACCGTTGAAAACTTGGAATCACACATCTTTGTACTGGACCTCCTTGCCTCTTTCTGCCTATGAGCTATATTTGCAATTCATTGTTAGTAAGTATTCTTTTAGTTGCAGGTAACAATGTCACCTTATAGTTTTCTCTTTCTGACCCATTTGGCAAGGATTCTGGATAGCTCCAGAACTTTACAATCACAGCTTAATAAAGTAAATAGCTCAATTTTATAATATACCGTCTATACATTGCATTGCATGTTCACCACCAGAGTCAGTTCTCCTCCCATCACCATATATTTGATCTCATTTACCCTCTTCTACCACCTCCCCTCCCCGCTTACCCTCTGGCAACTACTAAACCATTGTCTGTGTCTATGAGTTTTAGTTTGTTTGTTTGTCTTGTTCATTTGCTGCTTTCAGTTTTCTATTCCACATACGAGTGAGATCATATGGTTCTTGACTTTTTCTGTCTGACTTATTTCTCTTAGCATAATAATCTCAAGATTCATCCACGTTGTCACAAATGGCAGTATTCCCCAATATTTGTCTTTCTGTCAAGGCATTTTTCTTTTCTACCTGTAAATTCCTAATCTTTATTTTCACTTTAACTGTGGAACATGACAATTCTGTCACATCATAACTGGTACTCCACCAGAATATGTTTTTACTGAAGGGTTGTTATATTCAGTGATTGAGTCAGTAAAAAAAGAAAAAGAATACTGCAAAGGCACATGTTACTTTTTTGGCATTTACAACTGTATGTCTACATTAAAGAAAATAGTCACTTATATACACTTATCACAAATGGCATCTGTTGAAAGTATATGAACTATGTTTTTGTTAGCAGTGCTTACAAAAATATTTATAAATACAAATTAATTTCACCTGCTGAGCTACTTTAATTCTTAAAAAAACAATTTACTTATATATTTCAAAAAAATATGTCATATGTTTGCAGCTTCAGTTGGACTAAAGTCTTATCAATCAAAGAAATGAGGAAACACGTTAGGAACATTTCCAGTGTTTATAACACATATCCTGTGTTTATATATTTGCCATACCCTCATGGACAGAAGCAGGAAAGGGAAACTATGTTTCGAATTCTTCCAAATCCCCCTACAATTTTCTGAAGACAACTTGGGACAATGTAGACCAAGTGGTACAATGAACACACAGATGGTGAATATACCACGTGCAGAGAGGAGGTGAGAATGGGAAAACTCCAGGGATGTGCCCAGAGAAGCCCGCCGGCTCCAGAAGCGGTACACATAAATGTGAAGCCTCTGGAGGACCAGGCGTGGGCTTGGCAGATTACTAAGGGAAGCTCCTGGTTCTCAGAGATGTTCAGAACTGCCTCTTCCCTGAAGGATACTTATGTCTCTCATGGCCTCCTCACTACAGAAGGCGAATCCCATGATACACCCTAGACCACCACTTTCCTACGAGTTCACCCAGCCACGTGAACTAGAAATGTGTTACCTGCTTGTTTCCCTCCCTTCTACCTCCAGGCCCTCATGTGGACCCTTTAGAAATGGTGTCTTCCTTTATAACAATGAAGACTTATTTAAATTCTACCCATGTTGGAAACTAAAGGTTTCAATTTACTTCTCCAAATATCTCCTGTATTTTTGCTACAAATTTAAAATGTGGTATATCTTGTTTATAACTAAAATTAATCTTGAATACTGTGGAATTTTTTAAGTAAATGTATGGTGGTAGGGAAATAACAAGTTTAGACATTAACAGGATATGTTTTGTAGGTAAAGAATATGAATTTTCATGTCAATGTAAATTTTATTAAAGGGACTTTCTTTAGTTTCACTATAAAATTCTGATGAATTGCAAGTTTATATGGAAACAAATTCTGTGAAAAAGACAATGAATTACTGAAATGAATAATAATTACATAAGAGCACATTAAAAGATACTAAAATGAATGTAATGCTACCTAATATAGGCCAAATACTGTTAAGTATTTTAACCAGCTGATTGGGACAGAGAGGAACATTCTTAGCACCTTACTAGGTGAGGAAATGTGGACAAAGTTGTCAATTCTTGAGTGAATAGGATTATGATACTATGCTCTCTTGAAATCAGAGCTGTCCTTTCTTGCATAAAATGAGATTCTTCCAAAGGGAAGGAAAAGTTGTGAAAGATCTGACAAGCAAAGCTATAGTTCAAGAATAACTATTGTTTCTTTTTCCTGTGAACATGTCTATGCTCTCTCTAGCTGTACCACATCTGAAATAAAGCATTGAATTTGATTCCATAAGTACTGCTTGGAAGAAGTCCTAAAGTGATTAACTATTTAGGAAAATGCAGGAAATGTGTAAAAGGTATACTATCTGACAAAAAGAAAGCCTATGCAACATAATTTTAGAACTGGGGTTTTCCTTAGAAAAATAAAGTTCAAGACTATCTTCTTATTTATTAGGAAATCAGGGTTGACAGTTTTTAAAAGACTTATCAGGATTGTAATGAAGCACAGAAAAACCCAAGACTGAAGCTCATTTGCCCATTTTTGTTCAAAATAGAGAATGAGGAGAAATAACAGTCATAGGAAATCCTTCTGAGAATATGAGCCCTTTGTGTCATAAAGTAAGTGGACTATGTATTTTCATAAGATGTGTACTACTTTGTTAACTAGACCTAAAGAATTTATTTAAATTGTTTTTAAAACATGGGGAAAATGTCACACATTTTGTTTTTGACAGACTTGAAATGTGTTTTGGAATAAAAATATACTAGGATAAAATACCATTGTGTATTTTTTCCAGGTATCATAGTTAGTAACACAGGCAGTTTGATTGTGGGAAGGCACCCTAATATATTCATTGGTGGTATTTGATAAGTTTATATTTGTTTAATAGAACATATTAAAACACTGGAAGAACTTGATTCATTTCGCTTAATTCTTCCATATTGTGTCAAGGAGACATAAGATATAGCTAACTCTTCAGGGAGGTAAAAAGACTAGAGAATACAAGAGACTGATTTATTATCAAAGCTTCATCCAGCGTCAACTTTCAATAGGTTTTCTGCCTAAAATCCTGTCACCTTCTAAAGGCAAAGATGTAGACTAATTTTTATTATTTTTATTTATTTATTTATTTATTTATATATAATTTATTTATTTTTAAGATTTTATTGGGGAATTGGGGGAGAGGAACAGCATTGGGGAATTGGGGAAGGGGAACAGACAAGTTACTGTCCTTCTGTTCCTCAGTTTAGTTATGGAGGACGTCGCTTCACTGGCCCATGTTGGTATTATCATTGCGCTCTTCCCAGGTGAGGCAGATTGGTCGCCGGTCACTAGATGGCCACTCACGGCAGCTCACACAGGCTGCCGGCCACTCACGGTAGCTCAAGGCAGCCCCCTGCAGTCCCACTGCAGCCTACGCCACCACCGGTGACTCACAGCAGCCCAGCTCCAGGTCAAGCTGTTGTTCATCATCTTAGCTGTAGAGGGCACAGTGTCACTGGACCACATGTGGGCTCCGAACCAGGGCCCTGCTGCGTAGAGCTGGTGTCCCAAGCCACCTCTTAACCAATGCGACACTCAGCCAGCCCTAGACTAATTTTTAATATATAACCCCCATGCAGTTATACTATCAGCATGGTGACTATCCTAAGAATATAACAGTAGAAAAAAAAACATAGGTTCACACATTATACCACCATTTATTAAAAATGGGTACTTAAATAGTTAAGCCAGATTGATAGATTAATCTTGGCAAGATGGAATAGTATTCCAAAAATAAGACTATGTGAATGAATGTCTACCCTCCTATAGTTAGGTCTTCTTCGAGTTTTCTTTTATCATGTGCTATATATAAAAGTGAGTGTATAGTCATTGATTCTTTTTA
Organism: Hipposideros armiger; assembly: GCF_001890085.2. Taxonomy (NCBI): domain Eukaryota; kingdom Metazoa; phylum Chordata; class Mammalia; order Chiroptera; family Hipposideridae; genus Hipposideros; species Hipposideros armiger. Next base: position 62,156 of record NW_017732139.1, on the reverse strand, counting down.
TGACAAAAACTGTTGAGCCTTTTCTCCTTAGGAATAAAAATAGAGTAGAAGTTGTAACAAAGATCTATGGTTATTGGAGACTACTATGGATTTTTCTTCCCTTTATTCAACAGAACTGAAATTGCTTTACTTAACATTTGTGCAAATGTAAGATTCTGCAATAAAAGAAATTTAAACTCCTGAATATATTTAATTTCTCAAGAAGTTTTGGATTTTTATAAGTCAATGAATTACAAAATAAGATTAAAATCACCTGAAAAATGTATATCCTAAGGCATTTAAAAAATTTTAAATGTCATCACCACTCACAAAATCCTATTTTTAAGAGGAAGACCATACCTTAATTTTCTGATAGGATACTGTACATTAAACATGTGTATACAATAATTATTATGCACTCTAAGAAAGTGTGCAAAAAAAAACCAACCTAAGGTATTAATCTCTGTTAAAGTAAGAACAGAAAATATGTTTTTCAAAAGCTGAAATTTCTATTTATGGGAATTAACAAACTAGATGTTAATTAGCTTAAATACTAGTTTTCTTCAGCAGGAATATTGCCTAGATAGAGAGCTCTCCTGGGAAGCCATCTGCACTCATCACTGAAATTGTCAAAAAGTAAATTTATATATTTGTTATGCTGAAACAATATAGTAAAATTTAAGGAAATGAAAAGTACCTCTGATTTGGGGCTACAAAAATTAGGACCTGCATTATTCATTAAAGAAAACACTTTATATTTTCTGGATGATGTTTTGTGAGGGAGAGGGCTGTAAGAAAGGTAGCAAAATCATATAATGAACAACCAAGATGCCTTTCAGTAGGTAAATGGACAAACTATGGTACATCCAGACAATAAAATATGATTTAGCACTAAAAAGAAATGTGCTATCAAGTCATACAAAACATGGATGAATCTTAAATACATATTGCTAAGTGAAAGAAGTCAATTGAAAGGCTACATGTATTGTTTTTAACTATGCAGCATTCTGGAAAGAGGCGAAACTATGGAGACAGTACAAAGATCACTTGCTGCCAGGGATTAGGGAGGAGGGAGGTATAAATAGACAGCACACAGAAGATTGTTTGGTTTGTAACACTGTTTTGTGTTATACCATATCAGTGGATACAGGTCTTAAACATTTATCAAAACCCATAGAACATACAACACTAAAAGTGAACCCTAATGGAAGCTAGAGATTTTGGTTGATATTGATGTGTCAGTGTAGGTCCATTGATTATCCCAGTGGTACCACTGGTGTGGGATGTTGACAATGGCTACGTGAGGCTGTGGATGTGTCAGGGGCAGTGGGTATATGGGAACTCTTTGTAATTTCTGCTTCATTTTGATATGAACCTAAAACTGCTCAGATAACCACCTATATTAAAAATAGACACACACACATACACATACTAATATACATCTATATGTACATGTGTATTTGTAAATATATATCAAAATTATGTTAAGATGTTTTGGGGGAGTAGACTGTGTGGCGTGTTATGAGAAACTTGTTCCTTTATTATCTTTGTTGGTTTGTTTTGAATTCTGTATTTAGTCAACTGGAAATGCCTGCACCAATCCTCAAATGCTTTTTACCAAAAGTAATAACTTCTTTAAGATGCAAGAGTAGGCTTTAAGAGAAGACTTCAAAACTAAAAAGCCATAAAAGTGGCTTTTTCAGAGAATAATCAAAATACCTTCCCTTAATATTTTCAAAATATACTTTGCTAGGATCAAACAATGCTTAGTAAGAGTGTAATAAATACTGGCATATGTAATATGCATAATTTATTTCATGTTTTGCAGATCTTAGAATTGGGTAACCTTAGAATAATCTAATCAGATACCAATGAACAAATCTCGATACTTCAGCTCTATATTTAGTGTAATAATCCTCAACTGGAAATTAGTCAAACTTCCATTAACAACAGAATGGATAGTTAAAATGTGGAATAGAGTACATTAATGAAGGTGAATGGCCTAATACTACATGAAATAATATGGATAATTTACACAAGATAATGAAAGAAAAAAGCCAAAAAAAAGAGTATATATTGCATTATTTCATTTTTAAAAATAACAAAAACAACCCAATTAGTTGTCATGATACTAGCTTACTTTGAGGATGGGGTCTTGACTTGAAAAAAAAGTAACTGAGAAGTTCCTGAGGGTGCTGGTAATGTTCTGTTTCTTGACCTGGGAACATATTACAGGAGTGAGTTCAACTTGTGAATGTTGATCTACCTGTACAATGTTAACATTTGCCCATTTATGTATAGTATGGTACCATGTTTACACTGTGCCCAGCAATGAACTGAAACCGTCAAAGGGGATTAAAGAAGCATAGTACAGTGTCTACTCTGGATCCTTCCAGCTTGGATAAGGAGAGGCACCTTCCATGGAGGGAAATACTACGTTTTTCAACTGGGAAGTATATGATTAAAAGTCAAGTGTTATAAATTTATTGTCTCTAGCTCAAACAAGGACAATACTGGGATGTAACATAGATAAGAAATGTTAAAGAATGGACTTGAAATATTCATTAAAGTATAACTTTGGATAATTTGACTCTCAACTTTCTAAAGATGTGACAATTTTAAGATCTTTATTATATAGTTCCTCTGGAGTACAAAAAGCAATACTATCA
>NW_017732139.1:54951-58188 GCF_001890085.2 Hipposideros armiger | reverse complement strand
ACTTTTCTGACAACCAATATGTAAGCTGTTATCTAGTATCTTTCTGTTCTATAGTTCAGTTGGTTTGTGAGGCACTAATGAAGGCAAGCTTTAATAGTGATGGAGTTAAGGGCATTTTTATTTGAAACACATTTCTGTGTTACCTGGTAGCTAATTAGATTCATAATTTCAATGGCTAGCATAGCAAAAATGACTTAGGGTGGAGTTATGATGTGCTATCTATAGTTTTCTCCTAAAATTAACGTGGGTCAAGAGGGAGCAATGTCATTTTCATGTATAAACAAAAGTATTTGTAAGTACTTTTTTTGTATTTGTGACTATCTTAAATTTTATATTTAATATCTTTAAGAACAAAGATTCATTCTTGTAGTTTTACAATATTTTCTGTATAATCAAGTCATTATTAGCAGATGGGAAAGAATTAGCAAAGGTGACATTGCCCACATCCATTGAATGTGCAAACCCCATACTTCAGTTCAGGTCTGCTGTAAAGCTCTGGATTACCTCAAGCAGAGATTACCTGGGGAACTTTAATTGTTCATGTCCAGTAAAATCTGCTGGGCTATTACTTTTTCCCACCAGAAGTTTTAGTCCTTCAGAGCTTTCATTAGTCACTTTGATCATCATTCTTCCTCTGCTCTGCCCACCCTCCAAACTGGAATGATATTCAGACAAACACCACACCCAGTTCATCTCCAGATTCACACAGGTGCACATGGAGATATTAAAAATAAAAACTCGCAAAGCCGTTTCATACCTACATGCAAATGAATATATTCTATGCAAATAAGCTAAAGAAAATCAGATTTGTATGTAGTGAAATTGCTTAGCTAAATAAACAAATTAAAGTAACTAAGGATCTAAGTATGTAGTTAGGAGTAAGCAATAATGATTATAATAAACTACCATTGAAGCGTTAATCTTGTGTCTTCGAGCTATATGCCAAAACATGTGAATTAGGAAAAGGGATAATAGCATCTGGAGTTCTTCCAGTAACTCAAATATTCATGAAATTATATGAACCATGTGCCTGTGAAGTCATCACCAAACTTTGTAGTAAGTAAATTGAAACTTGGGAAATTGATGCTATTGGGTATTATGCCAAATGACATCAGAATTGGTTATTTTTCCACAGACATATTAATGCTAAAGATGGGGGGAGAGACAGGACTAAAATAAATCTCATCCTGGGAAAGGAAAGCATTCTTTAAAAGGATCTGCAGTTCAAGACAATGTTTTTATAAGAGAACACTGTTATTCAAGATACAAGCACATATTTATTTAGTTATTTTATTTTCGAAATAAAATGTGTGGGCCTAAGAGAGCTTTAAGGGTTTACTGAAAGGTTCACATGCATGCTCAAGGCCTGATCCTTGGTAATGTGCATAACTACGTGGGTGACTGTTTGAGTTTTCTAGGGCTGCTGTAGCAAAGTTGTGCAAACTGGGTGGCTTGAACAACAAAAACATGTTTCCTCATAGTTCCAGAGGCTAGAAGTCCAAGCTCAAAGTGTAGCAGGGTTGGCTCCTTCTGAGGGCTGGGAGAGAGAATCTGTTGCATGTCTCTCGCCTAGTTCTGGAAGTTGCTGCCCATCTTTCACATTGCTTGGCTCCTGCTATCACCCCAATCGTTTCTGCCTTCATCTTCACATCGTGTTCTTTCTGTGTGCAGGTCTATCTCAAAATGTCTCCTTTTTTATAAGGACAGCAGTCATATTGGATTTGGCCATATTGGAATAGGTCCACCCTATTCCAGTATGGTCTCATCTTAACTAATTACCTCCACAATAACCCTATTTCCAAACAAGGTCATATTCTGAGGTACTGGGAGTTAGGATTTTAAGACTTAAATTTCGAGGGGGACAGAATTTAACCAACAGCCCCCATTTATATAAATCATATATGTGTGGTAACAATGGACCTGTCTTATACCACAATATTAATTGGAATGTGAATCATGAAAAAAACATGGCACCCTGAATACATTTTTTCTCACGGTTGAAAATGGTCATGCTCAGTGGGCTCCTTCAGATGCGGCAGTAGCACTCACTGACTTTCAGAAACATGTAAAATAATGTACTCAGAGCCAAAATTCTGGATTTGAGAACTAACTCTACCAGTTACAAAATAAGTGACTTTCAATAAGGTGCTTTTTTGTTAAGTCAGCTTCAGTAGATTATAAAATATATACAGTAAATGCAACCAATTTTAAGTGTAAAATTTGAAGAGCTGTGATATTTTGTACATAATCATTAAAATAATGACATAAAATATCCTCAACATTCTAAAAAGGAACCCCTTTCCCTGTCCCCAGGACCCTGGTGACTACTGACTGATCTGCCTTCTATGATTATAGTTTTGCATTTCCTAGAAGTGTGTGTGTGTGTGTGTGTGTGTGTGTGTGTGTGTGTGTGTGTGTGTGTGTATTATGTAATATTTTCTATATGGCTTTTTTTATTTCATATATTACTTTTGTTATTGATATATGCTACTGCATGTATCAGGTGATTCTTTTAATGATGGATAGAATTCCATAGTAGAAGTATTCACACTTTAGATATACCTTAATTTTCCTTAGTTGATCGACGTTTGGGTTCTTTTTCAGTAGGAGGTTATTATAGATAAAGCAACCATGAAAACTGGGTACACATTTTTGTATTTAAGTTTTTATTTCTTCTAGTAAATGCCTAGAAGTGGTACTGAATTAAATATATGAGAATTCCGATTGCTATATTTTCTCACTAACACTTGTTATTATTTTTTATAATTTTTATCTTTCGAGAGTGTGTGTGACTGTGTATTGTTGTGGCTTCAATTTACACTTCCCTAGTGATCAATGGTATTATGCATTTTCATGAGCTTATTGGTTATTTACATATCTTCTTAGATAAAGTGTCTGTTTCAAATCATTTGCCCATTTCTTGATGGGGTTATTGGGTTTCTTATAGATTTATAAGGGTTATTTCTAGATTCTAGATACAAGTCCTTTATCATACAGGGTTTGCAAATATATTCTCCCAGTTCATAATTTACCAGTTCATTTTCTTAATAATATCTTTTGAAAAGGAAAAGTTTTAAATTTTTATAAAGTAGAATTTGTCAGTGTTTTTTCTTTTATGATTTATTCTCTTTGTGTACAATTAAAAAATATCTGTTAACTCAAGGTTACTATATTTTCTCATATTTTTTCTAGAGTCTTATAATTTTATAGTTTTTCATTTCACAATTAGGATTCTGG
>NW_017732139.1:49712-53266 GCF_001890085.2 Hipposideros armiger | reverse complement strand
CTTCCTATTATTATTATCATTTAGTTTCTTGAGACAGAATGAGTTACTTTTAACCTGTCCAGAACTCCAACTTAATAAAACACTTTCTGTAACATATCTACCTTGTTGATATGTGACAAAAATAAGAAGGGAAATAATTAAGATTTTTAAATTATTATGTGAAAAATAGTATTTCTGGCCAAGGGACTATTAAAATGTAATTTTCTAATGGTGAACAAAATGTGACTATTAAATGAAGCAAATGATGATGTAAATAAGTGGCTTAATACCTGGTTTTGGAACATGGTAGACTCAAAATTATTGAGTGTCTCTTAAGTTATGGAATCTACATGCATAAAGATATTTATTTCCCTTAAAATATTTATAGTGCTTTTTTTCATAAATATTAAGTCTACTTAGATTTTCTCAAAATAAACTGACCTTTGTTGTTCAAATGATTTGAAAAGATCTTTATGGGATATTGTTGTAAATGTTTTTCATTATCTCAACTTCAAAAATTCATTGAAAACCTTGATGATTCTGGAAATATTCATATTAAAATACAGCACAAAGAACTCGATCTAATTTTCTAATTATGCATATTATCTCCCATAAGTTATGGAAACCATTATAGCATATTTCTAAACATGGACATAAATATTATATTCCCTAATAGTCTTTTCATTTTCCTAATGTAGTCTAATGGAGTTAACTAAAAACTTCAGTCTTCTCCTTTTCTAAAACATAAATTAAAACAATATTCCTTAATAGAATAGAAATATAAGCATGACAGTGGTTATTTTAGACTGGACTGGAAGACATTTAGTAAGATTCATGTCAATATGAATCTTACTTCATGTGCTTTTAACAAGGAATGTCATTGGTCTGTTTCCAAAAATAGGATAGGATATTTTATTTTATGAACTATTTGTATTTTGAAAATATTTTGCATGACCTCTGTAAGATAAAATAAGAAATAAAATAACACAAAGCTATTATTAGTAATATTTGCTTATTTAATTAGTTTGAGAAAACATTGCCATAAAAATAACCTTTAGCATCTTAGGTATTATCAACTGCTCTTTAATAACTTATTTTTCTCAGAAAGAAGGCTTTTCATTGCCTCAAAAAGTTATTTCCCTTGTACTATTTAGGTCAATACATATCATAGATATGAGGGCTGTGACAAATATGGTATTCTGACTGGCATTTTCAAAATCAGTAGGTTCATGCATGTGTTCATACACTTTGAAAGTTTTAGTTGTGGAATAAAATGCCATTCAAGGCCAGAGACAGGGCTGAAGGTAAGCCTAACACAGGTAACCGACACCTGTGTTTTTCCACTGCTCATTAAAATCTTATGTAATTGGAAAACAAATGCAATATAATATTTGTGTGGGCGTTTCCATGGTCAGTAGTTTCCTTCCTCTAAGAGCCTTGTCATTTTAATTTTCTGATGTTAGAAACAGTTCCTTCTTTATTCCACAGCTTCACATTTGATTGACTGTTACCGTTACCATGTGTCAATCTTCACACATTATGCTTGCTGAGTGTAACTGAGATATTGGTATCAAGAACAGCAACTCAGTGGTTATAGTGTTGAAGCCAACATAGACAGAAGCTTAATGGGCTCAATATATTTTGTTGAACATCCTAACATGTCAGCCCTCGCTGATTATCACTGTACCATTGTATCTTTTTTTCTCTAGGATCTCTAAAGTCAACTGCTATTATCATATACCCCTTCCTTATACCATCCTCCCCTTCACCTTTTTGAACTTGATAAAATCTATTCTGGATTTTTACCATAGATTTATTCTCAGTGGTATGGTGATGTGAATGGAGTACCGGGCTCAATGTTCTACTCACTTGCTCTGTGATAATAGTTAAAACATGACTCTCACTAAGCCAAATTTCTTCAACTATACATTGATAATAATCATACTAAATAAATATTACATATAAAAGCACACTTGACATGTTAAGTGTTACAATTGAGCTGGCATACTCATTTGGTTTAGACCATTATTAGCAAAAACTAGGGTTCTTTGGGAACTTTAAAACAATAGTTTCTGAAGTGTCAGTATAATTTTGCAAAAAGGTAGTTTTGCATAGAACTANCTTGCACATGTTTTGTAAGATTTATCTCTAAGTGTTTTTTGTTTTGATGCAATTGTGATGCTATTGTGAATAGCAATGTGGTCTTTCACAATCAAATTGTTTGCTGCTGTTATATAGAATTCATTTTTCATATCGGCCTTTTATTGTACAATCTTGCTAAATTCACTTATTGGTTCTAATCACATTTTTGTAGATTGCCTTATATTTTCTAAAGAGTCTGCCATGCTGTTTGCTTTAAAGGAAAAAAACCCAAAAAATAAAAAACAAACAATTTCAAAGTAGATCCCTTTTCATTCTTGTATTACTGTACTTGTTCAGGCATCCAATATCATTTTGAATGGAAATGATGTGAATAAACCTCTTTGTATGCTTCTCAAGCTTAGGGATAAATCATTCATATTTTCACCATTAAGTATTATGTTAGCTGTAGATTTTTCATAGACACACTTTGTCAGATTCAGGATGTTTCTTCTATTTCTAGTTTTCTAAGAAGTTTTATCAAAAGTAAGTGCTGAATTTTGCAAATGCATTTATAGAGATGATAATATAATTTCTTTTTATCTTTTGGGTATGGGCAATTGAATTGATTGTTTTAAAAATGTTGAACCAACCTTGCATTTCTCGAAGAAATTCCACTTCTTTGTGATCTATTATTCTTTTTATGTATTGCTGGATTCAGTTTGCTAATATTGTGTTAAGGGATTTTTGTATCTATATTCACGAAGAATATCAGTTTGTATTTTTTTTTCTGTGATGTTTTTGTCTCGTTTTTGCACCAATGCAATACTTCCTTTATAAAATGAGTTGAAAAGTTTCCCTTTTCTTATATTTACCAGGAGAGATTTTGTAGAATTGGTGTGATTTTCTTCTTAATTATTTGATACATTTCTAAAATTAAGCTACCTAGGCTTTGAGTTTTCCCTGTGAGAGGTTTTTGTCTACATTTTCCATTTCCTTAATATATAAAGGTTATTAGTTTTTCTATTGCACATTGTAGTGCTGATAATTTATATTTTTCTTGGAATTTATCAATATCATCTAAATTACACAACTTATTGACATAAAATTTATATCATTCCTTTATCTTCTTTTAATGTCTATAAAATCTGAACTTATAGTAAGTGCCTCTTTCATTCCTGACTTTTGTAAATTATATCTTCTGCCTTTTTTCATGGTCAATTTGACTGGAGCTTTTTGTTTGTTTGTTTGTTTTGTTTTAAGTCTATTGAACTCTTCAAAGACCAAGTTATAGATGAATTTAAAATTTCTTTTTTTGTTTTGTTTTCAATTTTGTGACTTTTGTTCATATCTTTATTGTATTCCCCCTGTTTATTTGGATTTTAATTTCTATTTCTCCTTCTTCTTCTTCTTCTTCTTCTTCTTCTTCTTCTTCTTCTTCTTCTTCTTCTTCTTCTTCTTCTTCTTCTTCTCCTTCTTCTCCTTCTTCTCCTTCT
>NW_017732139.1:41422-47652 GCF_001890085.2 Hipposideros armiger | reverse complement strand
AATGCCCATATTATAGAATAATATGACTCAGATATCTAACACTTAACTATAAAGGGATGAAATAAGGTAGAAAAAAATCAAGTTGATTGTCTTAAACCTTGCCTTTCTTCCTTTATTTAGAAAAAAAAATTTCCCAAATTGGAAACTTATCTTTTGATATTTAATTCTGGAGAGCTCTGGCTTGTTGAAATTAAAGCTGATTTCATTTCCCATTTTATCTTTTTCCATATGCCTACCACTCATCACAAGCCGTCATCAATATTTATAATGGAATACAAGAGAACATTTACTGCCCCTATATTCCTCTTGTTTCCTTGCAACAGCCTATCATTAGAAAGGCTGTGGAGGCTTTGAATAGTTTTGTTGTGTGTGTGTGTGTGTGTGTGTGTGTTTCCAATGCAATGATTTCTTTCAATGTCACTGTCACAGCAGGCAATGTCACTGCTACTGCACTTGTCCTACATAAACAGTAGTACTCACTGCTCTCTCTTTTTTATTTTAACAAATCATACACTGTGTTTTATCACCCCACTTAGCTATAAATACAATGGTTACATAAAATTATATAAGCATTCATAGCAGGAAAAGAGGTCAACCAAAATTTCAGAATAGAAACACTGATTTAAAATAGCTGTGCATTCCTTCTTTCCCTGCCACCAAATCTTTCTGCCAGCATCCATCTAAGGGTGGTTATAAAATTACAAGTAGTTAATCACAAATACATAAGTTGCCTCTAACAGGTAAAGAGGAAAACTCCTAGGTAAGGGTTTTCAGTATTTAACCAAATGCCTCACCTCCTCCTTCGTCCCCAAATTCAAATTGCATTTTTTCTTTATTCTTAATTATGTATACTGTCTGATTTGACATACTTGCTTGGTTTTAATTTTCTTTGTCCTTTTATTTTTAGTCCTTAGTCCTGATGTTCCATTTATCTCTCTAACCAAATTACCTGCTTTTTTTATGGGCAATTATCAAGCATCCCTGAATAAGTAGAGGCCTTTCCAAGTAAGAATAGAATTTACTTACATTGCTGCCTTTGGTGTATCCCTAAAGAATAAGCATTTATATATATTTAGTATTTAAGCAATTTCTACTAACACAGTCAAGATTCTGGCAGAGTATGATTACAGTGAATCTGAGAAAAGTCTAATGTTCATAGGTCCTTCACACAGGATTGTTATAGTTATGCCATTGCATTCAAACTCTGGGCACACTTGTGAAAATGTATGTGTTATATATCCAGAAAATATAATATGAACATTTCAAGCCTTTAACATTATTTAAAAATTATGTAGAATTTTGACCATGTTGAACACAACTTACTTCTTTTTGCTTTTTGTGACCAGGACCAAAGTAGAAGAGAAGGAGAGACATGGTTATATCTTGGATATAGCTATACAAATAAACAATTAGCCAGGTAACCCTGGGCTTGCCAAGTATTGTAATGAATCTGAAAAGGCACTTAACAGAAGGACACAAATTCAGGTCTGGAATAATGTTTGGTACCTATAACTTGACATACGCATTTACTATTAAAGATATCATTCTGGTACAATCTGGAATAAAAAGTATCACATATGAAAAATTACAGATAAGAAAACTAAAATTATATTTCACATCATGAATGTGTTTATATAACTGAGAGAGTGGTGTTGTCACGATTAAGAGTTTCTGGAAGACATTCATTCAATCTTCTACTTTCTGCAGAGAGAATAAACTCTTCGTTTGAATATTGCTTTTCAAAAAGCCTCAGCTCCTTTAATGTACATCTCAAGAGCACAAAACTTCTATTCCTGAACATACTGCCCAAAATACTTCAGCACCAAGAATAAGCCATTTTTAAATAGCACACACAATCCATATTTTATACCAATATTCAACTCAGAATTTCACGTTGTTAGTACTGAGTTAGAAACTGGATATATAAAGCTTTGGAAGGAGAGGGGTTGGTGGTGATGAATCTGTTTATTGGCTGAAGTCCATGCACCAACTTATACTTATTTAAATGGATGACAGTCTTTATGTTAGATAAGCAAATGTTAAATCTTATCAAGAAAAGAACCTGTTAGTTAGAGGATCTTAGAACTTATCCTCACAATTTAATGTTAGTAATGTTATAAATTAAATTTGCTATACAAAGCATGATATAAACCAAATTTAGAAGAGGAAGGAGCAGCTGCTGTTTCCACAGAGAAGGAAGACAACAATTTATCTTGTAAACTACAGCTGTTATGTATCCATCACATTTATTTACTCTCATTCTCTCACTTTTTTCCTCCCTGAACTCTTCATCACTCAAGGAATCCTTATACCCTTCTGTCAGATCCTTTTGAGTGAACGTATGTATCTGTTCGTTCCTTAACTTAACATATATCTATGTCCGGGGACAAAGTTTCCATGTCTTTCCCTTATCATCTGTATATTTTGTCTCCTCAGCGTCTCCTCACTTCAAGTGCCTTCTAACTCTGACAGTTTTTGCTTAACTTAATTTCTACTTGACTATGTGTATCACTACATTGATTTTTGCTGCCTGTCTCCTAAAATGTGTTTCTTTGGTTTTCGTTTTTTGAAATATTTATTCTTGTCTTACCGATTTCTTTCCTATCTAATTGTTTTTCTTGACATTAGTTGACAAAAACACTCCAGCGGAAAAATTAGAACATAAGGAATAAAACCCAGAGATCTAGTCATCAAAACGTAAAAAAAAAAAAACCCACAAAAACACCTAGGAATAATAGCGCTCATATTTTGAATGAGTTTTATTCTTTCTTAAAATGGAAACAAGTGAACCTTACAGCAGAAATCTCCATTACTGTTCCTATCCTCCTTGTCTCCATTGTGACTCCTCTGTTCCTATTGCTAAGCATTATTCATTTGCAATGCTATAATGACCTTCAATACCACTACTGTGTTAAGGTACTAAATATGGGGGGTGGCCATGTGGCTCAGTTGGTTAGGGTGCGTGCTCTTAAAAAGAAGGTTGCTGGTTCGACTCCCACATGGGATGGTGGGCTGTGCCCCCCCTCCCAACCCCCAATTAGATTGAAAATGGCAAATGGACTTGGAGCTGAGCTGTGCCCTCCACAACTAAGATTGAAGGACAACAACTTGACTTAGAGCTGATGGGTCCTGGGAAAAACACACTGTTCCCCAATGAAGTTTAAAAAAAATGATATTAAATATCTTGTAAAGACTTCTGCCCTCCAGGTGATGATTTTATATTGCAGCAATAGTGGGAAAGCAACATAAGTGCTCACACCAATGTCAGTTAGTATGATATGGAAAACAGTGAAAGTTTAAATAAAAGGCCTTGACTTATGAATGAAGTTTCTATTTCATTTGGGCATACACCAAGCAATCTGCAGAATTGGCAGAGTCTGTTTTCACAAGGGAAACGCAGTTCTGTTTTCTATCAGAAAATCAACAGAAACAAAACAAAAACAAAAAGTTGAATGCATCCACATACTGAGGAAAATAATAAGCAAATTAATCAATATTGGGGTTGAGGCTCTTTAGTCTATAGTTATTAGATACTACTGATCTGTATTTAGCAAAAGGTGTGTAAGATGGAATGTGTGGCTTACCTGTGAAATTGGACAGTAATGTGTGGGGAGCTGTAATGCTGAAGGCAAAAGGCCTAAGCTGAACTATTATTTGTGTGTGGGTTGGTAGGGACGCATGCAGTAACAATATATGATTTGAAAGAGATAATCTAATTGAATCATACTTTAATTTTCTACAATATTACTGAATGAAAATATTTAGAAAATTCTATAAGCGTAACTAATTAAAAAGTATTCAGGGACATGGTCTATGATAGTCTAAGGCGAAACATTCACAGCGGAACAGTTCAATGGCATTGTACGAAAGCTGTGGAGGTAGTCCCATGGTACGATATACCTAACTTTTTTTTGAGTAGAAGAGGGAAAAGCACAGAATGGAAAGGAATAGCAGAGTTTGGCAAGCTGGCATTCCTGTTGCTTTTAATGAAAATAAATATTTAAAGAAGGTAGAAAATGGAACTCTTTCTGTATCTATAATAAGAGAGTAAAATTGACAAAACAATTCTAGGTAGAGTAAAGGACTTTTTAGAATTGTATTAACAATGAGCTTTAAAATTTTAGAATGATAATTTAAAATAAATGGAGTAAAATTCCTTCAGGTATATTCCCAGACAATGGGAGGATACAACACCCTCTCAAGTTATCTGTAGACACCATCTTCCTTCCGTAGTAAATGGCCTGTAGCCTAGCTGGGTCAGCTGACAGAGAAGTCACCCCCACATGTTCCTGAGTCCCCCTGCCCTTTTTTTTCCTCCTTTTTTGAAGAAAATTTATGCCATAATTGAAAAACCTTGTAAACAGATTTTAAAAAGGACAGGAGGGCAATCTTGATTTAGTCAGTGGTAGAAAAAAAAATGATTTTAGTTCAGAACATTTACGTTCTATCAACTCCAGGCTGAGCTGTGAACTTTTACTCATTCATTCATTGATTCATTCATTCTTAGCTTTGAGGTCCTCTAAAATGAGGCACTGTCTACTTAAAGTGTAGTTGTGACAATTAAATACGAAACTGTCAGGCACAGTTAATTTACAGATAAACTTATCTATTTTTTAAATAAACATTTGGTGTCTATATTGAAGGAGGAAATACTCCAAGTGCTGCAAAAACAAAGACTAATAAAACATAGACCCTCCCTTCATACAGCTAATAGAAGTAAAGAGGTGGGAGGAAAAATAAGTGCCCTAAGCTTTCACAGAAGCCATGACAGTATATGACACCCCTGAGGGAGGGGTCAATTTTTACAAGTAGGGATGAAGTCAGAAGGGGTTTCCTTAGAGACATAGAGACATGTGGTTGGTGGATACATGGAGGGGTGGGTGCTGCCTGGTCAGATGTGGGTGGCTTTGACGCATGCTGGAGCAGTGAGGTGCATGTACAAAATCCAGGAATATATTTGAAGAAGAGAGCTGCCTTATGAAATTACAAACTGCATATAGGCTAGATACTGAATACCCATATATTCATATAATTGTCATTCTAAAGATAGAGTGGAAACAAAAAAGGATTAGAAAATGTTACTGACTGTTACTATGAACAATCCTCTACAGGTTTTTTATATGGACATAGATTTTCACTTTTCTAGGATAAAGGCCTAGAAGTGCGATTGCTGTATCACACGGGAAGCTCATGTTTAGTTTTATAAGAAACTGCCATACTACCTTCCAGAGTGGCTGTACCATGTTACATTCCCAACAGTGTATGAGAGATCTGGTTTCTCTGCATCCTCACCAAGAACTGGAAGAAATCAAAACGTCCCTTAGTCACTGAGTGGCTAAACTTTGCACATCTGTGCCATGGAATACTGCTCAGGGATAAAAAGGAACAAACTATTGGTACATAGTTGGAAGGATCTCAAGGCTGTTATTCTGAATGAAAAGAGCTAACCTCAAAAGTTCACATACCGTATGATCCCACTTACGTTACTTTCTCAGAATAATAAAATTATAGAGACAGAAAACAGGCTGGTGATTGTCGAGGGTTAGGGATAATGATGGGAGGAAGAGGGTGGGTGGAACTATAGAGGAGCATGTGGGAGATCTTTGGGATGCTGGAGTAGTTCTGTATGTTGATTTTGGTGGCAGTTACACAAATCTACACGTTCTAAAATGACAGAACTATACACATGTACTGAACCAACATCAAATTCTTGACTTTAATATGGTACAATTCATATGTAAGATGTAATGATTTAGGGAAAATTGGAGGAAAGTGGGTAAAAAGCACATAGACCTGTCTGTATTGTATTTGAACATTCTTGTGAATCAATGGTTATTTAAAAATAAAAAGGTCAAAAATAATGTGGTCTCCAGAAAACAACAATAAGAAAAAAATATTACTGGTAACAAGAGAAACCATTTGTACATGGCAAAGAACAGAAAATGAAAGGTCTGGATACAGTGAAGAAACAAAGAAAAAATAGGTTGAATACTTTTAATTGAAATATTAAAATGCATTAAAATCATGACCTCATAAAAGAAGACATATAACATGCTTTGTAGACATGCCGTTTTTTTCAACATTTAAACTACATAGTGATTAGGCTTTCCAGATGTCCTTCAGCAGTGGAAAAAAAATAAGCATGTTTTTAGATAAAAACTTTCATTTATTAATGTAATTTCTGATTACTATTTGGAGAGTTTCTATAATTGGCTCTATTTACAAAAAAA
>NW_017732139.1:0-40832 GCF_001890085.2 Hipposideros armiger | reverse complement strand
GGCAGCTGCTGGCTGCTCACGCCAGCTGCTGGCTACACACGGTAGCCTATGGCAACCCACTGCAGCAGGGGCTGCAGCCTACACTGTCGCCGGCCACTCATGGCAGCCCAGCTCCAGGTCGAGCTGCTGTTCAGCTTCTTAGCGCTTGAGGGCAGTGTCACTGACCCTCATATGTGGGATCTGAACCGGAGCCTTCTGGCGTTCTAAGCCAGCTCTTACCAACACGCCACTCGATTGGCCCTGTAGCAGTTTTTTAAAAAGCTGTTTGTTTTTGTTTTTCAGTGACCAAAATTTCAGAAATACATTTTGGCTTAGGAGACTTGGAAATTCAGGGAATTAACTAAATTCCAGCATGGCTGGGTCCGGGCTTCAATGTCAGCTGGTAAGTGTGTTTTCAGTACACTTATTAGCCTGTTCCTGTTTTTGGCTTAACTCTCAGGAATGTTTTCCCACATGGTGACAAAAATGACTACCAAGATAACACCAGAATGCCCCTTTCTTAATAGTCATGGTAGAACCCCAACGATAACATTCATTGGCTTGGCTTCAGTTATGTACCATCCTGGAAACAGGGTAATTCTGGCCTTATAACATGAGTTTGAAAGTATTCCCCACTGTCTATTTTTTAGAAGCGCTTGAGAAGGATATATGTTAATTCTTCTTTGAATGTTTGGTATAATTCACTAATGAAGCTGTCTAGTCCTGGACTTTTGTTTGTTGGGAGATTTGTGTTGTGACTGGTTTAATCACCTTATTAGTGATTAGTCTATTCAGATTTTCTAGTTCTTCATAATTCAGTCTTGGAAGTTTGTATGTTTCTAGGAATTTATGCATTTCTTCTAGGTTTTTCAATTTTTTGCATATAATTATTCATACTATCTCATTATCCTTTGCATTTTTGTGGTATTATTTGTAGTGTTTCCCTTTCATTTCTGATTTTATTTGAGTCCTCTCTTTTTCTTGATGAGTCTAGATAAAGGTTCATCAATTTTGTTTAACTTTTCAAATGACCAAGAAAATGTTTTTGAGAGTCATCTATATTATTATAAACCCATAGTTCATGTTTTATTTCTAGATATTATTCCATGTTATAAACATACCTACATATTTTTAATCCACTCTCCTATTAAAGAATAACTGTGTTGTTTGCCACTTGAGGGCAATTATCTATAAAACTTCTGTAAGATGATATTGTAAATCTCTATGTACACATGTTTGATTTATTTTTGGGAAATACTAGGAGCAAAACTTCTAAGTTATATGATAGGTTGATACGTAGCTTTATAAAACAAAACAAAACAAAAAAACTGCTGAACAGTTTCCAAAATGATTATGAAATTTAAATTCCCATATCTATGGGTAAAAATTCTGTAACAAAGCCAAAATATCATGTCAGTTTGTTTGTTTGTTTAAATTTATTGAGGTGACATTGGCTAAAAAAATTATATAGGTTCAGGTGTACAATTCTATAATACATCATCTATACATCACATTGTGTGTTCACCATCCTAAATCAGATCTCCTTCTGTCACCATATATTTGACCTCTTTGACCTCCCTTTCTTTTTAGCTGAATGTGACATGGTATTGGGTTGTCAGAAAAGTCATGACGTATTTTTCCTATGTTTTTCGTTGCAAAAATGCATCATCACTTTTCCGACAGCCCAATATTTCATTTACAATGCAGATTTCCCTACTAATGGTGTTGAACACCTTTTGATGTGCTTATCACTGATACACATAAAGAGCCACACACATATACACACACATATACTCTTTGTGAAATAAGTAGTTTAGACTTTTGACCACTCACTATTGGGTGGTTTGTCTTTATATTATTGATCTGTGGGAGTTCTGTATATATATTTGATAGTAGTCTGTGATAAATATGGCTTGTGAATATGTTTTCCTTGTCTGTGGCTTGCCACTTCATTTTCTTAATGTTAACTTTTGATAACCAGAAATTATTAACTTTGATAAAATCCAATTTGTCAGTGTTTTTTGTTAGTTCCCTAATCCAAGGTCACAGAATTATTCTATACTAGAAGCTTTATATTATTTTGTTTGTTTGTTTAAATTGAGCATATATCTCAAATTATAATTGTTGATCATGTAAAGTAGCAAGCCAAAGGTTTTTATTTTTACCCCTTCTTACACTTACCCCTTTTTCCCACAACAGTTGTTTTAAAGACTTACCTTTCCCCATTGTACCTTTGTGAAAATCAGTTGACAGTGAATATACCAGTCCCTATTCTGCTTTACATTTTTATCCTTATACGAGTTTTACTCTGTCTGGATTAACATACTTCGATAATGAGCCCCAGTATCAGCAGAGCAAGTCCTCCAATTTTCTTCAATATTTTTTACTTACAGGTCTTTTAGATTCCATGTAATTTTAGATTCAGCTTGTTAATTTCAACAAAAATGTCTATCAGGACTTTGATTGAGATTACATTGAATCCATAGGTTAATATGGTAAAAATTGACATTTTAGCACTATTGAGTTTCCAGGTAATCTACTTGTTGTATCTCACTTTTAATTTTTTAATTTCTCTCAGAAAGCATTCTAATTTTCAGTGTAGGGCCCTTGAACTTTTATTTGCTAACTGAACCCTAAATAGTATGTTTGCTAATGCCACTGCAGGTGGAATTATTTTTGCAATTTATTTTCCAGTTATTTGAAGCTTGCATATAGACATAATACTGATTTTTATATAATTACCTTATATCCTATAACTTTGTTTAATTCATTTATTCTAGTAATTTTTATGAAGATTCTGTGTGATTTTCTCTGTATAATACCATACCACCTATGAATAACTATAATCTTATTTTGTATTTCCCATCTCTACATAGGTTTTTTCTTTGCTGTGTGGTACAGGCTAGATCTTCTAGTACCCTGTTGAATAAAAACAGAGTGGACATCACTGCTTTACTCCCAGACTTTGAAGTAAATCATTGAATACTTCATCATTAATTATGATATTAGCTTAAGGTTCTGTATTGATGCCCTTTATAAAAAATCAGGGGCTGCTCTTCTCTTTCTATTTTGCTGAATTTTCATTATGAATTGTTGAATTTTATTAAGTTGTCTGCATTTTTCATAAGATCATATGTTTATTCTTCATTTGATTACATGAATTATATTTATTGATTTTGGAAAGTTAAAATGATTTTTCATTCTTGAAATAAATCATATTTGATCATGTTTTATCTTCTTTATATATGTATATATATATATATATATATATATGTAGATGAATTCAATTTGCTGATATTATTTCATAAGTTTTTGCATCAGTGTTTGTAAGTAATACTGCTCTGTAGTTTTCTTCTCTTGTAATGCCTATGTCTGATTTTGTATCAGAATATGCTGGACCTGTACAATATCACAGTCTTTTCTATCTTCTTCTTTCTGAAAGTACAAGTGTGCTGTTGGTATTAGTTTTTCCCTAATGTTGGATAGAATTCAGTAGAAAAAACATCTGAGCAGATTTTTTTTTTAAATAGGAAATCCTTTAATGACCAATTCAATCTCTTTAACACATGAAGATTTATACAGATTAAAAAAAAATGTGTTTTTGTGTTAGTTCTGGTAGGGTGCTGTTTTTAGGGAATTGATATAATAATATCACAATTGTTGATTTTTCAATATGAAGTTGCTTAAAATAATACCTTAAATTACTTACACCTGTAGGCTGTTTAGTAAGAAATATGATATTGGTTATTTGTATTCTCTTTCTCATTTTTCTCCCAAATTAGTGTATCTAGTCATTTCTGTATTTTATTAATCTTTTCAGTTGAAACAACTTTTAGCTTCATTAACTTAAAATCTCTTAAAATAACTTAAAAACTTAAAATTTAATTCTATTGCCAAAAACCTGCCTGTAACACTCAGTGAAGTTCAAAAGATCTGTAGATGCTTCTGCTTTGCTCTTGTCGTGAGCAGCCACAGGCCTGGTTGAGGAAGATTCCTCCCTCCAGGAGCATATAGAGCTCTATAGGCCTTCAATTATTTAAAGCATAGCTGGTGTTCATGCCTCAAAAAATATGTTCAATAAATATTAAATTAAATTGTTAGCTCCCCAATTATTTGAATGTAATTTTTGTTGGGTTGTTTGTTCTGGGATTTGGAGAAGAAGAAATAGGGGGGCTTGTAGAGCAAGGGGTAAGAAAAATTTTGGAGTTGTATAAAACTAAATTTCACGAATGTACTTGACATCAACTTTAATTTGCTATAAGTTCTTGGATGGGTCTGCATAAAAGCAATAGGATATGGACTGACTAACAGAAAGATGCCAACTGGCCGAGTGAAATAATTTTCTTTAAATTTTGTTTAATAGCAGAGGATAGATAAAACTTTCTGTTCCTAGACATTTCTGTTCCTAGCTACAGAAAGACATTATTATACTCTCAGTTAGTAGTGGAAAGCTACCAAATTTTCAAAGTCCTTAAGGAGATACCCAGCTGCATTAATGCCCTCATAGAATACGTTTCTACCAGGTGTGAAAAACACCATTTACCAATATCAGGAATTTTTCATACCCTCCTGGCCCTTTTTATTTATTTATTTATTTATTTATTTACTATGCTGGCATTTTCTGAAATGCTTTCTAAATGACTGCCTACTAGCCAAGTGAAATAACTGATTCAAAACAATCCCAGCACTTCCCTGAGAGTTCATTGCCCAAGTGGGAGAATGCAAGGTCAGCTTCCCATGAATTCTGTGGTTTCCTGTTTTGTGGTAGAACCTGGTTTCAAGCTTTCCTGTGCCTAGTCCTCAACAACACATGACCTATGGAACTCTGTCTGAAATGAGTCAGGCAAAAGACAGAGCTAGCCAGGGCAGGTTGCCAGCATCCATTTTAGTGATCAATTCAGAATGCTCTGCTATCAGTTTTCTGGGACAATCAGTCGAGTTCCATTGAGCTTAATGAAAGTCAAAGATACTTCTCCATATGACAAGCATTGTGCTTATCTGTGCAAGCTCTAGACAGGCCATGAGCTTATTATGTCCAGTCACAACTTGCTCAATGACTGTAGAAGGTTTTCTTTTGGCATCAAAGAACCCCTAACTTATAACCACTAGACAAATAATTTTTCCTCATTAGCTTTTCTAAAAAACTAATTTCTTATTTCTTTTCATTTTTACTTTTCCAAGAGTTTCTCAATCTACATAATCACAAGTTTAGCATTACCAGTATAGGTGCTGTTCAATTCTGGATCAGACACTTTCCTCTATGTTAAACCAAGATACTATGTTTGGATCTAATCCATCACTACAATCTAATTTGTTCTCAACTCCAAAGAAAAAAAATAATAATCAGCCCTTGCCATTAGTCTGATAGAGTTGTTTCCGCTTCCTTCAAATAAGGAACTATTTAACCACTAAACTTGTAACACACTGAATAGAACCAGAGTGATAGATCAAAATAATTAAAGCTGTTTCCTTACTTCAAGGCTCATTAAGAGAAGAGTTCCCAGAAATGTGCTCCCAGTTTACTTCTAGTTTAAAGTTGTCTTATACTATTTGTTTGAAGTATTGAGATTGCTAAATATCTCTTAAAGCATTAATACAATAAAGAATGATAGCATTTGTATAAATATGTTAAGGTGGTGGTTCCAGCACTTGTGAAAATATAGGATACAGGAGATGAAAAGAGAAAAAGAATATAAAACTGTAAAGGAGGAAGTCAATGTGGATAAGAGTTAAATTATAGATTTTTAAAGATATTTATATATTTATTAAGTTCCTATTACAAGCCACACTTCATTCTAGGTATTAGAAGATACATCACTGAATAAAACAGTTGCAAATCTTGAGCTTCATGGAGTTAAAATTTTAATTAAGGGTGTAGAATGTAAACCAATAGATAAAATACTGGGTTGTTGGAAAAGTCATGATGCATTTTTGCAATGAAAAACATAGAAAAAATACATCATGACTTTTCCGACAACCCAATATATGTGCTATCACACCCTAAGGAGAAAATTTAGAGGGGATAAGAATATAGGTGCATGTGCATGGAGGATGTGACACATGGGATTGTCAAGAAGATGTCACTAGGAAGATATCACATGAGCCAAGAATTAACAAAGGTCCAAAAGTGAACCATATAGACATGGAATAAACAAGAAATGCCTCACTTCATTAGTAGGCAAAATAGGTGACCACTTATGTAATATAGTAAACATTTTCAATAATCACCCAATTAAGACTAGTAAATCCCTAACACTCAGTTGCAACTGTGAAGGGTTGGAGATAACAAGTTGAGCCCCTGTTACTTGAAAGGAAATATAAGCTCCCACCAGTATTTTGAAAACACTATATGAGACAATTAGGAAGAATCACTATATAACACATTCTTAATTATTTAGGAGAATCATTCTATAAGAATTATTTAGTACTTAAAAGAGAATTATTCTATAAGAAGCACTTCTTAGTTATTTACAGTAGAATTATTTGGAACAGAATTGAATTTATTCAATAAAATTTTGGGAATTGCTGGCAAAGGAGTAAAAGTATTCTAAAAAACAGAGTTAAGAGGATGAGAAATAAAGAACAATACAAGGATGTAGAAACAACGATGTAGGAAAACACAAAAATTATTGAAAAATAAATGGCTTGATTGTAGAACAGAGTTATTCAGGGGAACATAGATGGATAAAAATAAAGTAGACTTAGGAGGGTTCTGATTCTGGGGTCAAAGCACAGTGTTTAGAATTAACGGAATATGTAAAAATTGGTATTATAAGTAGGCCTTGCTTGCCGAGAGAGTCCCCCTTTGTGTGTGACTTCTGGATGTTCTACCATTAGTTATTGTTTGGGTTTAGACAATTGCTCTAAAAGTTCCCTGTAACTATGCGCATATGCAATATATTAGTGTAAGTTCATTTACTTGATCTAGGTCAATGCTGGCCCGCCTACCCCACCTCTTCACTTGATATCCTCTAAAATGGAACTGCTAATTGTCTTGTAACTTCTACTAGCACCAGTACAAGCAGCGGTAGCTGCGATATTCAAAGTCTTTCCCCTCTGACAATTTTCCTTCCACCTAGAAACATATTCAAGTATTTCTAATAGTAAAATTGTCTCTGTTGATTTTTTTAATCCCCTTATAGCACACTCCCAATTTCTTTATTCTATTAAATCTCGGCTTCTTGGAAGGAGACCTCTGTCTCCATTTCTTTACTCACTATTCCCTTGGAATCTGGTTTACGCTCCCTGCATTCAATTCCATACAGATCACCCCGGTGGTTTCATGAAGGACCCCTACTTGTCAGATTCAGTAAACCTACGTTAGTCCTTATATTTCTTGACCTCATTGATTCATTTGATTCTGTTTCCCTGTCATACCTCAGGAAACTCTCTTGTACCCCAGTCATGATTCTTTCTATTTCAGAGGTCACTGTCTCATTTTATAGTGCTTCTCCCCATACCAGTCGCTTAGCTTAGGCAATCTCATCCATGACCAGAACTTCACTAACTATAAATGTGCTAGAAATGTCCAAAAGTTACCTCTAATTCAGACTTCTGTCAACAGTCCCTGCTTTATTGACAGCTCGATAGGTTCGAACTCAAATTTGAACTGTCACTCCCCAGAACCTACCTGCCTTTTCCCTTGTTTTATTTTTACTGAAACAATTGTCAACCTAGTTGCTAAATACAAAGACATATAATAGAAATTATATTTGACTTCTCATCGCCCCTTTGCAATGGATCACACAATTCTGCTGTAAATCTTAGCAGATTTCACTCTTGTCCCCTTCTCTTAACTCTAATTACTGCTTTTTAGTTCATGTTTCTGTCACGTCTGTCTTAATGTTCAATGGTCAGCACATTGATCTCTTGTTGCTCAATTTTTGTTCAGCCAGTTTTCTTTCCTAAATTTATAGCAATCTTTCTGAAATATGAACATTACCACATCACTTATTTGCTTCAAGTCTCTCAGTGACTCCCCAAGATATATCAGAGGTACCTTTCAGGATACTAGAAACCTCTCTTTGTTTTTGATTCTCATCTCTCATCTTCTGAATTTGTATGCTATACTCTAACAACATGAAAAACACCTATTGTTTTCTTGATGTGTCCTGCTGTGTACTATCTCACACATCTGCATTTTGATCTATGGCATAGCATCATTTCCTAGAATGTTCCTCTACCCCTATTTTTCTGGCATGGTCTGTGAACATCTTATTTTTATGCTCAAATGCATACTAGATTATTCTTTTTTGTTGTTGTAGCACATGGATTTCTTTCTAAAACATCTCTGGTAACACTCATCACATTTTCCCACTATTTTTATTTATATTTTCCTCTCTGTTGGAGAGCAGTCCTGGAACATAGTTTTCATTTTTTGTATCACAAACACCTATCACTGTCTGGAACATGGGGATGATGGGGTAATGCTCAAGAATATTTGTAATATTTGTTGCTTCAATAGAATTTGGCCATAGGGATCAAACAAAATATTCCTATAAGATGATATGTGACTGCATATTTTTTGGAACTTTGCAACAAATACAGGAGATAATAAAATAGGGATGAATCAAATAAGGATCATCATGTTAAATTAGATCTATGATAAGCTATCCATGAAGGGATATCATGGGGAAAATTATATATACCAAGGTAGCAGAGCAGTTTAAAAGAAAGGTGAAAGAGAATACGTGTGATCATCAAATCCCAAGTAAGATAGATGAGAAAAAAAAGTATTGACTTTATCTATGGGAGCACAGGGATCAGAAATAAGAATAAGAAACTATAATTTTTTTAGGACTTAACGAAAGTAGGTATTTTGGATTAGATGAGGATGTGTCATAAACTGTCTTATAAAAAATAGAAGAGAAAAATTATAGAAGAAAACCTTTCATTTAAAAACCACTTATTGCTTCAGCATCTTTAATGTCATGTCTACATTTGAACAACAAGAATGCAGAAATGTAGGAGATAAGAGAGAAAAAAGCTAAACCTGAGCTCATGTTTGCAAGTTTAGTGATTCCAAATAAAAACAGATAGGAAGAAAATATAGGAGGTGTAAGGTTTAAAAGAGGTCTCATCAACAGTGAGTGAGATTAGATAGATTTTACTGCACCTTGCATGGTTACCACTGGCTGAAGCTATACAGGCTAGTGACTGGGGCAGATTCCAAATCCAGCAATTTAGGACTTTCAGATCAATATTATTAAGTCCTTGAACTAAGTCGAAGAAAATGTTTTCTATGTATATTTTAAATATTGTGTTAAATTAATAGAGACAAGTCTCCTGATGCCAAGAGAAGTTTGTAAGGGGGAAGCACACATGTTGCAATGGCCTCAGGGCTCTTGGAAGGGTGATTTCAGAGAAAGAAAGGAGAAACAGAGCATTCATAAAAAAAGCACAGATTGAATGCAGATGTGCTGCCATTTACATGTCTGCCTCTTGCCCTAGTTCACTAGTTCTCTGAGATCTGATCCCAGCATTCACTCTGGGCGCTTTCCCCAGAATCCTTCTAACTACTCCATACCTTTTCTATTTCTTCGTTTCCTTTCAAGTGATGAAGTTTCAAAAGCATTCCTTTCATCTTTTGCTTAAACTTCCCCTGACTATAACTAATGTTTTCTTTTCCTCCTTTTAATGACTGGCCTCTGTTTGTCTATTTTGTTGTTTCCATGTAAAAATGAAATAGTATCTATACACAAATATGTATACACACACACACACACACACACACCAGGGGTGCCAAAAAAATGTATACACGTGACTTGTATTCATCTTCTGTTATCCATATATATTATTACAATTATAATGCAGTTTTTCCTTTCTTAAAATGTGTATATATATATATATTTTTTTGGCACCCCCTGTGTGTGTGTGTGTGTGTATACATATAGACATATGTATTGCTTCTAAATACATACAGCTATACAGAGTTCTAAACATCCATAAACAAATTACATCCAGACTAAACTATGCATTCCACCTCCAAAACATACATAACAAATAACACAATACACAGATTTCATGCTTACCGGTATCTTCTGGAACGTCTTTTTTTTCAGCTTTTATATGACATTTTCAATACGAATGGTAGTTTTATGCTCATCTCTTATCCTTGACAAAATTTCATCTGTCGGCTTTAATCTGTCTTTCTCAGCACTCCATTCCTTACCTTTTAGCATCAAAACTGTGGTCCAAATTTAGATTGGTACATAGACTTTTTTTATTTTTAACCTGAAAACTAAAAGATTCTGATTTTAATTTGAATTACACTAATGTTGGTTCTTGATTGGACCAGATGGTCTGGGTCTGAACTGCTATTACTTAATTAGACTTAGTTTTCATTAGTTTTGTTCCTGTTTTTAAAATAAATGCAGTGTGCCCTATCTTCAACTGGAGTTCATTTCTCAACAAGATATACCACGGTTCCTATATTGCACACATTGATCATATTCATATTGGTGAATTGTGTGTTTTGATTCAGTAAGATAGCAAAAAAATCAATTCTTTTTATTTAACAAGCATTTAACAGTGTTCATTATGTGCCGACTGCTGTCCAAGTGCTTTATACAGAGCGTACCAAAAAAATGTATACACATTTTAAGAAAGGAAAACTGTATTAAAATTGTAATACTCAATACACACCCATAACAAAAGATGAATACAAGTCACATTTTACTTCAGGAATTACAAGAGGTGCTCAGAGTGGTTACCATCAGCGTCCAGACGCTTCTGATTACAGCAAACTACTGCTTGAGCAACGTTGACCAAAGTGTCCACTTGTATGCATGTTTTTTGGCAACTCCGGTATGTATAGTTACTCAATATATAGCAATTCAATCATAATAGCATGTGTGATACACTTTTCTTTTAAAACCAAGAAAACAGACAGCAGTGAAGTAATTTGCACAAGATATTATAACTAATAAGTAGAAGAACCAGTATTTATGCCTCTAGAGCAATTTGTCTTATAAAATTGAAACTATGCTGTCTATCCTTAAAGTTGGCTGTCAAGAGTTAAATGTTTATATTTTATAACAAAATATTCCCATTTTTTGCAACTTTTTATTTTGAAAAAATTCAAAAACTTAGGGAAAAGTTACACATAAAGTGATACATAAAAAGTAATACATAAAACTACTGTATACTTTAAACCCATATTCCTCAATTGTTATCATTTGCCACATTTACTTTATAATTTTCTGTCTGTATAGGTACATTTTATTTTTCTGAACTATTTGAGAGTAAGTTGCAGACATCATGCCTATGCATATTCCCTACTAGCAAAAGCACGTACATACGAGTATATAATTGTTACATTTGTATAATTGCTTAATTATACAATATTATAATTTTATAATTGATCCAATTTTATTACCTAATTTACAAAGCCATATATATGCCAATTGTCTCAATAATAACCTTTTCAAAGAAAAAATATTGGGCCATGATTCAATTCAATATTGCATATTGCATTTAGCTTTAATATCTCTTTAATCTTTTTACAATCTCTCACTGTTTTTTAGTCTTTATTTATTTATCATGACTTTGATTAATTTGAAGATTACAGACCAGTTATTTTGAGGAATTTGTCCCCATTTGTGTTTAACTGATGATGTTTACTTATGATAAAATAGAAGTTATGTAAATGATTTTACTTTGTTCCATTACTGGTAATAACTATTCACTTGATTAATCTAAAGTCAGTTACATTCTCTCAAGTTAATGTTTTTTTATTTTTAATTATACAATATTTTGTGGGGAGATACTTTGGGAATAAGCAATATCCTGTCCCTTATTACATTTTTGTAAAATATATTGGGGTGACATTGCTTAATTCAATTATATAGGTTTCAGTGTACAATTCTATATATCATCTATATATTGCATGTGTTCCCCACCCAATCAAATCTTCCATCGCCACATATTTGACCCGCTTTTCTGTCTTCTACCACCCCTCCCTTACCCTTTAGTAACCACCGAACTATTTTCTGTGTCTAGTAGTTTTTGCTTGTTTGTCTTGTTCATTTGTGTCTTTCACTTGTATATCCCACAAATGAGTGAAATCATATGGTTCTCGACTTTTTCTGTTTGATTTATTTTGTTAGCATGATAATTTCAAAGTTCACACATTATCTCTACCTGAATGAATTATTAGTGTGATCTTTATCAGTCGGTGATTTTCTCTCATTCCTTTTGCATTTACTAGCTGGCCTTCTACCATGTATAAGAACTTTCCTTCTTGTTCTATAGGCTTATATTCTTAGTTACATCATTAAGGACTCACAGGTTCCTCTTTTATTTGAAGGGTTAGGATCCATTAATATTATTATCTATTTTACTGTACAGAATACCAAGGTATGGCCAGTGGAAACTCCTTCAGGAAACTCTTGTGTCTCTTGGTCATGCCCCATCATTCCTTGAACATTTCTTAACCTTCCGACACACAGGCATTTACTTAACATATGTATTTATTTGAAAAACAGTTTGGTTAATTTATTTATATTGTAGTTTATGCCTATTTTGCACCAGATTTGTTATTGTATACTTTTTTTTTCATTTTTTGTCCCTTTTGTGTATTTGTGTTTTATGCCAGCAAATCAATAACCTACAAGAAATGGACAAGTTCTTAGAAATGTATTCTTTTTTTAAGGCTATCAAATATTAACATAGTGACAAAAGTAAAACTGTTTCAAAAGTTATACTCAGAAAATTATATTGTTTCCCTCATTCCTTCTGTCCTATTCTGACTCCCAATCTCATTAATTTATAGCTTATTCTTTCTAGGCTTTTTCTTGCAAAAATAGATTAATTCTCTCCATATATATTATTTTCTTATATAAAAGTAGTGTACTACCAATATCCTTCACATATAGGGTTTTTTTTCACTAAAAAATATATTCCAGAAATTATTCATATGGAGAGACCATTTTTATTCCTCCTTACATCTGCATAATACTCTATTTTGTATTTACCATAATTAATTGAATTTGTGTCTTATGTTTGTACATTTATGTTGTTTGAACTATTTTGCAATTATGAAAATATTGCAACTCATAACACTGTGAAGAAGTATTTTCATATTCAAGATGAATCTTCAGAGTAAATTCTTAGTACTGAAATTGCTAAGTCAAAGATATACATAAACGTAACTTTGCTAGATACTTCCAATTTCCATTCCACAGAATTGCACCCACTTGCTTCCCCATTAACAAAGTATGAGAATGTCTGTTTCACCATAGCCTGCCCATCAGAATGCTTTGTCAGGCTTTTTAGTTTTTGCCAGTTTGATGATATCCTCAGTAGTTTTAATTTGTATTTCCCTTATATGAATGAATTTGAGTACCTTCTCTTGTATTTTTGAGTCATTTATATGCTATTTTTCTTATGAATTGTCTGTTTATTTTTACTATCAAGTATTTGAATTTTCCACTATACAAGTTTGGGGTCTTTATCTGTAATATCTGTCCCTGATTGTCACTTGCATTTCTCTTTTAAATTTGCTTATATGCTACTTTTTGATCATAGGAACATTTTCATATGTGAATCTTTCTTTCTTTTCCACTTCATCTGTATTTTTCAGTCAAATTTAGAAAAATGTCCCCTATATCCCGTTACTCTAGTATTTGTGTGACTCCTCCTCCTCCGCCTTTTCTTTCTTCTCCCTCCGCCTCCTCCTCCGTCCTCCGTCCTCCTTCTCCTTTAGCTCTTTCATCAATGAGGCTGATAATGTGTATGGTTTGAGGTATGGATCTAAATTTATCTTTTTCTAATGGCTCCTCATTTTTCTCCAGCAGCACTTACTAAGTTTATCCTGTGAGATGAGATTTAAGTTTATCAAGTGAGATGAGATGCCTTCTTTATCATATACCAGAATTTCATATATGCTTGGGTTTTCTTATTCTATTTCTATTCTATTCCACTGGCCTGTCTCTTCAAATGTCATTACCACACAGATAGAATTACAGTGGCTTTGTAGTAATTTTAATATAATGTAGGGCAAGTGCTTCTTTTAGCTTTTCTTTTTAAAGTTATTCTTATATGTTTTTATATCAACAGAACCTTTACTATCATCTTGTCTATGTTCATGAGGAAAAAATAAAGAAAAAGAATGGCTCTTTTGTGGTTTACTAAATTGCTCAGTTAATTTAAGGAGAACTGGTACTTCTATGATGTTAATATATAATATTTCAGTCTGTTTTTTTTATATACTATATCAGATCTAGAACAATTAAGGTAGCATTTGGATTACATGAATGTTTGATAAAAATGCCACTGGAAATTATCCAAATGTGATACTTTTGTGTCTAGGTTATGCCCTTAATAGCTTTCTTTATTTTTTTATGGTAATGTCTTTTTAATTTAAAAATGTATTTACTGTAGTAAATTATAGTAAACTGTTTTACTAAGAAAATTATTTGTTTTATGCAGGTTTTTAAAATTTATATGTATGTGGTCTAAAAATTATTTTATGATAATATTTAAAGTATTCTTTTTCTATGGTTATTTCTCCCTTTTTATTCCTTATTCTGTGCTTTTTTCCACATTTTTCTTAATCAAGTTTGCTATTTGATAGTTTAAATTTTTTTTAAAATATGGAATTTTGAATTATTAACCTGCAATTTTTCTGAGCTCTACCCCAATGATTTCTGTCATACTTTTTCTATTTCCAAGATTGTGCTTTTTTGTGTTTACTTTGAAGTTTTCTAGATTTTTGAGTTGTTAATTTAACTCATTTATTTTTATTCTTTCTTTTCTTTTTCTTTTTTTTTTTTGCTGATAAAAGAAATTTAAGATGTAGAATTTTCTCTGATAAAGCTTTAATACATCCAATGCATTCTGCTCTGTAGCAGTTTTGTCATTCAGAAATCTGTAATTTTGGTTTATATTTCGACTTTAACAATCATTGAATTTCCATGTTGAACATTTAAAAATAATTTTCTCATTAATGTTTTATTATTTTGTTGTGATCAGGGTAATTTCTATTATAATATTTCTATTCTATTAAACTTATTGATACTCTTTTTGTAATCTAATCAATTTTTGATGTTCCTGGTATACTAGAGCTACATTAAAAAGGAGATTTCTTTATTATCAGGGTGTGAAATTGATCCATAAAATCAAATGTGTTTATTTAGATGTTCTCTATATTTATTTATCTTTTTTCTATCTCATCAGTTTTGTACTGAGAGTACTATGTTAAAGTCTCCTATTTTTCCTATGTTGCTTTCTATATTTGCTTCCAGTTTCTGCTTTATAAAAGTGATTTATGTGTTGTTTAGATCTAGATATTTATAACTTTATCATGGTGGTGATAAGTGAGTTTTTGTATTAAACAGCAGCTTTTAATGCCTCCTGGGTTAAACTTGACTTTGGTGTTTGACTAGAAACCTTTGCCTGTTATTACTCCACCTTACTCAGCTTCTCCTATAGAACACTGAGTGGCTAGTTCTCTTTGATACAAAGTCAACATCATATTATTGAGTAAATGAAGCCTTGAGTTTCTTGAAAATTCTCCATTGTCACTTTGATCTTTATGATTTTTTAAAAAAACTTGATGCTAGTCTAATATTCAGGCATATTATCTGACCTTTTTGCATGGAACATCTGAGTATTATTTCTTTATATTTAAATTCATGTAATTTACTAAGGTGTGCCCTAGAGTTGACCAGTGGGGTCAATTTTCTCAAACACTAAGTGGACATTTTATAAAATAAGGTTTTCTTTTACTTCTGGAAATTTTTCTTGGATTACAGTATTAATTTTTTCTTTTTCTGTTCCATTGTTTAGATTTTCTTCTTCATGGAATTCAATTATATGTATACTGAATCTTTTCTGTCTATTTTCCTTTAAAATTTTTTTGTCTCAGGACATTTTACATTCTTTCTCTAACTCATTTTAATTTACATGATTATTTTCCTGCTTTGGTTCAATGCCCCTTCTTAAGCTTTTACTTGAATCTGTTCTTCCTTGGTCAGCTAGTTCTTTGAATTTTGATTTTTAATATTCTTTTTTCTTCTTGTATCCACTTTTGAGTCCTTTAAAAATTTTCCCGTTACTGTTTAATTTCCAAGGAGTTTTTCTCTTTTAAAAATGTGTTTTTCTAAGGAGCATTCCCTTTCTAAGGTTGTTTCAGGTAATCCTATACATTTTTTGAAGTTCTTTTCCTGTACTATGTGCTCAGATCTAATATGACTCTCAGTGTTTGTGTATGTGGAGTAGACTTTCTCAGAGTGATTGTACTCCAGTATTATGTCCATTAATTCTCCTTTTTGCTTGCAAGTTATTTTTTTAAGATGATCTCTTGGATTATTGTAAAGGCTTATCAGTGTAACAAATAGTTGTATTAAAGTTGGTGTTTATTTTATTACTAACAGGTAATTTAAATTTCTTTTATGCACTGTTTTCCACTTAGGTTGGAGGTATGGGATTCATGTAAATTTGTTTGTTCTTCTTCTTGCTCTTTTTTTTTTTTCTAGAAATGTTCGAATATTTCAACTTAAGTAGCCCCCATTAGCA
The DNA here is from genome assembly GCF_001890085.2 of Hipposideros armiger. Taxonomy (NCBI): domain Eukaryota; kingdom Metazoa; phylum Chordata; class Mammalia; order Chiroptera; family Hipposideridae; genus Hipposideros; species Hipposideros armiger. The sequence continues at coordinate 24,335 of NW_017732139.1, read as the reverse complement.
GATTACCCAGAATTTATGTCTACTTTATTGATAACATTATCAGTATTTAAAAAATTTATTCAATATAAATTTTATGAAATAATATATATGTATAAACTGTAGATATATGTATATAAACTGTGGCTCACACTGAAAGACTAAATAAATGACATTTATGGCAATTATAATTGATGAACTGATTTTGGAACCTTTTCAAATAAAGAATTATCTAAGTTAAAATTGTTTTAATAGCAAAGCATTTGGCCACTCTAACTCCAAACATAATATTTGGAAAAGATTGTAATATTTAAATATTTATTATTACAACTAATCGTTATCACTTAAAAGTATAATAATAAACCCTAGTAGTACCGCACACAGTTCATGTTATGAGTCAAACCAAATAGGAAGTTCAGTGGTCTCTTAAATTTACCCTATATTCTATTCCCAGCAGTGGTGCTTTAAAATTTTTGTAGTATCATATATCTTCTTTACTTAAAGCCTTCAATGATTTCCCATCTTACTCTAGGTAAATAATCATAGTATTTTTCAATGGCCCATAAAATCCTACAGGTTTTGGTCTCTGGCTATTTTTCTAAAATGATTTGTTTTTCATTTCACTCACTATGCCCTAGGCACATTTTCCTTCTTTGTAGTCTATTGACACAAAGCACACCCCTGCCCTAAAGGTTTGCATGTGATATTTCCTCTTCTTGGAAACCCTTTCCTGAGTTATATACATATTTGTACCTACAGTTAATACAAGGTACTACAATGACCACAAGCCTCTGTTCATGTAAAAAAAATTATCAATGGTAATAAGATTATCATTCCTAGACCACATTATATAAAATAAATCCCTCCCCACTCTCTGTCCTCCTTTTATATATTGATATATTTATTTCTTCATTTTCTGTCTCCACTTCTTAGAGTTCAGTTTCCCTGTGGGAGGCACTTTGTTCTGCATTCCCAGAAATTAGAACAGGACTAGCTTTCAGCACATAGAATTTGTTCAGTAAATATTTGTTGTATGAATGAAGACTTGGTTGTATTTTTTATTTAGTCCATATCTCCTGAAGTGAAAGGGACTTGTCTTAAATGTAATTAATTAACCTGAATTCCTCATGACCCTTAAGATACTGAAGCCACACACGCAAATGGTGCACAATAAATACTTACTGATGAATATTGAAAAGTGACTTTATGTCATTTATTTTCTTTTCATTTCAACAAATCCTTATAGACCTCATACTCTATTAACCATTTACTGTAATAGATGCAAGTAATACAAAATTTAATAAAGCATGGTGTTTGCCATAAAGAACAGTACCAATCATTTCAAACTCTAATATTTAAAAAGAACAGATTTGTAGAAACCCTTATTTGCATTAGAATATTTTCTTTGAGATATTTAGAAATCAGTGGGAAAGTGTTATATTCACAACATGGGTATAGTTCCTGGTTTTAAAGTTCTGTTTCATATTCATTATACCTTACTAAGAACCAGAAAATAATTATGTAAGATATGTCAATAGTTATACTCTAGGTATAAAAACCTAATGATAAAACATTAATTTTAAATAAATGATACTGGCTTTTTATTTATATGTCTATTTTTATATGAATTCTTTCCTGGGTACTTTTTTTTTTTCCAAGATGTATTTAACTGCTATTAATGTGTAGCTGCCAACTTTCTGGACATGAATATGGATAGGCATATCTCAAGATATCAATGCTGATGTCCTATGACAGATACAGAATAAGGGTAATTAAAAATCTTTAAAAATACTAATAATTATCATACCTAACATAGTTTTAGTGTTACTAAGTGCGACAAACTGTTTTAAATTATTTTTATGAATTAACTCATTCTATATTAATATGCAGTGCTGCATATTACATATATTCTGATACATATGTTGAAATCAGGTTAAAAGAGAGATGTGTTTTATTCTATTGAGTAATAAATGGAGTCTATTCAGATATAATTCTGTTGATTAAACTATCTAGAAGGAAGAAACTAAGAATCAGCATTGATTGGGGTGGACTATTGAAGTGCTTTTTCTTCTTCAGCTTATTAGAGATAATGGCCCGCACCCACTCATTAGGCATCTAGTATATATACTGACAAGACATTGGAAGTTCTAGCAGGACTGTAGCAAATCCACACGCTTTGTGAAGAGCACCTTGCATTCTGGCTGTGTATTGTTTGTTTAGTCAGCAGGAAGCTTTTGTCTGCTAAAAAGGCACTAGCTCACTGTAATATTGTGTGATGATAGTGATCCAAGAAGTTCAGGTGTTGGTTTTTTTTTTTAACAGAATGTGATATATTAAAAGAGCTTATATCATTGATTAAAAGCATCAATCCTAATGTAAAAATAATTCTGTGAAGACAATGAATTTCTGAGTGAAGAGTCCCAAAGATAATTCTAAAAACATAGAAAGAAATTAGTTATGATGAAGTGGGACCTAGGATTCCTGTTAAAACCACAATGCATTTGTGATAAGTAATTTAAATGGAAGTTATGCTCTTAATAGTTCAAAGCTTACTTTAGAAATTTGGGTGATATGTGGGTACTTTTAGGTAATACTTGCTTTCAATGTAAACAGATGCCTAAGCCTGTGCGGTATCACAAACCACAACTAAATGTTTCCCCATGTTCCTGAGAGATGACTTAAAGATATGTGTGTGTGACAAAGGAAATAAGTAGTAACACTTTGTTAGCCAGGCATGGGCCCAAGTTCCAAAGCTCACAACTCTAGAAACCTGGGTCAAATCTTTGAAAGGTCCATCATTTATCTCCAGCTGGTTATCTCAAAATGGATTCATGTAGAATATATTTGCCATTCCACAGCACCCCACACACATGCGTACACACATACACAAAAAATCTACCTCATACTCAGAATCTTACCAATATAAATTTTAAAAAAAAAAGTCTGAGGTGTCATTTCCTTCTATAAGCAAGAGGAAATCCAAATCAGGAGTGTGACTGAGGGCACTGCTAGCTCTACTAGTTCCATCGTCCAGGCCAGAAGGAAGTCCTCAGCCTGGCTGCTGCAAGGGAGGAGAGATGGGACACTCTGAAGTTAACAAGGCTTCTCTCTTGGTAATGGGCTGTGTCCACACCAGAGACAGGGTAAAGAGAAATAACTCAGAAACCTGCATTCATACAAATTAACCTTGTAACTCACAGTGACTTTGCATTCTAGCAAATATGGCTCAAGCAGTGTGTAGGAATCTTACAACTAACTTTCCAAATTGACCACCTGTGTTATCTGAGGCAAATTACTTAATGACTCTGTGCCTCAGTTTCTTCATTTCTGAATGGGTATAAATTATGCCTATCTTGCAGAGAATCATTTTGATTTAAATGAACATTTTTAAATAATTCATGTTGCATTTGTCATAAAAGACATGTTCTTTAACTGCAATAAGGAAAAACAATCAACTTACATACTTGAACGCCATTCCAGAGTTCAAAAGTTGGATTGGCTTAATGAGGCTTATATTTAAAACAAAAGCCAAGAGAATTATATGTAAAATTATCTGAGTGGCTATATAGATGATTTTTTAAGAAAAAGAGTTTGACAATTTGCACATGCCATTTGGCCTTTTTCTATTACTTAAAAGCTTAAAAATGCTTTGACTCTCAAGCATGATTTTTAGTTCTTATATAAAAATATCATATTGTAGAATGAAATAAAATTGTTTAAGTGTTGTTTCTATTTTTCTATTTCCATTTATTGTGTTGTTATGGAAACTTGAGCCTATTTTTTAAAAATACAGGATATGTGTTTTATCTAATATGGTGAGAGAATTCTGAATGATCTCTGTGAGGTGATGCTTACACAGAGCAAATATGTTAGGGAAAGTTACAACATTCTAATTATCCTAAATCTAAAGAAAGTAGAGCTAAATTCAGTTGAGGTATACCTAAACATATTGGTATTTTTTAAATGATTCTTATTTTTCAAATTTTCCTTCTAGAAAGGAGAGTAGAATATTAGAATAGTGTTAGGTTTAGTGAATTCTTGGTTCAAAAGACAGTGATAACATTTTGATTGAAGCTTCATGCCCAGCTTTAGTCTTACTGCTTTCAACTAAAATGAATGTTTTAGAAATAACTACAGCATCATATGTTTCATGTTGTTCCAAGGAGGAGCTATGCCTATGATTTCCAGTAATAAGGAAATGATCGGCCATATCCTGAAATGACAGAGTCCACAGCTCAGTTAAATCTGTGTGCATTGAGCCATTTAATACATAAAACACAAAACTGAAACTGGAAGGAGCAGGCAAAGGTATCAGAAAAGGAAGAAACAAGCAGCTATTTCCCTTATAGGCTGATCCAAATTAAAATGATTCTATATTTTTGTGCATGCGTGTGCGTGTATTTGTTTTTGTTTGTTTTTTTAGTATCTCTTCAATGATATTATATGCCCATTATACATAAGGTCTTATTTGTGACAAGGTCAATAATGTTCTCTAGTTTCTAAATTAAATTAACAATCTTTATTAGCTATTATCATATATGGTTTTGAATACTATCTAGTCCTTAAAACTCTCTCCTGTTCTAGCTTTCATGACATAGTTTCTGTTTCTTTTCTCTCAATCTGCTTTATGGGATTTCCTTCTGTTCTTTTAGATAACTAGTTTTCATCATAGTCCTCTACTCAGCCTTCTTGACTTCTTATTGAGATACCTTTCCTGGAATATTTTGTCTATTGTTATCACCAGTATTTTGATAAATTTCAAATCTATCTCTCTAACCCTGATTCCTACAATGAGCCCTTAGACATCATATATTCAACAGTGTGACTTATAATTCTACTAGTACTCTAATTTTAATGTCAAAAACTAAACCCATTATTCTTGTACCACAATCCATTCCTTCTGTATTTTATATTTCAGTGAAAGACAATTCTTTTTGGAAGTTGAATGTGGAAAACTCTTAATCAAAACTTATAATCTTCATATTTAGTTTCTCCTTAAATATGATTGTTATGTGCCTCACTGACACGGGCCTTCTTCTTTCTAAATTTATTACCACTACCTATAATAATGGCAATCTCATCTGTGATCTATAGAAATATTTAAATCACCAGTGTCCTAGTAGATCAGGCTGACTTATTCTTACACAAAATTCATAAATACACCAATAATCATTTCCTTACATGCATATCGATTCACATGATTCTCTACTTTAAAATATCTTAACACCTGTAGTACCTTCTCCTTAGTATGTCATAGAAAGTCTTCCATGATCTAGGCTTCAGTTTCCTCTTCAGCTTCATAGCTCATCACTCACCCCTCCCCAGAGTACATGTCAGTGTCTAATCATTAACTGCTATATTATCTTTAAGAATCCTGCCTCCTTGCCTTTGCACATTCTACTCTTTCTTAGGGAATCACCTGCCATACCTTTTTCACCAAGCCCACTTTTAAATATCCGTCACACTTATCTCAGATATTCCACTCCCCCGATGATATCTCTTTCAACACCCATCTTTCTAATTGAATTAGGTACCCTTAAATGTGACCATGGGCCAATTAGCCCTCATCGTCTCTAATTTAATTGTCAGCTTCTTTGTCAGTCTCTTTCACAGAGATCCTGAGAGCACAGGTTCCATGTATTAGTTATGTCTTTCCAGAGTCAAGTTTGTTGTCTGGCGGGGGGTTAGGGGGGGATTGGGAGGGAACCTTGGTTTTAGCAATTATAAATTAAATTAATAATTAATGGGTTGACTATGTCAATATGCCTGTGAAAAGTAGAATAATGGTCTGCCAAGATTACTACATCCTGATTTCTAAAACCTGTTAATGTAGTATTACCTAGTATGACAAAAGGGACTTTGTCGATGTGATTAAGAGTTTTGAATGGGAAGATTGTTCCCGATTATCAATGTAAGCCCAATGTAATCACAAAGGTCCTCATAAGGAAGCCGGAATGTCAGTCAGAGAGATTTCAATATCCCACAAAACTGCACTTGAAGATGAAGGAAGCCACAAGCCACGGGATACAGGTAGACTCTAGGAGCTGGAAAGGATAAAACAGGTTTTCCCGTAGAGCTTCTGGAAGGAACCCAGACCTTCAGACACCTTGATTTTAGCCTAGTGAAAGCCATTTTGAATTGCTGGCCTCCATTAGTACAAAGTAATAAATGTTTTGCCTTAAGTCACTAAATTTGTGGTACTTTGTTATAATAACAATGAAAAAATAGTACAGAGAATTATCCTATTATTTTCCAAAGCCCATAGCCTGGAAAATAAAAACTATACAAGGACATTTTATTGAGTCTTTAAAGCAATTTAAAATAAGGTAACCGCCTTAGGTTATTTTTTCCTGTGATCTTTATGGCCAAATGGATTGAAATATTGTTTGGGTGGATTTACTATAATTAAAAAATACTTCCTTAAAACTACTTAAAATCTTAAAACATAGAAATAAGCTATTTCATTTTAGTAACAAAGAATTTTATACCTTTTTTTTTTCTTATCTGAAATTGAAATTTAACTGTGTGTCCTGTATTTATTTTGGATAAATGGCAACCATAATTCTGAGGAATATTATGCTTAGCATGTCACTAAGATGCAGGGCCACAGAATTTTTTCCCTGGCTTCAAATACTCCCAAATTTAGATCTGAGGTTGACTTTACTTTAACTCACGCAACCAAGCCATTTCTCAAATGGATTTTATGTCTAGATTGCCTAAAATGGGCAATATTCTGATTTGCTTAGTATATGAAGAATGTTCATGAATAGACATGTTTTTTAGGATGAGGATATGACCCAAATTTTGAAACACCCCTCTCAGATTGCTAAGAAAATGACCAGATTTACTAGACTTACTGACAGAACAGTGATATCTTGACCGAATATTATTTTATACTTGATAGGAGGGATGTTCAGTGCATTATGAATAATTTATAATGATAACACTACTGGATTACGGCTATGGTTAAATTAAAAGATTCTTTAGCTTCTAACATATGGTGTTAAGCATGCACAAAATTTCTCCACCTTGAACAGATTCTTTTTTAGTTATGTATTTCCTCCTTCCTTCTTCTTGTAAAAAAAAACCCCAAAACAAACAAACAAAAAAATGAGGATCTTTCTGGCATTTGTTACTAACAAATATATGACATGTTTACTAAGATCTCCCCTCCCTTGTAGCTGTTTAATTTAGAATCCAGTGTGACAGTTCTGTCTGTGCTAGATGTCTTATTCTACAGCATTCATAAGCATGTGTTGCCTCCCAGCCAGAACAGAGGCAGTTAATGATGTCCATAATCCTCCATCAACATGACTTAAATTCAAAGATGTTTGCATGTGTAATAATCACACTGGAAAAAAAAGTGATAATTAAGATTCTGAAGTACAAAAGGGTAATGCACTGTCCTCTTCCTCAGTAGGGAAGTTCATTAGCAGTGGAATCATGTCATTTGCCCATCTGTTCATAATTGCATTCACCCCAGGAACTAAGTGAAGGAAGTGACATCACATGGTCCTTATATACACACGTCCGTAAATCACATGTGTGTTCTTATCTGCATGGATAACTGGGGGAAAAGCAAAGCAAAACAACAACAAAACCCTACCAGCAACAGTAATAACTAATTGAGCCTTTTCCAAGCTTAGCATAGGCAGATGACCTCATTAATTCTGTAATCTTGACAAGATAGTCTATCTCTAGGAAATCTCATAGAAAAATAAAATGCGGCTGCTTCTGTATGCTATCAAGGCCATATTGTGGGGGTAATTATCTTTCAACTGGTTGGAGACACACCTCTTGTTTGTATGTCCTAAACATCAGGTGCTTAGCAGCTGCTGTAATATCAGTGGTTGAATGAAGCAGGCCCTCATTAGATTAGCGCTGAGCTGATGGCTGGTGCCAGTCTCATTATTATTGGTGACTAAACTGGCAGATTGTCAGGATGTCTCATGGTGAGATGAGCTTTTGCAGCTCTTTGTTTGTAGTTATTATAAACAATGAAGTGAAAGCAATCCCTTGGGCATAGTCATGTCTCAGAGGATTTTTTTTCTTTTTAAGCGGCAGTCAGCTTGCAGAAGCAGCATTGGTAAACAACTTCTTATTTTAAGGAATGATATTGATTAAAGCATGGACTGTGGTTTGGAAAGAGAACTTGTTTATTATTTAATATCACCTGCTCTGATGAGGCCCACCAGTTGAAAGAGAATATATATATATATATATATATATATATATATATATATATATATATTCTAAAAAAAGGTATGCACATTTTAGGAAAGGTAAAAACTGTATTAAAATTGTAATAATATATACTGATAAAAAAGATGAATACAACTCACATGTATACATTTTTTTGGCACCCCTGGTATATATCATCAAATATACTCTGTCATGAACACCAATGAAAATATAGGCTTCCAAGTGGTGAAAACCTGTTTTTCATTTTAAATAATCTGCAAATGTGAGACATTACATCATAGTCTTAAATGCAAAGCAGATTTTCTTACTTTCCTTGGAAAACAGTATTGAATCCAAAGGCTGTACTCTGCTGCATTGCAAACAAGCTAAAATGGGTTAGGTCACCAGAATAAAATTATCAGTCTATCTGGAAAATAATTCAAAAGCATTTGGCTCACAGTGCCAAGTGAATATTTGAAAAATTAAGGCTGGCATTGGGATTGTAATATCCACCTGAGTAAATGAAGAAATGTATGTAAAATGAACTGAAGCTTGAAACAATATATGTAATATTAAAACATAAAAAGGATGATGTGAACAATGACTCACTTCACTTTACCACGGTTAACATATGCACAAAGATAGACTACAAGAAGCTTTAATCAAACCCTTGAAAATATGCAAAATGTTTACTTATACTTCCTAGATATAAGGGGAATCTTGTCTCCAAATTTCTAGGATCTACAAAAAGAGATTTTTGAAGCCTGAGTCACACAATGGGTTTGTTATTGTCATCATTTTCTAAGTAAAAGGTAAACTGCAAAGTCTAAATATTTTTTACATCAAAATGTCTATAAATAGCTCTAGAACTAAATCAATTTCTTTTTTGTTGTTTTGTGAGGACTTAGTGAGAATTGTTCTCTTTCAGTAAGACATAGCTTTTTCAAGATAATGTCTCTGACAAAGAGGGACCTTGCAAAGGCACCAAGGACATATGGGGAGGAACTGAATTGCCTGGCTCAGTGGTCACGTTGAGCACTGAAGGGGCAGCTTTCTCCCAGACATTAGTGCTGGCAGAAGACATTTTATTTTGCTGAGCACTCCTCTCTCCCAGCATGCAGACTTAGGTGAGCGCCGTCTGGGCCTCCCTCAACTTGATAACACTGTTCACCCTGCCCTGGTGATTCCCTGAGACCCTCGCCCCACCCAACTTGCAGGCCCACCTAATCTGCATGCAGTGGTTTTTTTTCATACAAATGTCCTGTTTTAGTTCACGCGGTAAACTTTCCTAAAATCTCTCAAAGGTTCACAAACCCCAAACAAGTAGCATCTGACCTCGGCATTCCTGTACCATTTGCTAAGCAACCCTAAGCCCACAACTAACATCAACCAGCCTCAGTTTGCAGCTTAGCCTCTCCCAGGTACCTGTAAGCCCAGAACAAGTGGCAACCATCTGCACAATACTCTGTATCTCATACCAAGTGGCCCCGGGCAGGGCACAGGCAGTGGCTGAGCTTGGCCTGCTTCACAGCCCTTCCCAAGAAGCCTCAGAACCAACACACCCAGTGGGCAGCTTCAGACTACACCAGCACACTACACAACCACTTCCACGGATAATACACCCAATGGGCAGATTGCAGACACAAGAGCCCCACTAAAGTGAACCTTGCTCTGTAAGATCAGCCCCTGCACAACAGCTCCACTGTAGTCATAGCCAGTCCTTACAACCAGTCAGCCTGAGGGTCAATTCCTCCCATTGATGTGCCAACAGCAATCAAGGCTTGACTGCAATAGGAGGGTACACACAACTCACACAAGGGACATACATGAAACACTTAGCTCAGGTGCTCAGGTGACCCTGGAGATTGTGCCACTGGATTCAGCAGGATGTCTACTACATAAGGCCACTCTACTAGACTTGGAGACAAAGCAACTCTACCCAATACATAAAAACAAAACCAGGAAGGCAGCCAAAATGGGGAGACAAAAAACATTCCCAAACTAAAGAACAGAACAAAGCTCCAGAACAAAGCTAAACAAAATAGATGCAGAGTTCAAAACACTGGTTATAAGGATGCTCAATTATATCAGTGAAAACTTCAACAAAAAGATAGGAAACATAAAAATGGAGATAGAACACATAAAAGAAAAACCCACAAGTGAAGAATACAATAACTGAAAGAATGCATTAGAGGGAATCAATAGAAGATTAGATAAAGCAGAGGATCGAATCAGCAATTTAGAATATAAGTTAGCAGAGAACACCAAATCAGAACAACAAAAAGAAAAAAAAAAGAATACAAAAATGAGCATAGTTTGAGAGGCCTCTAGGGCAACAACAAAAGTACTAACTAACATTCACATCATAGAGGTACCAAAAGGAAAAGAGAGAAAGCAAGGAACTGAAAACCAATTTGAAGAAATAATGATGGAAAACTTCCCTAACCTGACAAAGGAAATAGACGTACAAGCCCAGGAAGCATAGTGTCACAAATAAGATAAAACCTAAGAGGCCCACACCAAGACACGTCATAATTAAACTGCCAAAGGTTAAAGACAAAGAGAATCTTAAGAGAAACAACAAAAAGCTGTCAGTTACCTACAAGGGAGCTCCTATAAGACTTTCAGCTGATTTCTCAACAGAAATTTTGCAGACCAGAAGAGATTGGCACAAAATATTTTAAAAAACAAGCACCTACAAACAAAAATTATTCCACCCATGAAGAATATTACTTAAAATTGAAGGAGAGAGAAAGAGCTTCCCAGACAAGAAAAAGCTAAAGGAGTTAATTTCCACCAAACCAGCATTACAAAAAATGTTAAAGGGACTTCTTTAAGAAGAAGAAAAAATATATATATGAATAATAAAATGGCAATAATTACATATCTATCAACAATTACTTTAAATGTAAGTGGATTAAATGCTCCAATCAAAATACATAGGAGTGCTGAATGGATAAGAAAATAAGACCCTTACATATACTGACTCTAAGAGACACACTTCAGGTTAAAAGACATACACAGCCTGAAAGTAAAGGGATAGAAAAAGATATTTCATAAAAATGGAAATGAACAAACAAAAAAAGCTGGTGTAGCAATAATTATACCAGACAAAATGGACTTTAAAACAAGCACTATAACGAGACAGAGGACTCAGTAATCCCACTTCTTGTTATTTTTCCAAAGAAACCCAAAACACACATGCATCTGTATATTCACTGCAACATTATTTACAATAGCCAAGATATGGAAGCAACCTATGTGTCCATCAATAGATGAGTGGATAAAGAAGCAGTACAAATATACAATGGAATATTACTCAGAAGAAAGAAATCTTATCATCTGTGACAATACGGATGGACCTAGACCGTATTATGGCCCAGTGCAATAAGTCGGAAAGAGAAAGACAAATACCATATGATTTCACTTATATGTCAAATCTAAAAAACAAATAAATAAATGAAACAGAAATAAACTCATAGGTACAGAGAACAAACTGATGGTTGCGAGATTTGAGGGGTATTGGGTGAAAAAGGTGAAGAGATTAAGAAGTACAAATTGATAGTTACAAAATAGCCATGGTGATGTAAAATATAGCATCGTAATTACAGTCAATATTTTAGTAACTATGTATGGTGTCAGATGGCTACTAGATTTATGGGGGTGATCATTTTGTAAGTTATATAAATGTCTAATCACTGTGTTGTACACCAAAAATATAATATTGTAACTCAACTGTAATTGAAAAAATTTAAATATTTTAAAAAAGAAAAAAAATATTTTGTGTCCCTTGAACATATAATTTCAGTTGCGTTTTGGCATAGTTATTGGTATATGTTTAGATAGCAAAACATGTATACACACATGTACAATATATTATTTTCATGGGCAAGCTCTCATTAGTTTGCAAAAATCACCAGTAGGGATATTTGGGCATAAATGACTTTTTCTAAATGCTGGTAATGAAAATTTATAGGTGTTTAAACATTAGTATGACTTTATTTCTCCTCCACAAGTTGGGAAATTTGCCCTCTCCAATCCTAAGGGAGGAAAAAGAAAGCATTCTTACGGAGTATTCAATGACTTTCTCCCAAAGACGCTAAATATGTATCAGAAATAATTTCTTCAGTTTTATGTCATTTTCCGTAAAAACATGAAAAGTAGAGTAATCATTAATGTATTTGTCATAAAATTCACCAAAAATTTATATTCACAGACTTCTGTTATTTTAAATTGAACTGTAATATAGCATATATTTTAGTGGAATGCTCCCTAACTTGGATGCTTATGCACATACAAAGTGTGTTACAGGGAGAGTTTCCTCATTATTTTAAAATTACATATTTTGTTCAATTTATAAATCTTCATTAGTGTGTTTACATCCCTACCCTAATACCTGAGAACTAGAAGTAAAAAGTATTTTAGACTCTAGACTAATCCGTCTCCATTTCCTAAACCAATGAAAACTAAGCCTAGAAATATAGTATGGCCTCAATTTCTGACCAAAGAATATTTAAGAAAGGAAGTAACAAACTTCCTGGAAACAGCCAGATAGTAAATATTTTTGGTTTTTTTGGGCCAAGTCTCTCACCACTAGTCGACACTGCAATTATAGCATGAAAGCACTTGTAGACAATGGGTAAACAAGTGTGGTTGTGTGCAAATAAAACCTCATTTGTGGGCACTGAAATTTAAGGTTCATATAATTCTCATATGACATGAAATAGTCCTCTTTCTTTGATTTTTAAAATTATTTAAATATATAAAAATTATTAGCTCATGGGTTGTATAAAAACAAGTGGTGTGTCAGTTTTGGGCCCTGGGTCATAGTTTGTTGAGCCTAGAGCACCTAGTGCACCTGGTGTGTCAGTGGTGGACGAGGGTATTCCTGAGCCCAAAGGACACTACAAGTTTATTACCTATAAATTCTTAGTCTCTTGCAGGATTTTCCAAAATCGATACTTAGCCTCTATGACTTCCAGTCTAGCAATTGCCATCATGCATTGTGTGGTAGGATTTTAGGGGCCAGTAGATTCTACCTCTGGGACCTCAGTTCATCTTCTGAGTTTCTGCCTTACCCAGAGACATGTATCTTTTGGTGCTAAGATGCTGGCTTAGAACATAACTACCCAGTAGTTGCTGCTGTCTTATCTGTCATACAATGGAGTCTTCATCTTGCATGAACCTTGGACTACTTCTGTGTAGCCTTGATCTCATCAGAGGTTACACAGGCCACTTGTGGTTCCTGACTATCAAGCAGCTTGATGACAGACAGATGTTAATTTTTCACCACTATCATCTATCCTAATTTAAATCTGCTAAGTCCACAAACTTCTTGACCTATGGATGTAGAAGCATACATTGGTACGGAGAGTATGGAAGGGAGGATTATGGGAAATTTTACCAATTGGTGTCTCAGATGATAATGATCTTTTGGTCAATTTGCCCCCCAGGAGTCTTATAAAAGAATGGGTTCTTAACTCAGCCATTTCTGAATCGAATATGCTTCGACAACTTATTGGTTATATAACCATGAATATAATATTTACTTTTTAAATTCATGTTTCCTCCACAGTACAGTGAAGATATTTTCATATCTACCTTATAGGAGTATTGTATTCAATAGGATAAAATGCACACCAGCTGTATATGTTTTTATTAGCTATCATTGTATAAAAATTTACCACCAACTTAGTGGCATAAAACAGCACACATTATATATCTTATGCTTTTTGCTGGTCAGAGGTTGAGCATGGCTTAACTGGGTTCTCTGATTCAGGTTCTCACCAGGTGGCAATTCAGGTGTCAGCTGGAGCTGTGACCTCATCAGAGGCTTGACTGGGGAAATACCCACTTTTAAGCTTCATCAGGTTGTTGGCAGAATTCATTGACTTGTGGCTACAAAACTGAAGGTTTCACTTTCTTAAATAGAGGCTGCCCTCAGCAGCTGGTGCCCACATACAGTTCCTTGCTATGTGGGCTTATCTAACATGACCACTTATTTCATAGAAGTTTTCTTCTTCAAAGCAGGCAACAGAGATTTTCTCACTAAAGAAAAGTCTGTAACTCTTTTAGGGACTTCCTCCTGATAATTTGCTACGAACTTTTGTGTATGTAAGAATTCCTCTGCATCCTATTAAAGATTCAGACCTGTAACCCACTCCCAGTTATTCTAAATCAGTAAGTCTTGGGTAGGAGCTAAAAATGTGCATTTTAAATGTGCCCTTTAGGTTTTCTGATGTAAGGTGTATTAAAAAGCATATTTGAAAAATCAGTGAATCTTTTGGATAAAACTGCTTGATCTATATCCAGGACTTTAGCCATTTTTACTATCAGCAAGAATGTGTGACATTAAGTTTGTGTCCATAAATATATATAGAATAATGAATTAAAGATTATCGGATGTATACAGCTAATGTTAATGATGTTTCTTATTCATAAAACAGCCTATGTCAATCCATGGAAAAGCCAATTGAATAGTCTATACAAAAACATTAATTAAGAGAAATTCCACTCCATAACTCCAATTAGAAAAGGGGCAAAACAATACTAAAAGGGAAACTGGAATGTGTTCAGAAGCATATAATTGAAAATGGATTCCCTGTGCTGTGTAAACTATTAATAAATTGCCTACAGTCTTACTGTAAGAGAGCTTAATATTTAATCAAAAGAAATTAGAGTGTATTTAAAACCACTAATAAGAAACAAAGAATTGAGTTGTAAGGAAACTATTAGCACTAAATTAAAGATGCATAAACTTATTAACTAAATATAGGGCTTCATTCTGCATCTGATTATTTAGAGGCATATTGAAAGCCATTATTATATGCCCTGTTATATAAATGATATAAATGGCCAAATGATTTTATTAGATTCAGTTTTATAATTAGGCAAGATGCCTGATATATTTTCAAGAAGTAAAACTTTGGAAAGGTACAGATGCAGTTTAAAATTGATCTGTATCCTTCATCACCTATGTAATGCAATGCTTAATGTCTTCTTCAGGATACTGTTATGTAAAGTGGCAATATTTACTGTGGCTTTTTGTGAGAAACTAATGAAATAACTGCATATTGAACTTCGCAGCTCATAAAAAGCATGCGATAAACATTGGCCTCTCTACCCATTTTTTCCTTCCTTTAGTATTTTATATGAGAAAAGAATCCTGCAAGCCTTTCAGATTTTATTACTGAAAATGGAAATTTCCTAGTCTCGGTTTTCATCTTCCTTTTCATTATTTAGTTATCTTATAAAATGCAGACTTCCCTCATGGATATTTTTATTTGTGTAAGCAATGTGATCCTTAGAAATGTGACATGACAATATAATTTCAAATATGGAACTTCTGAGTGTCTAGGTTGATAAAGATTTTATGCAAGACCAGAGCTTGTGTGAACATCTCAATGTAGTTGCATATTTCAGCCTGAAGCAGTGAATAATGGAGCATAGGGACAGCAGGCATATCTAAAACTTCTTTTATTCTGCATAGGACTAGCATGTAATAGACAGATTGGACTCATGTCCCTGTAGTATTTATATATTGCCGTTGTTCCAATTGTATTTTTCTGAGAAATTCAGGGCTGATTTGAGCCCTAAGGATTGTTACTCTTTTTAGTCAGATAAAACAGAAGTCAGGGTCTCCTATTTGCTCAATATTGGATCAGTTTACTGCTAACCCCGCTCTGATCTTGATCTCCAGCCCTTGGGTAGTGGCCTCATCCCCTACATGCTTGGAACTGAGTTTTTTTTGCCTCATACTTTGGACACAATGAAATCGAATTTCTAAGCTCTGTGGCACTTTTCCGGTTTCTTGATCTCTTTTTCTGCAGGCTTTTATTTTTTCCTCTCAGTGTCAGTGTTTGACTATACCCCCATCCTCCAAACAACCTTTTATGACCTGAAGTCTAATTTCTAATCCCTGATGTCAGATGTCCCTAACATTATCCACTTAGACTCCCACAGGTTGCTGATCCCCTCTCATTCTTGGAGAGAAAGTCTGCACACTGGTTTGAAATATTTGTTTATTGTACTTGATTGTACAAAGATATAATCCCAGGGCAAGAATTCTGTTTTCTTTTTTAACTTTCTTTAGATTATTTCATTCATATGAGCATCCTTAATTGAGATTAATTTTAGAGATCTAGAACGAATTCTTCTTGGCTTTTCTTAACAGGGTTGACTTATTTTATTTTGATGTGACCAGAGCTATTGTTCTGAAAGGCAACTACATTATTACCATCTTAGATAAAGGGCGTTCTGTATGTTGTATGTTTACTCAAGGAGAAAAAAGAAAAAAAAAGTATCTGCACACAGAATACAGCCAGAAATGTAAGAATAGAGTAATTGTAAAACATAACAAGATAAAAACTGAATGTATATATTCACACTTTTGTTGTTCTTCCAATAATTACACAATTTTTCACACTCCTAAATAGGAAATGTATCGGAAATGGAGCATATTGCTAGGAGAAATATATATGCAAAACACATCTATTATGGTCACATTAAAATCTGCAGCCAGAAATCACTGGAATTTTCATACACAAACATTCAAAGTGCTAGTCCCTGCTAATAGGTTTCTTGCCTTTATTCATCTATCCTCACATGTTGACAATGTAAACTGCCATTTTTTATTTGCCCTGAATATACTGTTTATGAGGCTAAATGATAGAACTTCATGACATATTCATTTGGTGCTGTTTCTTGCACTTTAAAATTTGGTTTAAACTATAACACTGACATATTTTGCATGCTATGTTTAATAACAGGAAGCCTGGGAGCTGTGACAAATTAATCTCTCTCAGAAGTCAAAAATAACCATGGTTCAAATGATGTCCTTCTAGTCCTAGCAGAACCATGACCTGACTAAACTTTTCAAATTATAAGGTATATTGGATAATTCCTTTAACTGGCTAATTTTAATATTAAAGGCCATTTCTTAGAGTTATACAGACCTGAGTTTGAATGATTTCTCACTAACTTATTCACTGAATAGCTTTGAATTATATATTGAGATGATTCTTCATCTAGAAAAGAAAGACACACACACACACACACACACACACACACACACACACACACCCCAAAACAAACAAACAAAAAAACACAAAAGAAACCCTCATCTGGTAGTCTTGTAAAGTAATATATGTAAAGTGCATAATCTTTAGTAAATATTTGCTAAGTATTTTAAATGAATAGTATTCTTAAAATAAAAAGGTGCTTTTAAAAGTGAGTGTATTGGTTTTTCTGATTTTATTCTAGTATACTATAAAATATATACTTGGATAAAATATACCTAGAAATGCATGGCATTAAAAAATATCACAATTCCTTCACTCTGATGCTGTTTTGCCCTAACCCTCAAAAGTGCTCTTCGGAATCATTTCCCTGTTGCTAAACCTGATGAAGATATAGCTGCCTTTCTTCACCAGACTGTTCAGATATCGGTGCTAGTTGACTATGCTTCTCGTAAATAACGATGTTCCTTAGTGTTTCATCTTAAGCTCCGTGTTATTTTTCTGTATATTCTCTCTCTTAAAAATCTCACCAAATGTGATCGCTCACCTAAACTGAAGGTGATTAAACAGCTCAAGGACTAAACGTTAACTCCTTATTTATGGAGGAAAGATAAATCAAATCTTCTGACTGTGCTTTGGCAATTATGTCCTCCCGTATTTTCAGGACTCTAATGTTGTCAATTATGTCACTCTTCTATACTCAACTTTACTCTCATTACTGGGTATTTTACCTGCATTTACACATGTAGACTTCCTCTTCTATAAAACTAAATAAATAGAATAATAAAACTTTACTCTTCTTTAGCTATCAATTTATCTCTCGCCTAAATATCACAGCCAAATTTTTAAACAGTTTCATTCAATATTTGCTACCATCTTTGTTTCACCACTCACTAAGTACCTAACACCAAACCTGTCTTGCTCCACAACACCACTGGAACATTTCTTGATAAGGATTTCTCTGCTGTGTGTGTAGCTAAATTCAGTTTTTAAAAAATTCCCAATAGACAACTTCCTCCATTTTATTATTATTATTTTTGTTATTGTTATTATTATTATTATTTCTATGATACCAAATATGCCTGGTTTCTCTCACCTCCCTGGCTCTCCTCTATCAATACTCTTTGTGGATTACTTTTCTTCTATTTATGTAAGTTCTTTTAAGTTTAGTTCTTGATAGTTTTTCTTTTCCTTTTACTGTAAAATATATTTTTTAAGCCCAGATCAGGATAGAGGACATTTCCTACATTTCAGAAGACTCCTTCATTTCCACTTCTGGTTAATGATTTTACTATTCTTATTGTGTTTTCTAGTTCTTGAACTAATATAAATGGAATCATACTGTATGTATTCTTTGGTGTCTCACTCTTTCACTCAATATCATGTTTTTGAGATCTAGCCATATTACTACATGCAGCAGTAATTTATTTTTTCATTGCTTGGGATTATTCCACCTTATGTATATACCATAATATATTTTTCATTCCAATTTTGATAGAGATTGGGTAAGTTCAGAACAATATCTTCCAGAAATAAAGCTTCTGTGGACATTCTTGTACATGATGACATTAGGTGATATAGGCATTTATTTGTATTTGGAAATGTTTCTCCATGTGATGTGTGTTCTTTCCACAGACCTTAAATGATTGCGTTTCAAGATCATTTTCAATAGTTAAGTGGTTATTTTGGGGGAGAGGGCACCTGCAGAGTTCCTCACATTTCCATTCTTCAGTCATTTTTTATCTGAATATTTTTAATCCTTTTCCTCTATATTAGCATTTTACTTTTAACTCCTTGTGTTATTCTTTACAAGATTATCCTTGATATTGCAAAATGCATATTAATAATTCAAGTACATATCAAACAGTGCAAGAATCTTACAATAGTTTAAATCCATTTTCTTCCTCTTTCCCCTTATGATATTACTTTTGTTATTTTTAAACATAATATCTCACAAAATTCTGTTACTCTTTTAAGTGGGAAATATTCCATTTTAGGGAATATATTTACTCCCCAGGCTAACAACTTAAAAATGGACACATTATATAAAAATGGTTTTCAAATCACTGGGCATCAGGCTATGATGTAGAGTGGTCCCTGAGAAAAAAATGACAAAGAGATCTTCGCGGTAGCCTTAGCTTTCTGCATTGAGAGAGCTCCCAAGCTGGTGCAGTGAGAAGAAACAGGTATACAGAGCCTCAAAGACGACTTGAGTTAAGGAGAAGGAGTTGAGGATACAGAAGACCAAAGCAGTAAGAGTTTACATGGTAACAGAGCACCTAAAGGTTTCAAACTGCACAGAGAGAGAACTTCAGAAATTTGCAGAAGTTCCCCATGAACATTCAGTTGAATACAGATTGGTCCATGGACATAAGGAAAATACCCACAGTTGGGAAAGGAAGCATGCAGGAGGATTAGAGATAACAGTACTTGGGGCTTCCTCAGGGTTGGTAATAATAACTGCTCCTACCACCTAGACTGTAAAAACCACATATTTACAGAACACCAGGTTATTAGCCTGCTTAGGCTGCCATAACAATACCACAGACTAAGTGACTGAAGCATCATAATTTATTTTCTCACAGCTCTGGAGGTTGTAAGTCCAATATCTAGGTACCGGCAGTAATTCCATCTCTCAAGGCCTCTCTTGACTTGCAGGCAGCTCCCTTCTCCTCATGGCCTGATATGGGCTTTTCTCTAAGCATGTCGTCCTCTTGTCTCTTACTCTTTTTGTAAGAACACCACCCTAATGGATTAGGTTTCCACCCTTATGGCCTCGTGTAACTTTAATTACCACTTTAGAGGCTCTAACTCAAAATACAGTTATGTCGGGGGTTAGGGCTTCAACATGAATTTTGGGGGAACACAATTCAGTCCATAAGGATAAATGCTTTTGGTAGGTGAACAATTTTTCCTAAGCAAAGACTGATTCAATGCCCTAAACAAAGGTGTTAAAAGCAATATCAGAAAGAATCTAATTCCAAGTGAATAAACTATACCCCAGAACAAAGTTCAAGAATGTTATGTGAATATACACATTTCCAGCAGTCAACAAGAAAATTAATAATATTTGCCATCGAAAATAAAATTAGCAGACATGCAAGAAAACAGAAAAATACAACATAATAATGAGGAAAAATAATCAATATTAGACTGGATAAGAAACTAAGACTCAATTATATACTACAGATTAGAAACAATTTTTAAATATAAAAATACAATTAGGGTAAATAATGTACAATGATATACTATGCCAACATTAATTAAAATAATGCTGGAGTGACTATATTAACATTACAAAAGTAGATTTCAGAGCAAAAAACATTACCAGGAATAAGGAAGGTTTTTTTCATTGTTTGTTTTTTTCATAATGATAAAGGAGATAGTTTATGAATAAGACACAACAATTTCAAACATTTACGTGTTTAAAGACAAATTCAAATCATGTGAAGTAAAATTGCTAGAACTTCAAGGACAAATAGACCAACCCACATTTATATTAGGACATTTCAATACACCCTCTCAACAATTAATGATCCAAGTAGCAGAAAATCAGAAATGATACAGAAGATTTGAACAACACTATCAACCAATCTGACCTAATTGACATTTATAGCACACTCCACACAGCATTAGAAAAGCACATTCATTTCAAATACACACAGAACATTTATTCAGATAGACCAAGTCCAGGGCTATAAAAAAAGTGTCAAAAAACTTGGGAGGATAAAATCAGGCATAGTATGTGCTCTGGTTACAATGGAAATATTTTAGAAATTGATAACAGAAAGATCTCTGAAAAATCCCTCACTACTCGGAAACTAACCCCAAAATCAAAGAATAATTAAGTAATTTCATATAAAATGAAACACAATATATCAAAATTTGTGTTATGCACACATTTGTGGAATGCTATTGTAGTAAATGTCCATATCAGTATGGACAGTTTTTGAGAAAAATCAGATTTTTTGAGAAAAATCTCAAAACTTTTAATACTCAAAATGACTTCATTTTTTACCAAAGAAACTAATAAAAATATGTAATTAAACCTAGATGAGGCCAAATAAAGTAAATAATAAAGATAAGAGGAAAAAATCAATGAAATAGGAAAAAGAAAAACATTAGGGAAATTCAAAGAGTTAAATAAGTGCTTTAAAAAAATTCAATAAAATTGATAAACCTATAGCCAGAATGATAAGGAAAAAAAGAAGAGAAGGAAAAAGACAGATATGAACAATACCAGGACTGAGATAGGTGACATAAAAACAAAATAAAAAGACATTAAAAATAAGAGAATACCAGCAATTAAAATATATCAATAAAATCAACAACTTAGATGAAATGGACAAAAATTACAAAAGTTAACACAAAAAGAGGTAGATAAGCTGAATAGCTCTGTACCTACTAAATAAATTTAATTGTACAATAGTTTAAAACCTTTAAATTAAAAATACCAGGTAAGATTACTTCACTGGTGAATTATATCAAACATTTAAGAATGAAATAATTAGCAATTCTATACAAATGATTTCAGAATATTGAAAAGAGGGACCTCGTTCTACAAGATCAGCATTACCCTGACACCAAAACCAGACAAAAACATTATTAAAAAAGAAAGAAAGAAAGAAAAAGAATGCTACAGAACAATACCTTCTGGAATATAATGAAAATTTCCAAAAAAACTTTAGCAAATAAAATGCAATGATATAAGCCAGTATAAAACATAAATAGTATGGCATAACCAAGTGTGTTAGATTCCAAGTAGTCAAGATTTGTTTAATGTTTGAACATAAAAAAATGTACTTTACTATGTTAACAAGCAACAAAAGGAATATATTAACCTCTCAATTAATTGATTAAAAGAAAGTAATAAACCCCAACTTCCAGTCCTACTAAAAATACCTCAGCAAATAAGAATAGAAGGAAACTTGCTCAACCTGTTAAAGGGCATATGCAAAAATTTTACAACTAATAATAGTACTTACTGGTGAAAGATTGATGAGTTTTCTTCTAAAATCAAGGAGAAGACAAGATGTTTTTAGCATTTTACTGAAAATCCAAGCTACTTCAATAAGGCAAGGGAAAGTAACAAAAGGCAACAATATATGAAAGTAAGAAATGTAGCAGTCTTTGCAAACAATGTGTTATGTATGTCGAAAATCCACAGGAATCCACAAAAAAAATACTAGAATTAATAAATGAGTTTATCGAGGATATAGGATACAAGATCAATATAGAATTTACAGTATTTATAAATGTTAATGAACAATTAAAAATAAAATTTTAAGGTATCTAGCACCAAAGTATGAAATATTTAAGGGTAATATTTGACAAAATACATGAGAGACTTGTACACTAAAAACTATAAAACATTGATGAATGAAACTATAGAAGACAAGTAAATTGAGTGATAGAATGTTTATTAGTTAAAAGATTAGTTAGAAGATATTGTTAAGATAATTGATTTATAGATTCAGTGTGATCCTATCAAAAACCTTACAGGTTGTTTTTTTTTTTTTCATCTAATTAAGACTTTTTTTTTCTATTTTTCCTCAAAAACAGACAGATTGATCAAAAGTAGCAAATAGAGGGTCCAGAAATATATCCACAGATTTGTGCACAACTGTTTTTTTTTACCAAAGTTCCGGAAAAATTTAAAGGAAGAAAAGTAATTCTTTTTGCCAAATGTGCTGGGACCAATGGGATATCCATTCCAAAAAACCAAACAAAAAACTTGAGTTCATACCTTGCATCATAAACAAAAATTAACTCAAAATAGATTACTTGGTTTAACATAAAACCTAAAACTACAAAAAACAAAAACAAAACACAAACAACAAAAATAACCTAGAAAACAATAAAAGAACATATTTATGACCTTGGATGAAATATTTCTTAAATGTGACACCAGAGCCCAGTCCTTAAAAGACCAAATGATAAACTGGACTTTATTTACACTACTAAAACATAAAAGTCTGACCAGATCTGACCAAGTGTTGCCTAGTATGTGGGAAGACTTGAACTTTTATACACTACTGCTGAGATTGTAAAATCGTAAAACCACTTTGGAAAACAATTTGGTGTTTTCTTAAAAAATTCAACATCTACCACAATACAATGCAATTTCTCTTCTATGGTTTGACTGGAAGAAATGAGAGGATGCATCCATACAAAGGCTTCTACATGGTTGTTCATAGAAGCTTTATTTGTAGTAGCCCCTAACTGGAAACAACCCAAAATGTACATCAACAATTGAATGAATTTAAAACAAAACAAAACAAAGTTGTGGTATATCCTTACATTGGACTACTCAGCAAAAAACTTATATAACTATTACTATAAGGCTACAACATGGATGAATCAAAAAAATTTATTACTCAGAGTTACATTAGTCAGGCCCAAAAAAGGATACCTACTACATGATCAATTTACTTAAACTGTGCAATAAAACCTAGTATTCCTTGTCAGAAAGCATATCATTGGTTGCTTAGAGACAGGACAGGAAGTAGATACAAGGAGAAATTAAAAAATGGCAGAGTATGCCTTAAGACTGAAGGAATTGTCCATTAGCTTGATTAAGGTGATGTTTCATGGGTATAAAGAAATTTCAAATGTGTTATATTGCACATATTGCATGCTTTTAAATATTTCTAGTTTATGTCATTGATACTTCAGTAAAATTGTTAAAAATGATATGCAGAGACTTATCTCTTCTTTCTTTTCTTGGAAGGATCGTGAATAAAATCCAGATGGTTTACTTCTTAAAGGTTGATAAACACTAATCTGAAAAATCAGTCTTGTCCAAGAATATTTTGCATAGGAAGAATTTAGGATATGACATTTTGACTACCAACTTATTTATTTTCAAGGATGTCGCTTTATTATTCTGTTCTAGCTTTGGTTTGATTTTGCATGTAATATTTTTGTAAAAAAATACTAATTTCATTTAAGTGTTAAAATCAGTACCTCAAAATTTTATAACAGATATTGTCTAATATTTTTATATTTTTTTGAATAAATATTTATAAACCATCATTTAGAAGGCAGTTTTGATTCTAAATCATTTTTTAAAGTTTATTAAATTTATTGGGGTGACATCAGTAATAAAACTATATAGGTTTCAAGTTTACAATTCTATGATACATAATCTGTATGTTGCAT